>NW_015166423.1:455950-463454 GCF_001447785.1 Gekko japonicus
TCAAAATCTTTTGTATTTCACTATGGACTTTTGTCCAAAAGTCCACAGCTTTTTCACATGTCCACCACATATGGTAAAACAAGCCTTCATGTTTTTTACATTTCCAACATTTACTAGACATATTTAGATTCATATTTGCAATTTTCTTTGGAGTCATGTACCATCTATACATCATTTTATAACAATTCTCTTTTACATTCCAAATGGTACAAGTTGAAATTTTTAACGAATTTTTCCACAAATATTCCCACGATTCTATTGTCACTTCCTTATTCATGTTAAGTGCCCATTTTAACATTTGCTCCTTTATAGTTTCATCTTCAGTATACCATTTCAACAATATTTTATACATATTTGAAACCATTTTCCTCCCTCCCTTTCCCCAAACAGTTTCTATTTCATTTTTATCCTCTCTAAAACCATATTTTTTCTTATCTTCTTAAAAAATATCATAAATCTGCATATACTTCAACCAAACATAATGATACTGATTATTTTTAACAACCCAGCCAAATCACAGATTAGAAGAAAATACTGGATTGATTTTAGTAGAAGAACATACAGGATTACGAGTTGTACCATTATATAGTGGTAGGCAGCTGATGTCTATAGATCAGATCTGGACACAGGCAAACACCACTGGATCTACTACTCACCTATGTTACTCTAGCCCACTGGTTCCCAAAGTGGGCACCCCCACCCCCTGGGGGATGCTGGAATGATCCAGGTGGGCTGGAATGATCCAGGTGCAGATCTACAAACTGCATCTGTTTGTTCACTTCTTGAAGGTAGATGTCCAGGGGGGCGCTGACTAATTTTTTTTCTGGAAAAAGGGCAGTAGGCCAAATAAGTTTGGGAACCTCTGCGAGTCTAGTTAAAGAAAAGTCTTCTGGTTCTGGCAGCCTCCATAATGGATGGGAAACTGCCAGAAACACACAGGCTATGTTATGCCAGCCAGTTCTTTTCCAGAATCTCCATCCCAAGACAGGTATTTCAGCTAGCTGGTGCCAGCAAAGGGACAAGTAAAAATGGGCAGTCTATGCTTGAACCTACATCCGTGTGGTACCAATTCCTTCCAGTATTCCTTTTTCAATTATGAGCAGATTAAGTAGTTTTCAGCCATTGTGGATCCTGCAGAGCCACAAAGCAGTTGCCCTTGGAAAATCAATCACATTTTGCAGCCAACAGCAGTGAAAATAACTAGTTTCTTCAGCAACCAGCAGTGACCCACAGGTTGAGGGAAAACTCCACTCTTCAACTCCACAAGACTTAATGATGGTAGTCCATGCAGGGCTTTTTCTTTAACAGGTAAGTATGAGTGCTGCAAAAAGGTTTCCTTAATGCATCAATTGCCTGAATATGTAGGATATAAAAATCATGTTCCCATATAATTATATTTCTACTTTCCAAATTACACCTTATTTCAGTCATCTTGGGAATCCATAATAGCTATCACCCATTTCTCTCAACAAGGTTTAAGATAAACCGGTTTTCCCATTGCCACCTCTGCAGTAAATGACATTGTTTTCATAAGTGTTTATAAGATGATACTTTTTACACAGTAATCCTTTAAATACAATGAAACCTAGCTTTTTAAAACCATATTTAATGGGTTTAATATGTAGTTTTAGCTGTTTATGTTTCCTGTAGTGTAACCCAGTTGTATCTGAAGAACACAACAATATGCAACTTCCTTTTATTGAGAATGTCAGATTTTAACAGATCTCACCCAGACTCAAGACTCATTCACACAACTGTTGGAGCCAGTAGCATCTTTTCCCCCCGTCCCTCCATTCTGATCAGTCATATGTCCACTATTTACCATGCACTGAGAGATAGTCAGAAGCAGATTTTTCTTCTTGTTGTGGTTACATCTGAACTTGAAAGGCATCCACATCAGAGCATCTCATGGGATTTTAAAGACTAACAGATTACCATAGCATAAGTTTTTGAGTACTGGTTGGAGTCCATGTTGTCAGATATACGAAGTGTTACTGTCAGTTTGCAGATACATTATATGTACTTGGGTACAAAGGAAAAATAAAACATTATTATTGGTGGGGGCAAAAGGCCATGAAATCCTGGGCTTCATTAGATCTCTGATATTTCTGTGCCAGACTTACACTGTATAGAAGAGAAGACTGGTGGCCCATTCACAGCGGTGGTAATAGCCAGCCAAGAGTCATGTGAAATGACAGGGGGAAAACATTTGCATCACTAGGTCACCCTGCATGAACTACAAAATGCCACGGATATACCTCGAGCAAGATGAGTGGATGAGTACCAGTTATGTAGCTAATGCACAAATGTTTCTAAATGGAACAAAAAATGCTTCCACCTTTAGCAACTAGCGACCAGTGTTCCCTCTAAGCTGAGTTAGTGTGAGCTAGCTCAGTTTTTTAGCCTCTGGCTCACACATTTTTGTCTTAGCTCGGGAAGCATGGCTCCAGAGCAAACTAATTTATACAGCAGCCAAATCGCTCGCTCACAACTTTAATGCCAGTAGCTCACAAATTTTGCTCACAAGACTCCACAGCTTAGAGGAAGCATTGCTAGCAACCGTACTGTTTCTGCCACTCTGGTATGAGTTTGCTTTATATAATAGAGCTCCCAGCCTCCCAGCAACACCACTGGACGCTGGGAGCTTCTTCTGCCTCATCCCTAAGCCACGTATATGCATCATCTGCATGAGCCATACTCAATAGACGCAACAATGGAATTGTGGTAGATGTTAATCCTATTATCGAACTATCTTTCCAAAGAGATTGAAGTAACGGTTCCAAACTGAGGATATCTAACAGTGGGCTCAATGGGCACCCCTGTTGAAGTCCTTTCCTAACAAAAAAGAAAGGTCCCAAATGGCCTTCCACATAATGCTGAACTCTAGCCTTAATATATAATGCTTTCAACAGCAAGATTAAAAGATCTGGGATGCTGCACCATTCTAGAAGTCTCCACAAGAATTTATGGGACACTCTATCGAAAGCCTTGCTCTGGTTGAGCTGTAAAAACCATACTTGTTTCCTTTCCTTTTGCACAATGTGAAATGCTTGACGAAATGCACAGACCGTATGGGACATTTTCCTTCTGGGCACCCCACTGGTTTGACCGGGTCCAACAAGTTTCATCACTATTTTCTTCATTCTGGTATTAAAGACTTGTGTTAGAATTCTGTAATCAGTATTTGTCACAGTAATTGGTCTCCAGTTTGTGATTATCAAGTCATCTCCCCCTTTAAATATCAGTGACATTAAACCCTGATGAAAACTGTGTCCGATTCTGAGCCGTCCCACCACTGGGGGTAGGGGCACGCACCTGACAGAGGAAGGATCAAGGCTTCTTGTCTCCGGTAGCAGCCTCAGATATGGGGGTTGTCTCCAGAGTTCCTTCACTCGAATGGACAACTTTGCCCCTTCCACAATCCCGGTTTGGAGGTTCGTGCGTTTCTCTCTCTCTCTTTTCCACTCCTTTTTCCACGCACCTCCTCCATGGCACCTGGAACTGGGATTTATCCTCCCTGGCTGTGCTATGGGCAATCTGCCTTTATTTCTTGCTGGTGCGCACCTCCCATGTCCCCAAGCCATTCCTCTAACTAATGTCTGCATTCAACACCGTTTGGTGTATTGGTAGTCCCTATCGGAAGGTCCCCCTCCCGGGAGGCCCCTTTGCCAGCCCTGGAAGGCAGGTAAGCCCCTCAGAGGTGTCCCTCTCCCCAGGGTCTCCTGCTCTGTTCCCGCGGTCTCCCTCCCAACGCACTCCCATGTTTGCCCTTGTGGGCCAAACCTACGGTGTGTGATCCAACAGGCCCCTCTGGCATCTTTTGTATAGGCTGGGAGGGGACTGGGAGTCCCCCTTCCTGACAAACTATCCCCACCTTCTGTTCTCTCCTTCATAGCATTGAAGAGGTCTGTCAGTATTGGAAGAAAAAGATCGTGGAAATCCTTATAGAGGCCATGTGTTAAACCATCAGGTCCCGGGGCCAAAGATTTTTTTTGCTATTCGTATTGACTGGGCTACCTCTTTAACCGTAAACAGAGATGTTAGGAAGGACCGGTCCTCTTCTGACAACCATGGCCTCCAGTCATTAATGGATTTCAGTCCTTATTTTTTCCCATGCTTCCTCCACATCCTCTTCCTTATAAAATTCTCCATAATAGGTCAAAATAAGCTTGAGGAGCTTCTTCTGCCTCATTCTTGTGCTTCCTCCACATCCTCTTCCTTATAAAATTCTCCATAATAGGTCAAAATAAGCTTGACAATATCCTGTGGATTTGTTTCTGGTGGTTATATTCTTCCTGTCGCAGGGCCACCATTCTTACCACGAGTTTTCTTTCTCTGTCCTTTCCCCATTCTCCTTTCTGAAGAATTGGTCCTTTTGCCCTCGCATAATTATTTAAATTCCTCTGTTGCCGTAGTGTCAGTTGATAATCCTTAATAGTGTATCTGTACCTTATCAATCTGTTCTCATCATAAGACCATCCCTTGTCTCTTTTCCATTGAATCGACATCAAGCCCTGGATTGCCTTATGGTAATTCCTTAATTCAAAAGAAGAATTTTCTCTTTTAACTTTCATCACAGTTTTTTTCAATGCCCTTTTCATTTGCTCCCACCTCAGGATTATATCATCAGATTGCATTAAAAATTGATAAATATCCACTAATCATTTGACTTCTTGGTGGAGCAAAAAAGTTTTGAGGTCTTTATCCCTCAGTCTCCAACGAGGTAATGGCGTAGGCCCACAATATCTCACTTTTAATTCTGTTTGTAGAATGACATGGTCTGACCAGGCATTAAAAATCAACTTCACTTTCATAGGACATAAAGATTTAGGGCACCATATCTGATCAATTCTACTAATACTAGTAGGGTGATAGTAAGTTATTCGATTTCCAGAAAGATATTGATACCTCCTATGATAAAAGTCCTTATGATGAATAGGTTAAAATTCCATTTCATTTACACTTTGTAGCCCCACATACACTAAATGGAGTTGTTCTTGCAAAAACGTCTTCATTTTCTTCTCCTCTACTGTAAATGGCTTTGTAGCCAACATCACCTTTGGACCCCAGCTAATCCTGTCCGTGTCCGCTGACCGAATGTTGAAATCCCCAAGTACAATCGGCTGCCAATATGTTTGCAGGAAATCTTTCATAGACTCCCACAGATTTTTCCTTTTAGAACTTAACACTGGAGCATAAACTGCCACCAATCTATTTCTGAGAAGAAAGTCCACCAACCTCCCTTAAATTAAAATTAATTACAAATAAGTGACCCTGATGTGCATCTATGACCTGAACAACTTCTACTTTAGGATTTAAATTGAATAGCACCCCGATCCCACCAAGTCCTTCCTCAAACTTAATTGACCATAATGAAGCTCCCCATGTCCAGTTCTTCTGTGCTTGACTTCTCTCTTGTGGAGTCCTGATGTTTGTTTCTAACAAAATTAAAATCTCTGCTCGAAGCCTGGAACAGTGAAAGAAAATATCCTCTCTCTGAATGGCCTGTATGAGGCCTTTGCAGTTCCAAGTAAGGATAGAAAAATCCATTATAGATTGTAAAAGGAGAAATAAAGACTAAACAAAAGTTCAGTAAGATACCAAAATATATATTATTTAACTCAAAAAAAGAACCATATAATTAGGGTTATTAGGGTTAGGTTTAGGGTTATGGTTGGAGTTAGGGTTATGTGGGTTAGGGTTAGGGTTAGGTATTCAGCTAGAGGTTAGGGTTAGGTTAATGTGGGTTATGGTAAGGATTAGGGTTAGGTTTATTAGGGTTACGGAAAGGATTAGGGTTAAGTTTATTAGGGTTACGGTAAGGATTAGGGTTAGGTTTATTAGGGTTACGGTTATTAGGATTAGGGTTAGGGTTATGTGGGTTAGGGTTAGGCCCAGGATCAGGGTTATTAGTGTTATTAGGGTTAGGGTTAGGTTTATTAGGGTTATTAGGGTTAAGGATTATGGATTACGGGTTAGTATTAAAATTAGGGTTATTAGTGTTATTACGGTTACAGTTAGGTTTATTAGGGTTAAGGTTATTAGGTTTAGGGGTTAGGCTAGGGGTAAGGGTTGGAGTTAGGGTTACGGTGATGTGGGTTAGGGTAAGGATTAGGGGTAGCCTTATTAGGGTTAAGGTTATTAGGATTAGGGTTGGGGTGAGGGTCAGGGTTATGCGGGTTATGGTTAGGCCTGGGGGTAGGGTTATTAGTGTTATTAAGGTTAGGGTTAGGGTTATTAGGGTTAGGGTTGGTATAAGGGTTATGTGGGTTAGGGGTTAGGCTAGGGGTTAGGGTTGGGGTTAGGGTAAGGGTAATGTGGGTTAGGGTAATGATTAGGGTTAGGGATATTAGGGTTAGGGTTAAGATTAGGGGTTAGGGGTTAGGGTTATTTGGGTTAGTCTTATTAGGGTTAGGGTTATTACAGTTAGGTTTAAGGTTCCAGTTAGGGTTATATAGGGTAGGGGTAGGGGTTAGGGTTAGTTGTTAGGGATTATGGGTTAGTATTACAGTTAGGGTTATTAGGGCTATTAGTGTTATTAGGGTTAGGTTTATTAGGGTTATGGTTATTAGGGTTAGGTTTAAAGTTAGGGTTAGGGATTAGGCTATTTATTTATTGGGATTTTTACCCCGCCCTCCCCGCAAAGCGGGCTCAGGACAGCTTACAAGGGGCAAAGCCCATATAAAACAAGATAAAAGCAATAAAAACATTAATAACAATCACAACAACAATAATACTCAATTAAAACAAGATGGTCCCCTGATGTATGCCATGATGGTAAACAGACAGTTCTCCGGAGTGGATGTTGTCTTATAGCTGATCCCAAGCAAGTAAGTCCGGTGGTATCAGTCACACAAAAATTGTGGCAGATCCTCTTTCTCGACCGCAAGGTCGGAAATTGAGGCTCCCCTCATGCCCTAATGAACCTCGCCGCGTTCGTGGCCCCGCACGGGGCTTAGTGGAGCCGCCAGACGCCACCTGAGTGATGAAGCGATAAATCGATGAACTGAAAAGGAGCGTCTGAAACTGTGAGTTGTCAATCGATATAACGAAAAGAAGTTAAGCGTGTCCCCCCCCCCTCAGCGAAAGAGGAGATACTCCGGTACTCCCGTTTAAAAGAGATTTTAAAGGAGAAAGGGGGGGAGACTGAAAGCTGAGGAAGGTGGTGTCATCGGGCGATTGATTTGCTGAAAGAAAATGATGATGATTTATCTTCTAAGTGCACCCTGTGAACTTTATTCAATGTAAACAAAATGAAAAAGATATCGGAGCTGAAATAAGAACTGCGTAACAAGAGGGGTGGATCTTCCGGTTTGAATGACTGTCTCTTGCGGGCTTGTCCCTGAAAAGCGTAAGCAGCGATGAAAAAGGAAAATGCCCTTAAAGCGGAGATGTGGATAGATGACCTAGCTATGAGAACGACAGCGTTTATTTTAAAGTCGAATGACAAAAAAAGAGAAATAATCGTTCTAAAAGCTTGTGACTTTATCGGGAAGGCGGATCG
>NW_015166423.1:463732-473749 GCF_001447785.1 Gekko japonicus
CACCGATGTTGTCCACATCATTGGTGGCGGTGGTAGTGGCGGCCCCTATATGAAAGCCTGGCAGAAAAGCTCTTACAGGCCCTGTGGAACTGCATAAGGTCCCGCAGGGCCCTGATCTCCTCTGGGAGCTCATTCCACCAGGTAGGGGGCGCCACTGAAAAGGACCTGGCCCTAGTCACGGCGAGCCTTGCCTCCCGGGGGCCTGGAACCACCAGGCGATGTTGTGCCCCGGACCGAAGTGCTCTTGGGGGTATATGTGGGGAAAGGCGGTCCCTCAGGTAAGTCGGACCCTGGCCATATAGGGCTTTAAAGGTAAGTACCAGCACTTTGAAATGGATTCGGTATGCTATTGGCAGTCAGTGCAGCTCTTTCAGCCCAGGCTGGATGCGCTCCCACTTGGGGAGACCCATCTTCAGCCTGGCCGCCGCATTCTGCACTAGCTGGAGCTTCTGGATCTGCACCAAAGGGAGACCCATGTAGAGAGTGTTACAGTAGTCTAGCCTCGAGGTCACCGTCGCATGGATCACTGCAGCCAGGTCATCGCGGCCGAGGAAGGGAACCAACTGCCGAATCAGCCTAAGATGATAAAATGTTGATCTGGCAGTGGCTGCCACCTGGACCTCCATAGTTAAGAAGGGATCTAGGAGCACTCCCAAACTCCTAACCTCCGACGCTGGCACCAACGGCGCCCCATCGAAGGTCGGGAGAGGGAGCCCCAACCCCGGTCCGCTCCGACTCAGGCACAGGACCTCCGTCTTCGCTGGGTTTAGTTTCAGCCAGCTCAGAGTCACCCAGCCACGGCCTGTAGTGCCCGGTTCAAATCTTCTGGGTCGGAGCCCCACCGGCCGCCCAACATCATATAGAGCTGGGTGTCATCAGCATATTGATGGCAACCCAGCCCAAACCTCCTGGCAATCTGGGCGAGGGGGCGCATGTAGATGTTAAACAATATCGGAGAAAGCACTGCCCCCTGAGGCACACCACATTCAAGTGGGTGCCTCCGGGACTGCTGTTCCCCTATCGCCACCCTCTGTCCCCGACCTTGGAGAAAAGAGGAAAGCCATTGAAGAGCGAGCCCCTGTATCCCCACATTGGCAAGGCAGTGGGTCAGCAACTGGTGGTCAACCGTGTCAAACGCGGCCAACAGATCTAACAACAACAGTGCCGCCACACCGCCTCGATCCAGATGCCTCCAAAGGTTGTCAGTAAGGGCCACCAGCACTGTCTCCGTCCCGTGACCTGGGCGAAAGCTGGACTGGAATGGATCCAGGACAGAAGCATCATCCAGAAAGCTCTGAAGCTGTGTCGCCACTGCCCTCTCAATCAATTTGCCCAATTCCTAGGGGTTAGGGTTAGGGTAATGTGGGTTAGGGTAAGGATTAGGATTAGAGTTTTTAGGGTTAGTGTTATTAGGGTTTGGGTTAGGGTTATGTGGGTTAGGGTTATTAATGTTATTAGGGTTAGGTTTATTGGGTTATTAGGGTTAGGGTTGGAGTTAGGGTTATGTGGGTTAGGGGTTAGGCTAGGGGTTAAGGTTGGGGTTAGGGTAATGTGGGTTAGGGTAATGATTAGGGTTAGTCTTATTAGGGTTACGGTTATTAGGGTTAGGGTTATGTGGGCTGGGGTAAGGCCTAGAGTTAGGGTTATTAGTGTTATATAGGTTTAGGGTTGAGTTTATTAGGGTTATTAGGGTTAGGGATAGGGTTATTAGGGTTAGGGTTAAGGTTAGGGGTTAGGGTTATTAGGGTTCGGTTTAAGGTTAGGGTTGGTGTTAGGGTTATGTGGGTTAGGGGTTAGGATTAGTTGTTAGGGATTATGGGATAGTATTAGAGTTAGGGTTATTAGTGTTAGGGTTTGGGTTATTAGGGTTATTAGGGTTGGGATTAAGATTAGGGGTTATTAGGGTTATTAGGGTTGGAGTTAGGGTTATATGGTTTAGGGGTTAGGGTTAGTTAGGGATTATGGGTTAGTATTACAGTTATGGTTATTAGTGTTATGGTTAGGGTTAGGTTTATGAGGGTTATTAGGGTTAGGGTTATTAGGGTTAAATTTAAGGTTAGGGTTAGGGTTATTAGGGTTAGTGTTATTAGGGTTGGTGTCAGGGTTAGGATTATGTGGGTTAGGAATAGGCCTTGAGTTAGGGTTATTAGTGTTATTAGGGTTAGAGTTAGGTTTATTAGGGTTATTAGAGTTAAGGTTAGGAGTTAGGGTTATTAGGGTTAGTCTTGTTAGGGTTAGGGTTATTAAAGTTAGAATTAGGTTTATTAGGGTTATAAGGGTTGGGGTTAAGGTTAGGGGTTATTAGGGTTATTAGGGTTGGAGTTAGGGTTATATGGATTAGGGGTTAGGGTTAGTTAGGGATTATGGGTTAGTATTACAGTTATGGTTATTAGTGTTATGGTTAGGGTTAGGTTTATGAGGGTTATTAGGGTTAGGGTTATTAGGGTTATGTTTAAGGTTAGAGGTTAAACTAGGGGTTAGGTTAGGGTTGGGGTTAGGGTTGGGGTTAGGGTAATGTAGATTAGGGTTAGTGTTATTAGGGTTGGTGTTACGGTTAGAGTTATGTGGGGTAGGGTTAGGGTATTAGCATTGCGGGGAGGGCGCGGTATAAATTGAATAAAATAAGTAAATAAATAAATAGTGTTAGGGTTAGGTTTATTAGGGTTATTGGGGTTAAGGTTAGGCATTAGGGTTAGGGTTATTAGGGTTAGGTTTAAGGTTAGGGTTAGGGTTATGTGGGTTAGGGTTAGGGATTAGGGTTGGTTGTTAGGGATTATGGGTTAGGGTTATTACAGTTAGGGTTCAGTTTATTAGACTTAGGGTTATTAGGGTTAGGTTTAAGGTTAGGGTTAGGGTTATGTGGGTTAGGGTTAGGGATTAGGGTTGGTTGTTAGGGATTATGGGTTAGGGTTATTACAGTTAGGGTTCAGTTTATTAGACTTAGGGTTATTAGGGTTAGGTTTAAGGTTAGGGTTAGGGTTATGTGGGTTAGGGTTAGTTGTTAGAGGTTATGGATTAGTATTAGAGTTAGTGTTGTTAGGGTTACGGTTAGTGTTGTTAGGGTTAGAGTTATTAGGTTTATCAGGATTAGAGTTATAAGGGTGGGGTTATTAGGGTTAGGGTTAAGATCAGGGGTTAGGGTTAGGGATATTAGGGTTCTGGGCTTCTCAGCAGATGCTTACTTCAACCATATTTCCTCCCTTCCAGAGATATGGTTGGAATCCAAATTTGGTGTAGTGGTTAAGTGCGCAGACTCTAATCTGGGAGAACCGGGTTTGATTCCCCACTCCTCCACTTGCACCTGGCTGGATGACCTAGGGTAAGCCATAGTTCTGGCACAGCCGTTCTTGAAAAACAGCAGTTTCTGTCAGAGCTCTCTCAACCCCACCTACCTCACAGGGTGTCTGTTGTGGGGAGGGGAAGGGAAAGGAGTTTGTAAGCCGCTCTGAGACTCCGTTGGGTAGTGAAGGGCGGGGTATAAATCCAATCTCTTCTCTCTTCTCTTCTTCCACTTTGGTGAAGGCTAGGGTTGCCAAACTCCAGGAGGGGCCTGGAGATCTCCCTGAATTACAAATGGTATCCAGATGACAGAGATCAATTCTCCTGTAGAGAGGGGCTGCTTTGGAAGGTGGACTCTATGGAATTATAAGTCACTGAGGTCCCTCCCCTCCCCCAAAACTGCCCTCCCCATTCTCTGCCCCCAAATATCTAGGAATTTTCCAATCTGGAGGTGGCAACCCTTATGGAGGCAGGCACTGAAGAACAAGTCAAGATTCAGCCAAGATGTCTGCATTCCCCCCCCACATAATAATGAAGCAAATTCAGACCGTGATTTCTGATCCTGATTGTACAGACATTTGCTTACCATCATTAGTGGAGTGGCCTGTATTCAGATGGTTACTTTAGAGATAGTTTAATTAAACTGTGGTTTTTGTGTTATGTCTGAACTGAGCCAGAAATAATGATCTAGTCTTAGCCAAGGGTTAACCTTGACAGTAACACAGATCTGAAAAGCACATCTTTTAGCACATCTTATCCTGTTGTGTGCACATATACTTTCTGGCCAGGCTGTGTGTGGCTTATTTTGTGAAGACTAAGAAGATCACTGCTGGTTAACTCTGGGGACATAGAATACAAAAGCAGGACCTTGTGTGCCCATGCAGTCACAGAGTGCAAATAAGTGCTACAGAATTAGAATTTCAGTGATCAAGGTGAATTTCCATTAAAAGCCAAGCTGCAGAAAACAATTTGGGTAGTCAGTGAACTGTGCTATCTACCAGTTTCTCAATGCTTATCTGTCTCCTGTGTGGCAGCCTACCCACTTGGTTTCACAATAAGATAATTGGTATCAGTATCTGTTGCAAATGGGCCAGGAAAGCTACTTGTTCAGAAGTAATGGGCCTTTCACTATTCATACTGTGAAAAACTCAAACTCCCTTTGAGCTGATGGCTGGAGATGAAAAATAATCATATTTGCTAACTTTCATTAAGTCCCTGAAGTATTTAGGTACCTTTTGATTTTGAGCAGTCTTCCTCGCAGATTATTCATTTATGTTTCCAGTGCTCCCTAAGCCCTAAAACCAGGCAACAATCCATTAAGAACAGATAAAGTATTCCATTAAAAATGAATGAAGTTATATAACATATGGTTTTAAACATAAGATCAAAACATAAATCCTTTTTCTAGACCTTCCATGTCACTTAGGCAATGAGTATAATGATGGGTAGTCACAAACATCTGTGTATGAATCATGTTTACTGAATGTAATATTAAGACCATACCAACTTCTTTGCCATACCATACCACACTCAGTCTAGTCCAGGATTAAGTTTTTTACATGTGCCAGCAGTCTGTGAGAACCTCATAGCCATGGCATGAAGCATGGCTATCCACAGCCTTGAGTAATCTAGGTGTAATAATAAATAGAAGCAGAAGAAAGAAAAAGTCATGATTTTATCTACATGATGGGGAACTGTAGGAGCAGAAAAACAATTCCAAAACTCATCAAATTGGACTTACTTCTAAGTAGACCTTCTTAGGTTTGCTCCCAAGTTGGTGGAAAGTGATATTATGTATGCTGTGCAGTTCATATACGAATTTATAGATATGTTTGATATGCAGTGCTTGAATGCATTTTGCTTATAGATTTTTGTCAGGTTCCCGGTAAAAGTTACTCTTTCTTTCTTTAGCCTTGAATCAAGTAGGCCAAAATGAAGAGATGTATTGTTTATTGGTTTGAATTATGAGAGGTTGATCTTCTGCCAAACTAGCTCTTAAAGACTCTGCAGAGAAAGGCAATGGCAAACCACATCTGCTTCTTACTTGCTTTGAAAGCCCCTTGCTGGGGTCTCCATGAGTCAGCTGTGAAGATGGCACTTTATATACACAGTTCTATCAGATTATTCGATCTTGTAGACAAATGGGTTGCGAGCCCACATACTGACTGCATGGTGACTTGCCTGCCTGGTGTGATGATAGCAGACATTACATGTGGTCTAGATAGGCTGGTAGATAGTGCTGGGGAGAAGCCAGTGGTCATGGAACATGTTGGCACCAACTATGTGAAGAAATGTAGTCATGTGGTCCTGGAAGAAAAAATTAAGCTGCTAGGCAGGAAACTCAAGGCCAGGACCCCCAATTCCATGCGCAGATCCAGATAGACAGGCACAAATTAGGAGTCTAAATGTGTGGATGAAACAATGGTGTAAGGAGGAAGGGTTTAAGTTTGTTAGGCACTGGGATGCTTTTTGGAACGAGCAGTGCTTTTTGGAACAAGCGGGAGCTGTACAAAAGAGACAGCCTTCACTTATCCCAAGAAGGAAGAAGGCTACTGGTGCTTAAAATCAAAAAGATGGGGAGCAGTTTTGAAACAAAAATCCTGAGGCAACTGATGCCATCATGTTTAAATCTCTCACCAGGTCTTGAACATTACTTAGGACCAAGTCCAGGATCGCCTTCCCCCTGGTAGGTTCTGTGACCATATGCTCCATGGCACAGTCATGGGACAAAAGAACAAGTCCTCTTGTGTATTAAAAACTAGTTAATTAACAAGAAACAGGGAGGAAGTATAAATGGGCAGTTTTCACAGCGGAAGCAGTGGTATACCGCAGGGCTCAGTACTAGGTCTGCTGCTTTTTAACTTGTTCATTAATGATTTGGAGTTGAGAGTAAGCAGTGAAGTGGCTAAATTTGCAAATGACAAAAGTATCTGGGATTTTTCTAGGGTTGCCAAGTCCATTTTAGCCCCCAGCGGGGGACATTTGGGGGCATTCTCGGAGGGGGTGGGGCATCCCCGATGTGATGATGTCACATCGGGGACATCTGCTCCCCCCACCCGATGGGCGTGCGGGGAAACGCCAGCTCCCTGCACTTAAAGGGGCCCCTTTAAGTGCAGGGAGCTGGCGTTTCCCCGCACGCCCATCGGGACTTTCCCGCATGCCCGATCTCCACTTGGAGATCGGGCATGCGGGAAACACCAGCTCCCTGCACTTAAAGGGAGCCCCTTTAAGTGCAGGGAGAAGGAAGAGGGGTGGTTGCAGGTGTTGGGGCTTGGGGGCAGGGCTTCCCCATCGGCCAGCTGGCCAGCGGCAGGTAGAACCCCCCAAAAAGCGGGGGACCCCTGCCAAACCAAGGTTGTTGTTTTTTTGGCAACCCTAGATTTTTTGGGAAAACCAACACCCCCCAAATAAAAATCCCGGATATTTTCAGGAACTGGGAAGATCAGGGGAAACAGCTGTGAGGCGGGGAGACTGTTTCCTGCCTCTCAGCTGTTTCCCCCAGCATCTTTTGCAGTCCCTTAGAACCAGCCTAGTTTAAAGGGACTGCAGGGAAAAAAATGAAGTTTACAGTATACCAGATAAAAACTATTTAAAATTTAAAATCTAATTACAATATATTTTCTGAGACTTCAATATCACCAAAGAAAATCAAGCAACCTGCTGGTAATGTTGCGGTTCTTATCAGATAGAAGATAATCAAGTCAAGCTTTTTCAGTGAGATCAAGGATTTTGTCTAATAACAGGGTAATAATCTTACCTTGTGCTTCCTTATAATATGGGCATCTTAAAAAATGTGCTCTATGGTTTCAACCTCTCTCAGAGGACATAAGCAAAGCCTTTCCATATAGGGAGTTTTCTTATGTCTGCCTTCCAGTATTCCCAAAGAGGGGTCCAAACACCTTGCCAAGGTAAATGCCCTTCTGAATACATTTATTTCTAAGGATGTTAAATAGACTGCCGACTTCACAGTATATTGAAAGTCTGACCACACATAAGCATTTTGTAAGCTAGCAATATCAGATTGGCATTTTATGTCCTCAGTCCTCTGTTTAACTAGTCTCTTTGCCTGATCATTTCCACAAGATAGGGCATGAGGGGAGAAGCCAATCTTCATAATACAGCTCTGGACAGATTTAAGCCAGTTTAATTGAAAACTGTCTCTATTTATTAGTGGAAATAACCGTAGGGGGTAGGTTGTGATCTAAAGCTTTTAATTAACAAGTCATGGGATGGTTTATTAGGCACAGCATTTTAAAATTACAGGTTTACATTAGGAGGCTGCAATATTACAGAGAAAAATCCTCTTTACCAAAAATATTGTTCTAGGTACAATCTATAAGTATGGCTCAAAAGAGGAAGGATAGCAAACCAGCCATTTAAAATTTATTGGGAAGGGTAGTATATTCTGTATTCTTTGTAGTGCTTAAAATTATCTGTTAAATATAACCTTCGGGGAATAAATGTTTGTTTATACTCATGTCCCTCAGGGGGGAACCCCCCCTCCATCAGGGCTTGAGATGCATTCCATGATAATTTGTCTAGTGCATGCACACACATCCTTTAATATGAGTATTTATATTTCATTTACCAGACTGGTAACCCACCTAATCACAAGAATAAAACTATAGCATCATTAATATCAAAAGCTGCTAGTAATAACAGTTAAATTCCTCAATGTTGTCAGAATTCAAAAACAAACTGAATTAATGATACAATGTTCCTATGAACAGCAAGGATCACTGGAAAATATTTTGTATGGAGTGGGTTTTGTTCTTTGCGACAATACATACATCATTACAGAGTTTTTAAAAAGTAGTGGATTGTCTCCTTTTACATCTCCCAATAGCTTGTATGTTCTTGTTTCAGGTCGAAATAAGTGACGAGAAGTAATGCAGCAGTCGTGTTGAGCAGTATTTTGCTGAGGAATCAGGTGGTTCAAGGGAAGTACCATCTCTGTGAGGCTGACTCAGAAGAGAGGCGTCATGCAATTAACCTGGACTGTGGATTCTTCTTCCAATCTGTGACTGAAGCCTTCGGTTGCAGCCTCAATTTTCTTCTTATTGTTGTTAGGTGGATCCTTGTTAGATTAATTTTCTTCACATTATTCACTTTTATAGACACTTGTAAATGGTACCTTTTTTCTTTTTCATTTTTTCTACGAATACCTAGTGTTTAAGGCATGAAAAAATTGAATGTGTGAGAACAATGAGAGATATCTTCGTTTTTTCAGAAATTCAGACAGTGTTCGGGGACTTAATACAATCATACTGTGCCTGCATGTGATAGCTGGTAATATGACAAACACACACTGATCCCAAAAAGTGTACAATTGCCTTGAGAGGGGAAGAACATGAGCCACAACATTTAACCAATGGCCACTGCAGTGTCTTTGGCTGCAATCCTAAATACATTTTCCTGGGATTAAGCTGCAGTAAATAAATGGTACTTACTTCAGAGGTGACTTGGTTAGAATTGCTTCCTTTATTTCATGTTTCACCTACTGTATAATTAGGAACTGGCCAATAAGAGTTTTTTCCATTTTTTATAATGACCATCAATGTTGTCTTTGGCATTTTATGTCCTCAGTCCTCATGTGATTACTATGATGTAAGCCTAGCTGAATTCAGTGGGGCTTTCTCCCATGTAAGGGTACATATGGTTGCAGCCTAATTAACACATGGCTCCTTCTCCTGCTTTGTGCTTCTCTTGACCCTGTGCATAAATTTAGCTGTCTATGGATGGAAATTCTTGGTTCCATTCTCCAGAAATTCAGGGCAGGTATCTGTATTTTGCACATATTAATTTTTATTCTTGGAAGGAGCCAAGCAACAATGTGAAGTATACTGAAGATTCATGAGGCCCTTAATTTAAAAGCTTACCAGAAGACATTAGTTATAGAAATGTGTATAAAAATTTGTACAGTTACCTGTAAATATCTCTAGAATGAGACTATGTACCAATGTGGCATTTTGTTTTTTATTTAGTTTTCAATGGTATAAAAAGTGAAACAACCAAACGTTGTTGTTGTTTACCTTTGGGTACTTTACACTCACCATTAGATGTTTGCTTGTTTCTTTTCATGTTTTGTACAGTTCTCATGATGAATATTTCTGGGGACTTTTACCTGCCTTCTGCAGCTGAGCATTTGACACAGTGCAAGTTAATTAGTTTCTCTGGGCCCCAGTTGTTGTGCCTGAACTCTAGGACATAGGCGTCAACTACGGGGGGGCTGAGGAGCTTGAGCTTTCCCGAACTTTTCCAGGAGATGCCGAGCCTCCCCCGGGGGCAACTGGTGCAAGAAAGAACCACTCTAGCGCACACAGGTCCTGTGATCTGGCTCCAAGTTTGTCATCAGTCTGAGGCAGCCCGACAAGGAGTGGGCGGTCCCTGGGCTCAGGCAGCAGCCCCACCCCCTTGTTAGCAGCAGCAGCAGCCAGCACCCCTCCCACTCCCAGCAGGTCTCACTGGGGTGGCGACACGTGGTGGTGCTGGGCTGGCATCTTCAGCCTTGCCTCGAGAGTGGAGTCAGGCTGCTCCCCAGCAGCTGCACTGCCCAGGGAGCCCCAGTCTGGGCAGGTAAGGTGGGCTGGGGGGCAGTGGTAGCTGGCCTGACCCAGGTGCTTGAATCCCCCCCCCCCACAGCCCGAGCCCTGCAGCAGCCATCGGAAAACTAGGCAGCAGGAAGCTGCCGGGCTCTTCTGTGCCAGCCTGGGTTCCTCTGTTGTTTGATAAAGGGCA
>NW_015166423.1:473789-474830 GCF_001447785.1 Gekko japonicus
CCGTGTAGGAATGTGAAAAGGAACATCCTGCAAGGGGGGGGGGGAGAACGTGTGTGTAAGAAAGTGCCTGCATATATGTCTCAGTGTGAATGTGAAAGACAAACAGTGAGAGAGGGAAGGTTTGTGTGTGTGTGTGCCTGCCTGTATGTCTCTCTGTGTGAAAGAGAAACTGAAAGTGCCTCCACCTATGTCTGAGTCTAAAACCGAAAGAGCCTGCCTGAGGAAGGGGGGAGGGGGTTGAAAAGAAAAACAAAGTTGAGAGCAGTCTCTCACCCAAATAAGAGTCCTTTGCCTTTGTCTCTGCATTTGCAGAAGTGAGTCAGTGGCTCACATCTGAAGTACTGGTGACTGAAGCCTCTCATGTAAACAATGAAAACAGCTTCTTTCTTGGCTCAGGTGAGAGAAGAACTTTTCTTCAAAATAAAGGAGAGGTCCTTGGGTCAAGATCACACAACTGAACTTTGGGCTAGTTACTGATTCCTCCATTATGCTATATTGGTACTGCATTTTCCCATTAGCAACAAAGGTAACAATACTAAACATCTCAGGCTGCAATCCTAAAAACTTTCCTAGGAGATTGGAAAAAATGGGACACTTCTGAGTAGACTGGTTTAGGATAGCTCATTCAGAAACCGTCAGGTTGAAAGTTATAAATCCTTTTAAAATATGTATAAATAAATAATATCTCTATTTCTTTTTCTGATCCAGAACATATATTTTTCACCAAGCCCTGCACCAAGATGAATCTTGACTGATCCAACATTGGTGTCTCTTATGTCCTTATGATAATTCTATTTCTGTAGTATTTTGACATTTTTATTAAAGCTTTTTAAATTCAGTCTTTAATGAACCCCCTCCAGAGGGCTTTGTGCCAGTTTAAAATAATTCTATCAATCTAAAAAATAAAATAGGCATTTAGAATATTACAATATTGTATAGAAGTCAGCCATTAAAAGCCATCCCAAGCAAGGATTTAAAACACTTCTGGAAAAATGTTAAGACACCTTGGTGATACTGTAGCAGGGCTCTTTTTGTAGAAAA
>NW_015166423.1:475410-527886 GCF_001447785.1 Gekko japonicus
ACCATTGAGTGATCATCTGTAAGCCAAATGCTGTTTTCATAAACTAACCCTGGCTTTGGATCTGAACTAAGCCCATGAAAAATTCACTCTCAAAGTTAAAGGTGGCCCAACCCATTAATGATTCTATATGCTTATGTCATATCTGAAAAGCATGGGGGCTGCTTTCTTGGGTCTTTTTACCATGTGACAACAGTATTGGATTCTACCACAACCTAGAAAGCATGAAAATATATAATGGATATAGCAGTTTGCTGACTGAAATGCATCAGTTAGATTTTTTTCTGCTAATTTTCAAAATTCAAAAAGCCAAGTACACCCTTTGTTTTCAGCCATAATTTCAACATAATTTTTTGTTTCTGTATATCATGTGGTTATGTTTGATGCATGGGTGGAACGTGGAAATAATGACTGCAATCTTTAGTTAGTTTCGATGGGGAAAAGGAGGGGGTGGGAATTGGATAATATATGGCAACCAATGCTCCCTCTAAGCTGTGGAGTCTTGTGAGCAAAAATTCTACTTTGTGAGCTACTGGCATTAAAGTTGTGAGTAAGTGATTTGGCTGCTGCATAAATTAGTTTGCTCTGGAGCCAGCCCTTCCTGAGCTAAGACAAAAATGTGTGAGCCAGAGGCTAAAAAACTGAGCTAGCTACTCTGAACTCTGTACATTGCTCAGAAACTGAGTGCACCACAACTGTTTGGTATTCTGGCTACGAGACTTCAGCCATGCATATACCAAATAAAGGCATCTGTGGTGCCATAATTTGGTAAATTTCAGTACAAAGTCACCAATATGAATAAGGCAGAAACAAGACTCCTGTAAATGAATGTCCAGGAAAACCTTTAAAATGTTCCCCTACAGGCTTTTCTGTATTGCCCTCCTTACTTTCAAATTTGTGACCATTTGTTTGTCATGCACATGGTATGTATATTTGCAGATTTTAAATTGATTATTCTAAAAGTGAATATAAATAAAGGACACAGCAGGAGACCGCTGAGATACCACTTTAACCACTGGCCAACTCTCACCTTTTCCTGGGTTTAGCCCAGTCCAGGGGCATGGCTAGGGGGGTTCCCAAGGGTTCCCAGGTTCTTCTAAATTTCTGTAGAGCCCCTTCCTTAATCCCACACGGCTCTGCCTCTATAGATAGTGACAGTGGCCTGTGATGTCACTGGCTCCTCCCTATGATGTCACTGGACCTCGGTTCTTTTAAGAATGTAGCATAGCAATGCCTCTGGCCCAGGCCCAGTCCCCCCCCCCCCGGAAATGGGAAAGTTTACCTGTCTAGGAAGGAACCTTGAACGCTTGAGCACCTGTTTATGATGTTCATTTCTGATCTGATCCAACTTCTTATGTTTAACTGAGTGCCATATAACATTTTGCATTTACAGTATGGGTCATTCTGTAATTTC
The DNA here is from genome assembly GCF_001447785.1 of Gekko japonicus. Classification (NCBI taxonomy): domain Eukaryota; kingdom Metazoa; phylum Chordata; class Lepidosauria; order Squamata; family Gekkonidae; genus Gekko; species Gekko japonicus. The sequence goes on from NW_015166423.1 coordinate 476,822, forward strand.
CATAAATTACACAAGCAAAAGTGTTTCTGGTTATCCATGATGTTACCATGATGTTTGTAAACTAACAACCTGTCCCAGGAACATGTGTCCTTTGAAAGCAATTTTGCTTGTCCGAAGTGAGGAGCTTATTTGCAAACTTAGGCTACTCAGAGTGACCAAAGACATGTTCTTCTATTCTTCATTTCATTATCTATGGGTTGCCTAATGAATGAATACAATTCTGTTGCTCAGGAATACAAAATGGGAACTGTTGTTGGAAGATGACCTGCATCCAATTAAAAAGAGGGAAAGCATGTTCACATCACTATGAGTAGCTCCCTGCTCCTTTATATATTTCTTTCTGTCATAGCCTCACCTAGACTGCTTATCTTGTGAACTTCCATGGCATTTAAATGGGTACTCAATGATTCACAATGTAGTTATGCTTGCACTGCCATACTTTTCCATTGTATTTCATTTCTCTGTCATTTATGCTACTTACAGATAATTTGCTTTCAGTAATCCATTTCTTCAGTACTTAGCACTGGCTGCAAAACAAGTTAAAATACTCAGTTGACCTTGTGTTTCAGTTTGTATTTGAATATGTGAATGAATGAGTAATCAACAGTAATCAGGGAGGGGTAGAAAAGGACACAACCAGCTGTACTGTTAGCCTCAGGAGTGAGGATAAGTTGCTAATGAGGTTTTCATCATCATATATTTTGATGCACAGCATAAGATGTAGCAATTAAATTTGACCCCTATTTGGGGGGATTTTTTCCATACAGTAATTGACAGACTACAGCACTCTTTAGCTGTGCACAGTACAGATACCACAGATAAAAATGTCAAATAAATGCAAATTAAATTAATGCATAATTATCTGTAAATTCTTAGTTGCCTTGGTATTCTAAAGGTCAATGACATGGGCATGGCCTCTGTAACCAAAGGTTTGGGACAATATCTGGTCATGTGCATTTCTGTGAACAACAGCTTTGTATGAAAACCTGGTGGGTTTTTTACCTCTGCATGTAAGAGAAATTGTTATCCGTGGTCACAGTAGTTTCAACTGGCAATTGCTCTATACTGCCGGTACTGCTAAGTCAGGGCACCTCTCTTCCTTTGGCTTCAGAATCATCTGATCCAGATTTGCGATCTATCCATTTCCCATAACAGCATTTGACAGCAGCAAACAAAAATTGATGTGCCGAATTAATTGCCCTCCCTCCTCCTAAATTCAGTCTTGTTAAATTACATTATAATAAACTAGGAAAAAGGCCCATTGTGGAAATAAATACAACAGCCTCTAGAAAGAGGCTCTGGGTGGGTGCTCTGGCCTTGGACACTCAGTGTCAATTTGCTGTGGTGACCTCAGCAGGATATAATGACACTGAGTCCACCATTTTCTCCAGAGGAACTGATCTCTGCTACCTAAAGAACAGTTGTAATTTTGAGTGATCTCCAGCCCTCACCTGGAGATTGGCAACGATGGTTCCCCAGAAGGGAATAGTTGGTTTGGAGGGCGGAATCTATGGCTTTGTACCTGTCTGAGGTCCCACGCCTCCTGAAACCTCACCCTCTCCAGGCTCCATCCCTCACATCTCCAGGAATTTCCCAACCTGGAATTGGCAACCCTATCTCCTTCCCAGCCGATCATCAACCTACCTTTATTTCCCCCTGACCCTTCAGCTTTCCACCCCCCCACACACACCTGCAGCCTCTCCTGTGCTCTGAAGCCCTGACTGCTACGTCACATTGGCTGTCATATGGGGGCCACCTCAGCAGCATATGATACAGAGCCCACCATTTTCTCCAGGGGAACTGATCTCTGCCATCTGGAAAGCAGTTGTAATTCTGAGTTATCTCCAGCCCTCACCTGGAGATTGGACACATTTTACCTCAGAACAGCAAACTGTTTAGAATGTTAGAGGCAAAAGCCAATGAGGCTGCATATGCAAATAACCTCTGTGTTCTGACTGGCTATGTGGGGGAGAGGAACAGCAAACTGTTTAGAATGTTGGAGGCAAGACTCAAGCAATGCAGCCAGTGGATAGGGACAGATTCTGAGTGACACACTAGGGCGCCAACCAATTCGGGAGCGTGTGGAATGTTCTAGAGAAGTGCCACCACCATTTGGCTTTTATTTATAAGGGAGATTATAAGACCTAAATTGTTAGAAGCAGTGAAGAAAGAGATTACCTCCTGGCCCTGCAAAATATTCACTGTGCATAAACATTTCTACATCCTCCCTCAGAAAGACCACTTGTACCCTTTCCCAGCATAAAAATCCTTTGAGCAGAAAGTGACAGTGGGGTTTTTTTTGTCCCCCTTCCCAATGTCCATCTGAACCTTAAACACTCGCATCAGCTTTACAGTTTATAGTGGTGGCATAATATTCCTGTTTTACATATTTTGACGTACGAAGTCACGAGAGCACAGGAATCTGCCTTATCCTGAATCAGACCATCCGTCCATCAAGGTCAGTATTGTCCACTCAGGCTGGCAGCATCTCTCCAGGTTCTCAGGCAGGGATTTTTACACCACGTGCTCCTTGGTCCTTTTCACTGGAGATGCTGGGAATTGAACCTGCCAATCAGATGATCTACCACTGAGCCACAGCCACTCCCCTTCCCTGTCCTTTGCAGAAGAAACCAGTCTTATGACTGAGCTATTGAAGGAACATAGTTTGATCTTATCTAATAACTGATTTGTGGCTGCAAAAGTGGCCCAGCAGGGCATGAGCAGTGTCAGGGTGCCCTGAGAAGCCCCGCCAGAGGAAAATACAGCTCGGCTGAGAAGGATCCTGTGATGCTGACAGAAGGGTGGGGCACATTCTGGCAGTTGGGGCTGGCAGACATGAGAGAGAGAGAGAGGCTGCAGCCATGAGAGAACATCCATGAGGAAAACAGATGGAAAGCAGCAAAAGCCTGCCCAGGCACCAGCCACATGCAGCAGGTCAGGCAGGAAGTGCTGGAACCAGTGGGAGAGCCTGGGGCACACTTGATAGAGGAGGCAGCCAGCTGAGTGCTAGCAGGGATGCATGGATGAAGGCGGACAGAGAAGACAGTCAGGCTTGCTGGAACCCCAGAAGGTGCCACAGCTTCCACTGATGGAAGACCAGGTGATGGAGGTGTTACATAGAACAGCAACAGGGCTTGTTGAGGGAGTGGGAGCACAACAGAGACCACCGAGGGAGAGCTCAATCTGACAGGGCCAGTGGCCTATCTGAGGCCTTAGTGAAGATGATACTGATTTTTAGATACTTAGATCCAGAGACTAGAGCATGAACAGACAAGACAGATCTATCCACAAACCTGAAAAGGCCCAGGTTTGCAGAAAAATCTGAACTCTTAAAAAAAACCAACCCGGGGGGGGGGGGTTAAACCTCCACATGCACATTTCTAAAGTATCTTTAGAAATGAATGCCTGCTCAGTGGCTTCTCAGGGGTCATTGTGGCTGTTGCTAGGCAACCACAACAGTATTGCCTTCAAAAGCCTTGGTTTCTGTCAGTTAAGGAGGGCAGGGCCCTCTCCAGGGTTGTTTTGACCTTTGAGAGAGGACTCAATAGGGCCAGGCCTGGCAGCAACAACTGGGTGACTTGATACTATGTGACTTGCATGACTCACCCAGGACTGGCCCTGGCCAATTTTCAAAGCCAGTGGTTAGAGTTTCAGACTAGGATCTGGAAGACCCAAGTTTGAAATTCCAGTAGGGTTGCCAACCTTCACATGGGGCCTGGAGTTCTCCTGGAATTACAACCAATTTCCAGACTACAGAATTCAGTTCCCTTGGAGAAAATAGCAGCTTTGGATGGAGGACTCTATGGCTGCACATCCCTGCTTAGCTCCCTCCCCAATCTCCACCCTCTCCAGGCTCCACCCCCAAATCTGCAGGAATTTTCCAATCTGGGTTTGATAGCCCTAATCTCCACTCTGCTGTGGACACTCACTGGCTGACCTTGAGCCAGTTACACATTTACATTCTAACCTACCTGACAGGGTTGTTGTGAATATAAATCGGAGGAGAGATGAATGATGTATGCAACTTAGGGTTGCCATTATGGAGAAAGGTGGAGTACAAATAAAAATTAATTAATAATAATAAATCAAATTAAGTGAGTAAATAAATAATAAATATAGCTGAAGATGGGAGAGGGCAGATAAAAGGTAGGTTTGCTGGTGGGTAGTAAGGAGAGAAGGAACCAGGGAAAGGTAAGTGTATAGAGGCTGCCAGGAGGAGGCAGGAAAGAGCGGGGAGCGGGATACAGGGAACATGAAGTGCCCTCCACAAGTCCTTGAGGGTTTCCCACCACACAATGAGGCCCAACCCAGTTGCTAACACCATGCAAATGGGCCCAGTCTGGCAGCTGGCACTGCACAAATCAGCCATAGGCTGTGGTCACACAAGCAGTTCATGCTGATATAGTTGCATTACCCGTGCAAATTTAAAGAGCACAATCAGACAACAACATCTGCCTTCCGTGCACCAGTCGTCAGCACCCAGGTCCGGCCTGTCCTGGAAGCAGAGTTTGCTGACATTGGGGAAAGTCAGGTCTTTATGGATGCTAGTGCTTCCACTCCACTTTTCCCAATGTCTGAACCCCCCTAGCGTGAACGGATGTTTGATGGGAAGTGGGAACAGTTACTTCCATCTCAGTCATGGGGGGGGGGTGCCCAGTAGGGATGTGTGCATAAGCACATATGAACCTGTGACCCCCCCTCCCCATTGCCAGCAAGGGCTGTGCTCCATGGTTGAGACACCGGTAATGTGGATGCTTCAGCATGGGACTGGCATGCAGAGAAGCCACTTCAGGGCATGCTGTCTGGTCACCCCTTCCCGTGATGATTTAAACCGCCACAAATAGTGGGGATGCCAGATTGCACCAAGCCTCCAGTGTGACCGCAGCCATAGTTTTTCTGGATAGAGGTTGCTAGTGTGAGAGAAAGCTGAAGCTGGGGTGGGGGGAGATAAAGGTAGGATGGCTGGTGGTGAAGAGGGTATAGGGCATTAAGGGAAGGGCAAGAGGAAGTAGTGGGGCAGAGAAAAATGAGATGCCCCCTGCAAGTCCTTTGCAGGTCCCCCACTTGTTATTCTGTAATCACTATTTTGTTGCTCCAGCATTTGTCTGGAGGAGTGTGCCAATAACACTGTAATGATGATGAGAAATATAGACCTTGTAAAACATTATATTACAGAGACAATATTGTAGCGGCTGTTAAGGCTGTTTTCATTTTTAGTAAAACTTAGTGGCAGCTGGCAGAAAGGACATAACCTGCCGTGCTGGCTTCAAAAATGTCAGCTACAAAAAGAGAGGAATATAAAAGAAAAGCAAATGTATCTCTCCGTCAATGAATGAATATGGGGGCTTCTTTTTCCTGCATCACAAGGCAGGGGGTAACCCACTCTCCTGTAAGCCAGAAGCTGTTGCTCTGTGACTGAAATAGCTTAAAGTGACAGATGATAGCCAAGGAAGCACTTATAGCACAGAGGAAGAATCGAGCAGTGGAAGACTGGAAGCTGTTAGAGCAAAGGATGCAAGGTGAAGCATTTCTGGGCACAGGGGCTTGCCAAGGTTGCTGTACATTAAAGAGGCCAATTATCATGCAAGGTCTTCTGAAATAAGTGATGACTGAACAATGGCAGTGATTGGGGAATTATAATGCATGAAACAGGCTTTCAGGAAACCTTCAGTTTCTGGCATGCGACAGCTTTAAGTTTAAGAGAAAGCTAAGAGAGGATGTATTCAAATCTGCCTAGACGTGAGTTTGACATTAGAGAAGTAGCTGTGTGGTGACGTCTGGATTCCCATCCCAGGGCTGAAACTTTAAAGAGTATCTTGAGGCATTTGTTTACTATGACTAAGGATCCTTATACTACATACAAGAACATATCCAAGGTGTGCATTTCAAATACTCTGCAAGCTATAATAAAAATTCATATTCAGTTAAAAGGCAATTAAAAAGCTACTCCTCCTGAAATGTAATGCAAGAGACATCAACTCTCCCTCCTGATCCAAACTATTATATAAAAACCAATTAAGCTGAAATCCAAAAGTCACTGAAGGAAAATTATCCTCCGTATGCTATGTTTTGAAATGTTTGTTTCTTTTGCTGAACCTCAACGTATTCATGGCATTTCAGGTAAATGGGATTTAGTCATAATGTATAACTGCAGTAAACGTAGTTTTTCAAGACAGCTTGAAAAGAGGCTTGTGAAATCTTTACAGAAATTATCAAGGGTATGAAAAAACCCGAGAAGAGGTAGTAGATACTCAGGCCTTTTCTACTTGCAGATTTGGACCATATAGTAGACTTTCAGGCAGAAGTGCAGCTGACTGTCATACTACATTAGCCTTGACCTATTTTAGAATGCAGCATTCCTGTTGCAGGTTCATTGTGCATATGTATCATGTGTACTGTGTACACGCTTCATGTGTACTGTGTATTTACGAACAAAATTAACAAGCGTATGATACAGCTGAAGCTGATTTCATTTCATTATTGATTTAGTAGCAGTGATATCAGACTCTAATGTAAAAATCACTGGGAATTTCAAGTGCTCAACTTATGACAAATCGTGCCCCCAATAAATAGAAAGGGAACAGGAATATGAACCAAAGCTGCATTTGGAATCTTGGAGTTGGTCCTAAAGGTATTCTCTGAAAAGTTTGTCAGTTACGAAGATATAGCAGAGGTGACAATCTTGATGGTGTGGCTTTTGTAGTGCCATAGGATGTGGTAGATGATGTGGTACAATGGCCACTGAGACATTCTCTTTCGTGTACTACTGTGCCCTCTAGTCCAAATGTCTAGCAAATTTATCCAATGATTCAAACTGTAACCTGAAAAACTAAGCTAGCCCCAGAAACATGATCATGCTTCATGAGTAAATGAAACTGATTTTTCATGTGACATATGCAGGAGCCTACAGGATGGGTTTAGGATAAATAAAAAAAGAAATTAAAAAAATATGGGAGATGAATTAGTGGGATTAGCTGAGTGTGGGGCTGCCAACTCTGTGTTAGGGAACTCTTGGGGATTCGGAGGTGGAGCCTGGGGGGGGGTTGTAGTTTGGTGAAAGGAAGGAGCTGAGCAGGGATGTCATGCCATTGAGTCTGCCCTCTGAAGCTGCCCTTTTGTCCAGTGTTATGTATTGAGCCTGAACTGCCCTTGCAAAAGGACTGAGCTTGGAATGCATAACAATAGATTGCTAGGATCCTAGGATGGACCAGTAGGGAGACAGGGATCCTAGAGTTAACCAATTGGGAAACAATAGAGTGTAAATAGCCTATCGTTGGGAGTGCAGTGTGTTTGGGTGTAACCCTTTTCAGGCATAAATCCCTGGCTTCGGCCAGGGATTGCAGTCTTCTTTCTCTTGCTGAATCACTAATAAACTATGAGCTGATCACTTCTACGCATCTGCACCCAGTATATTTCACTGGTGACGAAGGTGGGATCCCGATGAGTGAGCCTGACCCAGCCTCCAGCAGTGCACCATGCGACGATCTCCAGGACTCCATGCCCTGCATCATTCCACGGGTTATTTTTTTCCCATGCCCTGTATCATTCCACGGGTTATGGCTGCTGCTCCGGGAGTCATTCCTGCGTTTGGACCCACTCACCCTGAGCTTTGGGAAGCGTGGGTAGAGCAGCTAAAGTACTTCGGTTCCAAGGCATAGACGATGCCAACAAGAAGTCACTTCTGCTCAGCACATGCAACATTGCCATGCTACGCTTACCCCAGGGCCTCATCGCTCCTAAAACCCCTGAAGCCGCAAAGACCATCATCCAAGTGCCTGGCGCCAGCTGCGGTGAAGAGCACGAACGCCGTTCCTGCCGTTCCTGCGACACGATCTGCCAAACCTGTGGAAAACAAGGCCACATCGTACGAGCGTGCCGCTTCTGAGGAAACCAGCATCACCCAACCGCCCACCAGGAATCCGCAGAGCTCCACAATACAGCCGTCCACCAATACCAGGTACTACACTTGCCCCAGGACACCCCTAACAAAATTAAAGTAACAGTGTTAATAGAGGGGGCCTCTTGCGAAATGGAGTTGGACACGGGATCTTCCAAATCCATCATCTTAGAAGGGACTCAGGAGGCTCTGCCCGCAGGGGGCTCCCCGCCTAGAACCTGCGGGTTTCACCCTCAGAGACTTCCAGAAGAACCCAGTGGCCATTAAAGGGTGGGGCAAGTTCCATGTGCAGTATAAGAACTTTGAAGGACTTTTAGATTTGTTGGTGGTGTAAGGGCAGCTTACTAATTTACTGGGTCTGTCATGGTTTGCTCCTCTGGGGTTCGGGGTGACAGGGGTGCATCACGTGCAGCCTATGATCTTCAGCAATGTGTGTGATGAGTTCCCGGCCATTTTCGATGGGACGCTGGGTCACTACACAGGTCCGTCGGTCTCCCTAGACCTCAACCCAGCTGTACACCCCATCCATATGAAGGCCAGGTACGTCCCGTTTGCGTTGCGGCCCAAGATAAATGGAGAGCTGGACCGCCTGGTAGCGCAGGGGTTTTTAGAGCCAGTGCCACATGCCTGCTGGGAGACCCCCATTGTCACCCCAGTGAAGTCCAATGGGGACATCCGTATCTGCGTGGACTATAAGTCCACCATAAACAAGGCCCTGCAGGACCACATCCCGTTCCAGTACTCAGCAATGTTTTGGTATCCTTGGTGGGTGCAAAGGTTTTTGGCAAATTGGACTTGGCCCAGGCATACCAGCAGCTCCCATAGACGATGCCACCGCAGAGGCCCAGATGATTATGGCGTGCATTTCAGGGGTCAGTGTGGCCCCGGGGATCTTTCAAAATCTAATGGACTGTCTCCTTAAAGGTATCCCTGGGGTTCAGCCATTCTTTTATGATGTTTTGATCACTGCCCCCACAGCCAAGACCTTCGCCAAGATGCTGCGTGCCGTCCTGCACCATTTCCACACCACCGGACTGAAAGTGAAGTGGGGAAAATGCCTCCTGGGGGTTCTGCAAGTCAAGTTCCTGGGGTTCACGGTCGATGCTCAAGGCATCCATCCGATGCCCGACAAGATCCGCACCATTGTTGATGCTCCAACCCCCTCCTTTAAGGTGGATCTCCAGGTCTTCTTGGGGCTGCTAAACTTCTATAATTCCTTCTTGCTCCACAAGGCTGCATCACTGAGCCCCTACACCGCCTTCTCGATAAAAAAGCTCCTTGAGTGTGGGGCCAGAAGCATGCTGCCGCATTCCGGGCCGTCAAGGACCTGCTCACCTCCAATGCGGTCCTAGCGCACTTCGATGAGATGCTCACCATTGTCCTCACCTGCGACGCTTCCCCGTATGGGGTGGAGGCCATCCTGGGACACCAGCTGCCCGACGGCCGTGAGGCCCTGGTGGCCTACTACTCCCGCACCTTGTCTTCGGTCGAGCGCAACTACACGCAGATTGACAAAGAGGCACTGGCAATCGTGGCAGGTGTCAAGAACTTTCACAACTACCTCTACGGGCAGCCTTTCACCATCGTGACAGACCACAAACCCCTCCGGGGTCTGTTGGCTCTGTATCGCCAGACCCCACAGATGCTGTCCCCCAGGGTGCTTTGATGGTCTATCTTCTTGGCCGGCTACCAGTATGCGCTCATCCACAGGCCTGGTAAAGTGATGGGTCATGCAGACGCCCTCAGCTGCAGCATTCAAGGGCACCTCCCAACAACTCAGCTCCTTCTGTGGCCCCAGCGCCGGATAATTCAGCTGTTCTGAAAATAGCCCAGACTTTAGAGTGCTTATCTGAACAGTTTGACCAGATGGGCATGCATCCTGCACCCTCTGAGCCCCCTGCCACACCCAGATCCAGGGGAAGGAGGAGGGGCCCCCATTCTCCTGGGGACTCCATCTCACCTAATGACTCCAGGGACAACACCCTGCAGAGCCACCCACTATACAAGGGGCAATGCACCAAGCGCTCTAAGTCCTGTAGGATATGCAGTTCAGGATATGCAGTTTGTATGGACATGGCACAGTCTGCCTACCCTGAGTGCAGTTCGCACCTGTCTAACCACATGTCCAATGACTTAGAGGCCCATGCGTTGGGTGGTGAATGTGCCGTGATAGACTACAACAAGGCTTTTTGCGAGAGACCTTCCCATAGTAAGGTTTCTAGGTGGGACCTTATCAATGACAAAATCTACCTTATAGCAGTGGGGCCCCATATACGATCTAGGTCTGACCCATCCAAGATTAAGTCAGTCTTTAGACATGACACTCCCTGCTGTGTTTGCTGGGAGTATATTCAAGGAAAATGCAACCACATTAAATGTACATTTTACCATAACTATGAGACTTTTTTGGCCCCTACCCCCGGCTGTCTTGCTCACATGCGGGTACACAGCTCTTTTGGGGAACCTGATCCTTCTTCCACCTCTGATGGCAAAAAGGAGGGTGGATCTGGTATTGCCTCTACCTCCAATGCCACAAAATAGCTTTGCCCCTTCAGGAAGCCAGGACCTGGGTTTAGCCCTTTCCCCTGTCCACCCCCAAGTTCTGGTTTCATTACTACCTTCATACCCTAACAGAGCTGCTGCCAGGTTCCTGCAGGAGGGATTCATTTCAGGTTTCTGAATCCCATTCACCAGTCCTTGAGTGGCCACTGACTGCAGAAACCTCGTCAGACCAATTTCACACAAGAGCTGCACCGTGGTTGCGCCTACCTTTGCCCCGCTTCTATTGGTCAATTTCCCACTCGAAGCCCATGTGGCCGCGTTTTGACCTGCGGCTTTGCTAGATTTTTCCCGCGGTTTCGTGATCCTGTTTTTTGAGAATCACAAAACCACGGGGAAAATCAGGAAAAGCCGCAAGTCAAAATGCATCCACACGGCTTCGAGTGGGAAATTGACCAATAGAAGTGGGGCAAGGGGAGGCGCGACCATGGCGCAGCTGTTGTGTGAAATCGGTCTCAGTCAGGGATATGCCTGACATTGTTATACACAAGGTAGCCAAGGAATATGCTGAAAGGTGGGTGGCTGGGCCTTTCATTTCCCCACCCCCTTCCTAATCTCTGGGTTTCTCCTTTAGGGGTAGTTCCAAAAAACCAGGTGAGTTCAGGCTGATCTGTCTTACCCTAAGGGATCCTCAGTGAATGACTCCATTCCCCCCAAATTTTGCTCAGTCAGACATGCTTCTTTCCATCATGCAGTCCACCTAGTGAAATCATGTGGCCCTAATACCCTGATGGCAAAATGTGACATCCAATCGACCTTTCAACTTTTACCTGTACACCTGGCTGTCTTCTGTCTTCTTGGCTTTAAGCTTAACAGCCAGTGGTACCTTGACAAGACTATGCCCAATGGGCCTCTGTAGCGTGTGCTGCCTTTGAAGCCTTCACCACCTTCCTGGAATGGGCTAAGTTCCGCTCAGTCAGTCCTCTTGTTACTACCTGGATGATGTTTTATTTGTTGGGCTGGCTGTGTCCACCAACTGTGCTCACTGCCTTTCCACATTTCAGGCTCTGGCATCCGAATTGGGTGCTCCCTTGGCCCAAGAAAAAACTGAGGGTTCTGCCAGCCAGCTTACTTATTTGGGCATCCTACTGGACTCTGTGCAGGGCACATCTTGCTTGTCTGATGATAAACTCTCCATTGTTAGGACCCTTTTACATCAGGTAATAAGTGAAAATACACACTAAAGGAAATCCAGGTTCTCCTTGGACACCTCCATTTTGCTTGAAGGGTGGTATACCCAGGGCACGCCTTTTGTGCTCATCTAGTCCGGTCCACCGCTGGTGTGTTAGCCCCTCACCATCACATTAGGATTGCTCAGGACATTAGGGAGCGTGCCAGTGCTCCTTTGTATCCAGTAAAAGCCATGGCCTATTTTCCTCCACAAATGTTGTGTTTCTCTTCTGCGTACTCACTCTGCAAATAGGCCATGGGCGCACAACAAGATACAGGGGAAAAGGAAGTGACCCCCCACACACAAGTCTTGGTGGGGTCTCTGCTTGTATACCCTTAATGTGTTTCAACCGGATGCATTCATGGTGCTGCTTGATCAGAGTAACATGTTAATACCCAGGCAGAAATTTACTAATGTACCTTAACTAAGCACTTTTTGGATAGACACCCTAACAATTTCTACCTGATGCATTTGTTAACATGGTCATTTATACTTTTGTTTGTGGGAAGAGATTGAGCAAACTGCCTGATGACCGTCTTGAAGTCTTCAGTTATATGGCAGTGCTGGAATCAGGCATGGACCTCAGGTAAATGAAGGATTCCCCAGCTTTTCAGCTGTCCACTCATTCTTCAGTGACCCACTAAAGCACTCTACTACAGCATCTAGGTATATATGGTACTCATAGGGGTGGAAAAGAACCACCTCATGCAAGTTCTGGAGATGCGGCATACAAATTCTCTGAATAAGCCCAGATGTCAGACAGAAATGCCTTTCTTAAATAAACAACTGTTAATTTGAACTTGAGAAAGCATCTTCAGGCATGCATTTACTATGACTGAGGCTCTCTATGATACATATAAAAACAAGAGATATCACATCCTTCTTCCAACCCAAATAAATAAATATAAAACAATAACAAAAAGAAAATTATCCTTATTTTTGTTGAATCTTTTCCAAGACACTTGCTGTCCTTGATGGAACAATATGTCTCTTATTAATGTATCGGAATGAAAGTCACTGTCAATTAAATTAGTGATGGGAGAAGTTGAACCTGTTGATTTTCTGCCTGGATGCTTACTAGGTTAGCACGTTAGAAACACCAGACAAAAAAATTGGTTAGATGTGTAGAACGCGAGTGGAGAAACAGCATTTGTTGAACTTCCTCCTGGACATATCCCTCAACGTATCTGACAAACCAAGGGCTAAGGGCAAATGGACCCAATCCATGGCATACTTAAACATACAGTAAATATTGCTTTTCATTTTTTAAACCCTAGGATCATACTACCAGGATCTGTAAGGTGTATGTTGCTCCCCACATGCCTTTGTACAATGTGTGAAACAACCTCGAATAGGAAACTTCAAACCTGGAGCCAGCTTTTTTTATGGAGTGAGTGTCCTTGCTTGATACATGGAGTGAGAATGGTTTGCAGATACATAATACTGCAGCACACAATGAGTCAGCAAGAACAACAGATGGCTTATGTACATTTGAGGAGGTACTCTTTTTCAAAACAATATTAAACAAATAAGTGAAGATTGGAGAGAAGTGACATGAGGCACATCTTGTCAGATGTTTAATTAGTCAGAAGAGACATCCCCCAATTTTAATTGCTTTGCTTTCTTGAGCAGAGCAGTCTCATTCAAAATTGCCTCAATCAGCTGCTTTAATTTTTCTTCCTTCATTAAGAAGCCTTAGTAACTACATTATAATTTACCAATAAAGTCCACAATAGAAACAGGGGGAAACAACTATTCAGAAAGGTGCTGATGGTTAAACTATAAGGTTGTTTCTCTTTTTAATTACAGTTCACATAATTAACCATCCATTTAGGTTGCTTTCAGTTGTGCACCAGATATTATGAATAAACAAGAGGGGACCCACAACAAAATGTTGTGCAATGTGTTGTGGCTTGTTTTAATTTGTAGCTGCAGTGTAGGATTGGTAGTCACTAAATGTATATACTGCTCATGATGCACCCCACTCAGTAGAATACACAGAATGTATGCAAAGCAGTAATAGTTTTATTTTGTTTCCTTGTTGGCTTGGTATGTTTCTGGGTGTGTTAACTGTAAATCTCACAGTTCTTTGAATGTCTGCATTGTTTTCCCTTCCCTCCTCCCTCGTTCCCTCGCTAGGTCTGTGGATGGCTCCTGCTTTAGGGCCTTGGGAGTCCCAACCTGTATCCATTGGGGTAGCCAGGGTAGGCTCTGTGGGTTCCCATGAGGAAGGCCCATATTTCCCAGGTGCTGGCCGTGTAAGCTCTGGTCTTGCTGCTCTATTGGTTGCCAGCAGACCCGGGTGGCAGCTTGGGAAGCCATGGCCCTACCGTAGTCTTTGTTGCCGGTGGTCCCCACAAGAAACTTGTAGGAAGGGGCATTCCCCCACCTTTGCTTCCCTTTCCCCCCTTCCTTGTCAAAGTTCCATCCTCTGAACACACCCCTTATCTTCCAATCTTTCCTCACCTCCCCTTCTGTCAGCTTTCCTCCCTACTTCCTTCTCTAGCAATCCTCTCTTACCCCCTTCTTCTCTCACCCCTTGTATGTCTCATCCATCTCTTACCCCAGCCCTTCTCAGACAATGTCTTCTTTCCCCCACCCCTCTCAGTCTGCCCCTCTTTCTCTCCCCTATTTCTCTCACCCCCCCAGCAATCTCCTCCTCTTCTCGTTCTCTCCCCATCCCTCAGACAATTTCCCATTCTTTCTCTCCCCCCCACAGACAGTCCCCATTCTTTCTCTGTCTCTCTCTCCCCTCCCAGAGAATCCCACCTCTTTCTGTTTCTCTCCCTTTGCAGCTGCGCAAGCCAGCAAACATCCCCATTTGAAAGCGGTCATCTCCCGCACCAATCTGCCAAGCTTGGGCATCAGGCAGCAGAGGGTAGATGGGCTCCCAGAGAGGTGCTGCTGCCACTGCCACACCTTTGGCCCCCTTGCCCTTCCTCCCCAGGGGCCGCCACCAGCTCCCTCCTCCCCGCAGGCCAGTGCCCAAACTTGCCGCTGGCGTGTACTCATTGTTGCTGGCAGTCCTGGAAGAGACTGGGACAGGTCTTGCAACAGCAGTCCCAGCAGCGCATGGGCAGTTATTGGCATGGCGGCTTCCCATGTGCCTCCAGCATCTTTTCCTGGTAATCCCGTTGGCAGCATGTACCGTTCTTGCCATGGCAGACCTAGCAGCGGCAGAGACAGTTATTGCTGTGGTGGCTTTCCTCACAGTCTCAGTAAGTCTGTTCTCTGCACATGCGCAGAGAGAGCAGTTTTAGTTTGGGGGGGATTTAAGTATCCCCTGTATACTTTTAAAAACATGTTAGTTTTTTCTGCACTCCTGGGGAGTGCCCCAACTGTGCAGAAAAGTCTCTTTACCCTCCATGTGCCCCTATCTGTGGAAATAACTATCCACACTTAGGGGACAGTTGGGAATTAGATATTTAGGCTGCAGTCACACGGAACATTAGCCACGCTAGAGAGACAGAAGATAGGTGGATTTTCCAGGCACGATCTCATTGCCACATCTGGGAAGCGTAGAGCTCCCGTGGTTCACCCGAGGCTTCCCGCCAAAGATGCAGGGTAAAAAACTAGTACCTCTGAGGTACTAGTTTCCGGTAACCACAGGGCAAGGGCGGGCATCTGATCGCGTTTCCGTTGGCATCCGGCGCCCGCCCATGTCCCCTCGCAAAAAGTTTTCCCCCCAAGTCTCCATGCATGCGCACAAGCACCCAACAGGGCATCGCATACTTTGGTGCACAGAAAAAAAACAAACCCGTTTGCCGCACCGTACCGCTTCTTTGCCACGCCGCAGGATTGTCCTGTGATCGGCACCTCCCCCCTACCCATGGGACCTCCACGAGACCTCCACAGAACCTCCACGGGACGTCTGATTGCGCAACCATGTGTTATTTTGCCCCGGGGCAAACAGCCACACCTCCCCCCCCCCCCGATATCCGGCCCGTGTGACCGGGGGGATAGATAAATAATTTGTAGGTCCACAGAATGTTAAATATAGTACGCAAATGATAATCAAGTCTATAAGAGCATTAAGTATAGAACTGTGATGCGCGCATTTTGCAACAAGAAGTTCTGCCCTAACTCCAAACTTGCTAATGAAATCATTGTAGCTGATTCCTGATATGACCATATGATTGCACACCAGATCCTCAACAAATTAAAAGTTAAGAGAATCATTTCCCAGTTGTCACCTCAGGAAATATCAGGTTATTGATATACCTCCTTCTTCTAAGCTGCATTAGTGGGGCTGCCAACATCCTGGAAAAAATAAAGCCCTGTACCTCTAATGCAGGTTTAATGTGTTAAAAGAGGCAGGTAAAGCCTTTTCTGCCATGGAAGTAAATAACATCACCTGGTACATATCATCCTATTAAGCCTTTATTAAAGGAGCAGGACATATTTTCTCCAGGATGTTGGCAACTGTAATACAAGTGATTATTTATTTCATTTAGTTCAAAATCAAATTGCTCCACTTGCAACATCCATTTTCTTTGTCAAGCATCCCATACGGTCACATTGATGATCTGTTCACAAGGCAAACAAGCAATCACTTGGGTGCCTTTACACCTACACAGTTGTGCCTGGTGGCTGGCTACCTACCTAGCTGTTGGTGTAAGCATGAATCTTCTTTAGAGTTGTCACAAATAGATCACATATTATTTAGAGGGCGTTTCTTTTAAACCTGTGCAACTGTCAAAATCCATCATGTTGCTGCATGCTCAGATCCTACTGGGTCAAACTAAAAGTTTCCAGGCAACAGTATGAGAAAACATCAAGTATTTGTGATCCAGTTTAGAAAGTCTGAGCATCAACCTGTTAGGCTATAGGAGCCAGCCAGCCATGTGAAATGGACAAAAGTGGAATATTAGAACCACACACTAGCGGGGTAAAGACCAATGTTCCCTCTAAGCTGTGGAGTCTTGTGAGCAAAAATTCTACTTTGTGAGCTACTGGCATTCAAGTTGTGAGCGAGCGATTTGGCTGCTGCATCAATTAGTTTGCCCTGAAGCCCTCCTCCCTGAGCTTAGACAAAAACGTGTGAGCTGGAGGCTAAAAAACTGCGAGCTGGCTCACACTAACTCAGCTTAGAGGGAACACTGGTAAAGACCACAAAGGAATTCCCTGCCTTTTGTAAGTTGGTATTTTCCTCTGCCAGGTAGTCTGTGTACATTGGGGAGAAGGGAAAGTACTGGCACAGGGAAGTAGCACAAGAGCACACATGCTCAAAAAAGTTAACTTTGTTGAATTGCTAGGATGCTGCTTGCAATTTGCGACTAAATTGCAATTTGAGCAGAGGAATGTCTGCATGTCACTAATTAGCACTGCTTGTCGTTCTTTTTATCTGTAAAAACATCTTCACTACTTTGCGTGCTAATATAGCAAGCCACCATCTTCTATATATATATTTTTGTACAAAAAGCCCAGCACGAACTCATTAGCATATTTGGCCACACCCCTGACAGCACAGCTCATTAGCATATTTGGCCACACCCCTGACAGCACAGCTCATTAGCATATTTGGCCACACCCCTGACAGCACAGCTCATTAGCATATTTGGCCACACCCCTGACAGCACAGCTCATTAGCATATTACGCCACACACCCATGCCTTCCCTTGGCTTGCCCGGGTGCCCCGCATCTGCGGGGAACCTGGGCAAGCTGGCCCTTGGACAGGCCAGGGAAGGCATTTAAATGCCTCCCCGATCCTTTCAGGGGCCCCCCGCCTCGGAGTCATGGGGGGGCGCTCTCCAGGCCTTCCCTCTGTAGCCACGCACGCGGAGGTTTTGGCTGTAGTGGGCATGGCCAACTCTGAAGCCAGCCGGAACTCTGTTCCTGTGCGTTCCTGCCCCCAAATAGCCCTGTATACAACTATGATCTGTAATTCCATTTCATTGTATCTGAAGACGTGTTCATGCACACAAAAGCTCACACCTTGGATAAAACTTTGTTGGTCTTAAAGGTGCCGCTGGACTCTAACTTCGTTCTGTTGCTTCAGACCAACACGGCTGCCCACTTTGATCTAGCACAGGAAGTTTCCCCCCAGGATTAATATTAAACATATGTAGTAACAACAGTATTGAAATATTTAAAATTGTGTCATAACTGCCCCCAAATTGTGCATCCTGTCAAATGCTGAGCAACATGTATGCACATGAAAAAATCTAACTATAATACCTGAAAGTAGCCAGAGGCAGAATTGGGAATTTGCTTCAGTTCCACAGCCTATACACCTAAAGCTGTAACTTCCTTGTCATCAGTAAAATCTACATTTGTAATGTACTAATCACAAATATGTACCTATATCAGGAGAACTTTGGGTATTTGGCATGAATTTAGAAAGTAGCAACCCATGCCCAATATCCTACAGTGCTGCTTCAAAGGGATGCTAGCTAGTCCACCCAAGTTTATGCTGGAATAAAATTTTAGTTTGTCTTTTATGGGCCTCAGAATTCCTGTTTGTTTTGCTGCCAGATGAAGAGGACAACACTGAGTTAAATGAACCTCTGATCTGACTCTGTATAAAGCACCTTCCTACTTCTGTCAAACCTGCTCATTGGTTTCAATGGGATTGGTTGGGTGTTTTAGTTTAAGGCTAGGGTCCCATGAACACTTACTTGAAACTTATCCTCAATTTAACATAGTTGGGCTTGCCTCAGAATGAGCATATGCAAGATTCAGATGTATGAGACACGCTGTTAGGCTGCAGTAGAAGAGCTAAATTCAAGTCCAGTAGCCCCTGGGAGACCGACAAGATTTTCAGGGTAGAAGCTTTGGAGAGTCAAAGCTCCCACTGTCAGATATTGAAATTAATAGCTGCTTCTATTGAATGGCTGCATAATGATGGCTTAATAATAGCTCCTGCACATGGTTGTGCATAGGGTGCTGTTTGTAGATTCCGAATTAGATCACGCAGCATGCAATACTACCGTATTTCTAGCTGAAATCTATCATCCCCTCTCCACTGTAAGATTTCGCCATCCAGTAAAACATATTTACATGCTGAAGGAAAATCCCCCATTTTCAAATATGCTTGCTTTCTTCTGTTGAAAGACTATTTTTACTACTCCAGTTCCCATAAAGATGAAAGTGACATTGCTTTCATTTTTTTCTGTGAAGATATTTAGATTCTAATTTTGTGGTTAGATTTTGATTGCATATTAAATCTTCACATTGGTAAGATGGTTGATGTAGGCCATCTAGTGCCAAACATGTAGCAGTGCAATTGAAGGGGGGTGGGTTAAACCTGCTGCTCATATAGGGATGGAAATTGTTTGGGTTCACTAACACAATGGTTTCCTGCCCTGGGATTGACACAAATGTCTGTGCGCAATGCACCCCAGGCAAAGGCAGCTCCTTGGACGAAGGGCAGGAGAAAAAAAATGCATGGATAGAAAGTCAGGCACATTTTACTACCCGTAGCTGGACTATTTCTAAATCCCTTTCAATCAGCTGTGTGACCCAATCTTGAATAAAGCATTCTGTGCCTGTGGAGATGCAGGAAGCTATTTCAGCTCTTCCAGCCCTCAGTATAAGTTCTCCAGATGAGTCTGAATCAACGAAGGCAGACACTGTGGCGGTAGAGGAACATGCAAGCCATTCTCTGCAGCAGTCCCATTAAACTCCTCACCTGGGTCTAGCTAGAGTTAGCTCAGACTAACTCATCCAGTGTTTATCAATGGTGCCTGTCCTGGCTAAGAAATTATGAATTTACAGTAGGTTCCCTGACAGCCAGCAGCATTCCAGTTTCAGCTTTGACTAGGGTTGAGAGGTATGTTCTGTCTTGTAGTAGCAGCAGCTCCTCTAAGTAGGTCTTAATTCCTAGTGAAGTTGCTTGTGTCTTAATATATATTTGGGCTACGACAAAGTCAGAAGCCTGAGTTTGTGAAACCCTGAGTTTATGAAATTATTCTCTACTTTGTATAGGTACTAGTAAAAGTTTTTAACAGAAAATTCTCCAGTCGTCCTAATGTTTGGGTTCTGATGGTATTATTATTTAGGCAAAAAATTCATATTACAGCACCTGGATCTCATTAGAGGAGCCGATATTAGAAGAGAGAAGATACTTTTTCTTTAAAAAAGTGCAAACTGAGCCTTAGCTTAGACCTCTGGGTACCGTGCTTGGAATACTCTGGAGGAACCTCCTCCCTTTCATTGTTAAAATTATCCAGAGGCAGCTGTGCTGAATGGTGGGAAACGGAATAAAGATGCATTATCAAAAGGAAGCACTACTGAATATATTGTTGAAACTTCCTTTATTAAAGGTTTTATAGTGAAATATGGAGAACAGTTCTGAAGCAAAAGCAGAGAATGACAAAAATAAATTAGCATGGTAAATAAATAACAATTCCACATCATCTTTTTTTTACATTCCATTTTAAGTTAGATTGTATCTCTTCATTTATCACTATTGCATTTGAAAATAAACACCTATACAAAAAGTGCTATTAAGAAAAACATGGCTACAGATATACAGTCCTATGTATTAAAGGGCTGAGCCTGAACCTTATCCAGAACTTCATGTCCCTGAGAACCCCAGAAGCATACAAAGGTGTAGGCTTACCAAATTCTGGCGGGGGAATTGTATTTCCTGGCAGGAGCCTCGCCGCGGGGACGGCTGCACATGCTGCACCCGCCGTCGCCAGGATGTGACACTCCACGTCGCTCTGGCAACGGGACTCCAAACAGCCCCGTTGCCAGAGCGACGCGGAGCGTCACATCCTGGCGATGGCGGGGGCAGTGCGTGCAGCCGTCCCCGCGGCGAGGCTCCTGCCAGGAAATACAATTCCCCCGCCGGAATTTGGTAAGCCTACAAAGGTGCCATCATGTTACCAGCACAGAATGTCCATTCCCATAGGCACATGAATTTGCACACATGGATCTACAGCCACTGGGGTTGCTGGCAATATCTTTATGCAGGGCTTTTTTTTTTAAAGAGCTGCTGGAACTTTCAAGAGGGAAATGAAGTTTTCAATCTGTACACTGAAAACACATGAACTTTTAAACATTTTTAAAGGAATTTTGTTGAAAAGGTTTTGGAACTCAGTTCTGGCGCATTCTCCCAAAAAAAACCCCCTGCCTTTATGAAACGAACCAATCTAATTCAGGGAGCAAATGATCCCAAAGAACTAAATGGGTTGCAGCAGACCATCCAGAGGCATAAGACTGAGGATGACATAAGGAAGAAAGAGCATATGCATGTCTTTCCAATAGGAATCCAGACTTCCAAATTGGCAAATCCTTTCTGATGCGTTAAAACCTTAAATGTGATACTATTACTCAATAAACATCACCTTGGAATGTTCTTTGATTACAGTGGTGATTGTATAATGGATAAAAGAAACCACAAATTACAGCTACTAAGCAGTTTAAAAGAATCTTAGTCAATTAATCATATGTTTTAAAACTGAATGTGTCTCATTTGATAAATCAGGAGGTGCATACATCTGTGCATACACACAAAAAATCATGCACTTCTCACAGCAAGCACCATCTTGAAAGAGGTGCTCTCTGCTGTGGCAGGAGAAGAGGGGAGATACCTGCAGTTTTTGTGAGTACGTGTAGTAAAATGGGGGTGGGGAGTTGAACAAGAAAATCCATTGCTTAATTTGCTGCAGGTGATTTTAATGCAAACAAAAGTCTTCTAAGCAATAAGCTTGATACACTGACTAGGACTGCACATCTGTGTCCCACTGAACACAGCAGAAACTGAGAAATCATAAGTGGGATGAGACTGCAAAATGTAACAACCTACTTAGCATCAGAATTCCTAGACTGCACAGAAGTGACAGAGAACCAGACCAGACAGATTTGGAGACAGCGTCCAGAAACTATGAGCTTGGTCCCAAAGGGTCAGATCAAAGTGGAAGAGACAGAGGTAAAGAGACTCCTAAGGCCAGTGCTCAACAATGAAGAAGCTCTGTCCAGTGGAGCTGATTAGTACCTCAGAGGGAAAGCCCAAGGACAGCAACCATGCACTGGAAGGTCTCTATCAGAAAAGCAAGTTACTAAGTATTAAAAAAAATTAAGCCAGTGTTATTCAGGGAAAGCTTTGCTGAAGAAACGCATCCCAATTAGCAGCATTAGAAGCACCCTGCTAACTGGGGTCAAGTACAGATGGCATGAGGGAGGGGAAATTCAACTGCAGATTTGTCTACACAAATTTGGTGGAGCAGGCAGAGAAAGCAAGAGGAGGCGATATAAAGACTCCCAGTAGATGGCTCAGTGTGTGCAAAAACTGTCTCCCTTTTGTATTTCCGAAGACGTCCTTTGTAAAAAGGGTGATTACCTGAGAATTTTTCTTATCAAGTCACTAAACATACAGTTTTACATGAACAGAAACATTACAATTAAGATCCTCTGTCTCTAAAAAGAATTCCATTTCACTGTAACATGAATTGGGGGGGGGGGGGGAGCTAACAGTGCAATTACAGAGAGATGCTGAAAATGAACAAACCAAACTGTATACCATGAACTAAACCAGGACAAAGGTCAGCTCTGTCGTTTACCACCAGCACATGGCAGAAGAAGGGCCTATTCCTGTACACAGGGCCATTAGATGGATTCCTCTGATCTTTCCCCCTTTGGAGGGTGGAAACTTCCGCAATGCGTACAGGAACTGTGTGGTTTGCAGATTATAGGCTATGAGCACAAACCACCCAAGTGCTGCTTGTGTCTCATTCTGATCCATGGGATTTGTGCAAGAACAGACTCTACCACGTGTTGTTCTCTGTTTGTGAATAAGGATTTGGGGTACGGTCCCCAGGGAAATTCTCCTACACATGTCTCATTGATCACGATGTACTTGCACAGCTTCCCAGTTATTTCACTGGGGCTTTCAACAGAGATCCTTCCTAGAAACTGAAAACAAGAAGTGTAATTCTACAGAGAACGTGAGAAAAATAATTTTAGAAGGAATGATAAGTCACCTGCATTCTTGCTATTTGCAATGCTTTGCATTCATTTTCCAAAACATACCGATGCCGAAGAATTTCAAAATGATCTCTGCCAGAGGACCTCTGAGGACTTAGTCAAAAAAATAAGCCTGCTCAAATGAAGAAAATGTCCCAGTGAAAACAGGGTTAAAATTGTAAATCAGTGCCTCTGTCTCTTCTTTTTTGCTGGGAAAGCGATGGTTGCTCTTCCGGGCTGGAAAACATTTGATAAATATAGGTTACTTCAGTGCTATTAATAAGACCAAATCTATAAGACTGTAAATATAAGAACAAACTCTAAGACCTTCCATCCTCAAGGTAAAACCCTGATCTGATACAAGCTGCTACAGTCCAAGCCCTGTCTATGAAAGGACTTCCTGGTCACCTCTTCAAAGGAACCCCTGGAAGTAGCTTTGCATACACAAAGCTTCCTTTCTTTGGGTTTATAGTGTTGTAAATTGCCCAGAGCCTGCTCTGCAGGGTGGGCGATTCATAAATTTAATAAAATAAATAAATATAGAGTATGGGCAGGCACAAACCAGAAAAATGCAGTCCCTAACCTAGCCCTAACCACAGTACCTTTAAAGGGCGGGTTGGAGAAAGCCCAAAAAACAGCTGAGTGCCGGGAGCAGGTGTTCAGCTGTTTTTCAGGCTTTCTTGTGCACTCCCTTTAAAGTTTAAAGGGAGTGCACAAGACAGTCCCAAACAGTTAAGCAGCGGGGAGCAGGCTACTCCCTCCGCTTAGCTGCTTTTGCAGCTTTCGTGGGGAACAGAAAGCAGAGGTTTAAAGGGACTTGGAGTCCCTTTCAACACCGGCTTTCTGCTCTATCCACGAACTGCCATGAACATCCACAGTCTGTTTTAAAAGTTTGTGGAAATTTGTTTTTCTTTTTTAAAAGATTTTATTAGTTTTCAAGGTAAAAGAAAAGAAAGACAATACCTACAAACAGAAAGAAACTAACACATAACATACATGGAGCATGGAGCAAAATAACTACTTAAATTTACATGGAAAGAACCAGTCTCTTATACACCTAAACCCATTTAATCATTTAAAAATTTGAGCTTATATCTTAATAATTATGTTACACATTTTCTAAGGTAGTCCTCAATCCATCTATAGAGTCTTGACCAGTTCTTGTAAAAAATTTCTTCTTTTTTGTCTTGTAACAGCAAAGTTAATTTATCCATTTCCACTGATTCCAGCAGTTTGTAAATTATTTCTTCTTTTGATGGGACTTCTTTTTTCCAATACTTTGCATACAAAGTCCTAGCCATAGTTACAACATGTATAATCATATATGTATGTGATTTCTTAAAATTCTCTGGAATAATATTTAATAGAAATAATTCTGGTACAAATGGTATAATTAGATCTAACATTTTGTGGAAATTTGTAATGGTAGACCTGTCGTGAACTTTGGTTTCCAAATCATGAACAGGGCAAAATTTGTGACAAATTTTGCTTCGTGGTTTGGTTCGTGCCCATCCCTATTAAAGTGCATCTTCTGTGACACAACTGCACACAGAGTGACTTACCTTGGAAATTTCTACTGAAATCAGCATTGATACAGGAGTTTAGACTGTAACAGTATCAAAGGGAACAGTACCAGAATAAGTTTGAGACTGTGGCAGAAGTTTCTACAGACTGGTTCTCTTGACTTCAACAGCACAAGCAATCAGGGACTGCAAGTAAAGATAACCAGCCAGCCACCCAGCCAACAGCAGCTTAAAATTCTTCAGTTTTATTGATCGGATCTATGTGTTCATAGACCCTGTACCTTATAAACAAAACAGTAGTCTCTGGCCTACTACTCCCTCTTTCAGAAAATTTGGATGTATCATACATCTGATGAAGCAGACTCTGGCCCTCAAAAGGTCCTATTGGAATAATTTTGTTAGCTTTTAAGGTGGTTGTTTTGTCCCTTAACTATTTCATTTAAATTTTCCTTTTAGCTCAGCACATAGCAATGAGTTTAAAGCTTATAAACATCTCTCCTTTCCGAATCAAATGCAAATTCTTTACATTCATCTACAAACCTAAAATATTTAGTCTTTACAAAAACTCCATACCTTCATTAACTAAGAAGTCAGCGATGTAATACGTTACTTTCACAGCTGCTCGAGAATGTGGTATGCCTGTTCCATTCCTCCATTCAAATGGATTTTTCTCTGGATGCCACTGGACACCATACAATGGGTATGAATAAGCTAGAAAAACAATATATTTTTTCATTAATATAAACAAGATGAAGACTTTATATAGTGCTACAGAGAATTCAAAGTAGTTCCGTACAATATCTTGCTGTAATTCTGACAACAACCCTATAAAGTAGGTCCATATTCCATTTCTATGATGCAGATGGAAGCTAAGACAGAACAGCTGCTGAAAGCCACCTAGTTATAGTTGAACAGTCCCACCTAACGTCTTGGTGGCATGCACTTTAACTTGCCTAGGGCTCAGTTGTTAAATCTGTGAGCTCCTTGGAGCAAAGAATGTCTTTGCTTGCTTCAAAAGTGCACAGAGGTAATTTATACCGGTAGCATATGCATATTCAAGATATACGGCAAAATGTGAACATAAAATTATGTTTAGCAACAAAATCCTCTCCAATCAATGTCAAGTTCTTCCACCCACAAAATAACCAGAATATTATAAACACCTTACTAGGTCATACTCTGCCTGTCCTGAGGAGGGTGCATCATCTCATGTCAGTCATGTCAGTGGCAGAAAATGGTCCAGGGAAGAAAACCAATTCAAAATGCTGGGGCCACTGGAGTTCCTTTTGTACCCCTTTTCCTGCTAGTGCCAGAAAAACAAACCCTAAGGGGTATTTGTACCACTAAAATTATGGACGTGACTTCCCAGGGGGATGCTGATGCATCGGGTTCTGGGCACATCTGCATTATGCAGGATGCCCTTGAGTGGAAAGGAATGCCAAGTTATTATCCTGCAAGTTGTTCATCATGGCCTGGGTGATTGGGGCTTCAGAGAGCCACAGGAAGGATCCTAGATGAGGGTGTTGAACAGCCTTCCCTTGCCTTTTCCTCTTACAATAATCTTTACTTACATGTAGCCTTCTTATGATTCTCTGATTGGATGCAACATGGAATTCCCCGCACTTTTGGCTGCACATGGCTCTGGGGTCTAGGGAAGCTCTACAGCATGTTTCCCAGCAAGGTGGGGGGGTAACATCCATGGTATGGTAATCACATGGTGGCCAATGAAAGCAGCAGGCCTGACTCTTCTCTGCCTCCTACTTCCCCTGAAAACACTGAGTCATGAAAAACGCATGGCATGACATCATCACTGCCCTCCAAATCACTTCCTGGCAGGAATAAGGACAGTTCTAATACAATGATGTCATGTGTTTTGGGTTATCAGATACTGACCTATAGGCTGCAATATCTGGTAATGGTTAGAACGTAAATGCTGATACAACTATTACCTTCCATGGTGGATATAAACAATACATTGTCATGGACATTAGTTGTCAAGATCTTATAGAAATGGCGCAATATCTCATTGGTTGAAAAATTCTGCAAGAGAAGAAAGTATATATAATTTAAATCCACATTTAACTGTGCAATTTTATTCTTGACCACTCTCTTAAACACACACAATTACCTGCACAGAGAGGCTCCAGAAATGGAAGTTTGAAGTCACAGGCTCAGAAGCCATCTCCTGCAGCAAGTCATCAGGGAAATTGGCAAACATCTTGCTGTCTTTGGCAACTTCGACCAAAAAAGGTAATAATTGTCATTGGCAGGGTATCCATTCATTTATTTAGCTGTGCAGTCTGCTCAGGATGGAAAACTAAATTTATCCAAGACTGAAAGTCACATCAGAAAGAGCAGAAATCACAGATACTGTCCAATACAGCAAATAGTCTCCTGTCATTAAGCACACATGGTACTGGCTGAAACCACACCAAACCTTACATCTCTTGCTAAATGTTTATTGCACTCCACTGTTAAGCAATGAATATACAGGAGCACCCTTATTCTCACATTCTAGTGGAATTCATTACGAATATATTTAACATCTACTAAAGGGGTGTGATCCCACAATCTGTTAGCAGAAGGTGCTGTTGGTTTTTCCAGCTTTTTCTCTCCACCCCCGCCCCCAGCAGCCCTGGGAAAATTTAGTACAAGGATTGCAGGACCTGCATGAGGCCATGAGGGTCAGAGGATGGAATGAGGAGGGGGGAAGGGAATGAAATCTCTCTTTCTGGCATGGGTAGAGCTCCTGCAAGGGAAGAGGAAGAAAGGAGGAATTTTGCCCCAGCCCCACTGCAGCCTCCTGACCCACACAGCTATAGGTTCCATGACCACAAGAAGAAACTTTGGGCTGCTGTGAGGAAGGGAAAGCTGAGAAGAAAGGAGATCCTTGCACAGACTTATTACTGGATCCAAGCCAAGGAGATCACAGTAGAGAACAGATACAGCTGTCCTAAGAAACAGCAGCAACAAGATTTAGTTCGAGACCTTTTAAACCCTCTTTGTCTCTCTCTCATACACATACTTTTCCTACAATCTGTGCTCTTGAATCAATGCTCACACTAAAACAATAAGATCTTACATCCTTGCATCCATGCTCATTCTAAAACACATCCAGAAATAATGAAGCTATATTACATCTACAATTAACAGAGATAAACTACTATTGTTGCAGGGAGATAGCTACATACTCTTTTAAAAAAGAAACAGAGCAGAGGAAAGGATGTCCACCATAATGTTCTAGAACATCAGGTTTCAAATATATAAAAGTAGAATCTGAACAATGGTGGGGTATTAATATGTGGGAGGAGCTTTGCTTATTCAGTCACATTTCTTTAAGAGATTTATGGTGCTTCCAAAACTTCAGTACATACAAGTGAGTGCTCCATCTCTAAAGATGTTCCTAAAAGGCCAATGAAACACAACAGAAGTACTTAGACATTCATAAAGACCTTGTGTGGGAGAGGAGTTATCAATCATCTTTGATGATGTTCTAGACACTGACCAATAGGAGACACACATACTACATACCTTCAGGCAGTCCTGAAGGTATGTAAGTCCCTGACCATTAATGGCCTTAAAGGTCAACACCATAACCTTGACTCTGTTCCAGTACTTCACCGGAAGCCAATGCAGCTCACATAGCACAGGATGAATATAAGCTGTGCACAGCATCCCTGTAAGGACCTATGCTGATGCATTTTATACCAGTTGGGAGTTTCCAGGTCAGCCTCAAAGGTAGACCCATGTAGAGCAAGTTACAGTAATCCAACAGTGACCACTGCATGGATTACAGTGGCTAGGTTGGGGTGAGACAGATAGGGGGCCAGTTGCCTAGCCTGGCGCAGATTTAAAAAATGCCACTTTGGCCACCTTTGTGACCTGGGCCTCCACTGTGAAGGAGGCTTCCAGGATCACACCCAGACTCCTGATGGAGGGTGCTGGTCTCAGGGGCACACCATCAAGGGCTGAGAGTTGGCACCCCAAACCAGAATCTCCCTGGTCCAGCCATAGAACCTTCGTCTTAGAAGGATTCAGTCTCAGCCGGCTCTGTTTTAGCCATCCAACCACAGTCTCCAAACCCTTTGCCAGATTTTCTGGGGCGGTATCTGGCCAGCTGTCCATCAGCAGATAAAGCTGGGTGTCATCAGCATACTGATGACACCCCAGCCTGAACCTCCACACCAGCTGGGCAAAGCGGTGCATGTAAACGTTAAAGAACATCGGGGAGAGGATTGCCCCTTGTGGGACCCCAAATACTAAGGGGTACCTAGGCAATACCCTCTCTCCCAGTCCCCAACGTTGGAGAAATGAGATAAGCCACTGCAAGACTCCCCACCCCCAAACTCCTATATCAGTGAGACAGTGGGTCAAGAGATCATGGCTGACTGTATCGAACACTGCTGTGAGATCCAATAACACCAGCAGTGCCAATCTGCCTCAGTCCAGCTGCCTGTGGAGCTCATCCATGAGGGCGACCAAAGCCGTCTCTGTCCCAGACTGGAAAACATCCAGGGCTGATGTGCAACCATTCTCTCAATTACCTTGCCCAGGAATGAAAGATTCAAAATCGGGCGGTAATTGGAGGGATTGAAAGGATCCAGTCAGCTTTTCAAGAGTGGTATGACCACAGCCTCCTTCAGTCCCCCTGGGTAGACCCCCAAATCTGGGGACAGATTGATAATGTCTACCAGTATCCTCACACAGCCATATCCTTCCACTGCCAGCTTTCACCAGCCATGAGGGACACAGGTCTAGGAGGCATATGGCCGGCTTAACAGCACCCAGGATCATGTCGACATTGGCTCGGGAGAGCTGGCTGAAGCTGTCAAAGATCAAAATCCAAAGGTGGCCAAGGGGCCTCCAGTTCATTTACTGTATCAATATTGGCAGAAAGGTGACAAGACATTTTCAGCAAAAAAGCTCGCAAAAGCCTCACAGCTAATAGCTGAATTCCAAGTATTTTCGGTTCTCTCTGTGTGAGATATTAATGACCTAATCAACCTAAACAATTGTGCTGGGTGAGACCTAGTGGATGCAATGGGGGCTGTATAGAACTCTTTCTTCACAGTCTTCACCGCCATCTCACAGGATTTCATAAATGTCCCATAAGATACTCTTGCAGTTTTGTCACAAGTCCACTGCCAAACTTGCTCTAGTCATCTCAGCTCCCGTCTCATCCCCCTGAGTTCTAAAGTGTACCAGGGGATAATCTAGACTGGGAGGGGAAAGGATGTCGAGGGGCAATCTCATTGATGGCTTCAGAGAGACGGGAATTTCAGTCCTCTATCAGCTCATCTAATGAGTCACCGGAGGGCACCAGATCCTGCAGTGTTCTGAAACCCAATTGGGTCCATTAGTCTACACAAATGAGACTAGTCTCCTAGACAGGAGGGGGCTGGGATACTCAACCGAGCCTTCATGACAAAATGACCATGGCACCTCCTCCATGGCAAACAGATCAATATTCATTGCCATGCCAAAGATCAAGTCCAGTGTGTGGCCTGTTTGATGTATGGGACCTGAAACAATCTGGGAGAGTCCTAGTGCTGCCATGGATGACACCAGATCCGAAGCCTGTGAGGTGGAGTCACCATCAGCATGGATGCTGAAGTCCCCCAAGACTACCAGTCTCAGGAACTCCAGGGCCCAGCCCACTATTGCCTCCAGCTGGTTCGGTAGGCTGTGTGGCGGGGCGCTGGGTGGTTGGTACACCAGACAGACTGCCAAGTTCTCCTCAGCATCCCACACACAACATGTGATTGTTTTGATGCACAACCTGTACTCTGGACAAGAAGCTACTGTTAGGACAAGATATGAAGAAACACAGTGGTTTCTAGTTGACAAAGCTGTCAGAAAAGGATGTATTTTATTTCCTATCTGTTCAATGCCATACAGAAAGCTGGATTGGATTTAGATACAGGTTTAGCGAAAACTGGTGTAAGGCCCATTAACAGTTTGAGATATGCAGATGACACCACATTACTGGGTGAAAACTGTGAAGACTTGGAACAACTACTAATGAAGGTTAAAGCAGAAAGTTTCCAAGCAGGATTACAGCTGAACATCAAGAAGACAAAAGTAATGACTACTGCTGAGGAAATATACAACTTCAAGGTTGGCGATGAAGAAACTGAAACTGTTAAAGATTTTGTATTATTTGGCTCAATCATCAACCATAAGGGAGAATGCAACCAAGAAATCAGAAGAAGACTGAGACTTAGGCCAGCCATGAAGGACCTAGAAAAGACCCTTAAGTGTAACAGAGTGTCACAGGAGACGAAGATAATTACCATGTATAAGCATGAAAGTTGGACAGTGAAGAAAGCTGACAGGAAAAAAAGTTGATTCATTTGAAATGTGGTGTTGGAGGAGAGTTTTATGGATATCAGGGACCACCAAAAAGACAAATAAGAGGGTTCCGGATCAAATTAAACCTGAACTCTCCCTAGAAGCTAAAATGACTAAACTGAGGCTATCGTACTTTAGTCACATCATGGAAAGACAAGAGTCACTGGAAAAGACAAGAAAAAGTTGAAGGCAGAAGGAAAAGAGGAAGACCCAGCATGACATGGATTGAGTCAATCAAGGAAGCCACGGCCCTCAGTTTGCAAGACCTGAGCAAGGATGTTAACAACAGGATCTTTTGGAGGTAATTAATTCACAGGGTGGCCATATGTTGGAAGCAACCTGATGGCACATAACACACACATGACCAAGAGTGCAAAGCTCAAATGTATTTTAACATACGGATATGATCCTTAAATTCAGATACAGTATGGTAGGATACCCATTTTTAAAAATTAAATTCAGTTTGTTGTTGAATTAACTGGGATTTTCTGTTGACTTCTCAAGCGAGCCCCACATCCATAAGTGCTCTCTTTTTGCAGCACTGGGGGACCAGTAGTGCTGGTGGCAGGTACTCCTACTCTAGCACAGCCTGCGGAGGCAAATCGCACCACCAAGGAGAGCACTCTTGCCCCGACCCTCACTTCTGTTGCTGCTGGTGGTCTGTAGCAAAGGACATCTCAAACCAGGTACATATTAGATCAAAGACTACACCTCCCCCAGATGCCAAATTTCAGGTTTCTTCAAGCCATTATTTCACTTTTCTCTCATTAGATTCATTATGTATACCAGTTTCGTATGCTCTTCCAAACACAAGAGAGTTTCAGAAGCTAAAACAGCAAATGAAAGCCTTAAAAAGGCGTTTTACCTTTCGTAAAATTCAGTGGAAGTGCAAAATTATCGGTATTAGTCCAAGTAAGCAGGTCCTCTCCGCTAGTGAGATAGCTGAGCAGTTGGTGTCCCAGGCATGTTCCCCATATGGGAAAATAGTCTCCTTTCTCATTAGCCTTGACAGCAACCATAGAAAAGAGATTAACAAACAGAACAATACAGACAGACCTTAGACTTTCATATTCCCCACTGGAGCTGCCTAGAGAGACAGCAATTGACAGAGCTGAAATCATGTGCAGCCACAGGGATATTTGCAGGTGCCTTCCCTCAATGTTCAGCTTTCAATTTAAAAAAAAAAAATCAAGGAATTCTCCAGCTCTTTTGCTAATGGAAATACAAGGAGAAACATTCAGGCAGAATTCTACTCCATTGCTAGGAAATAATTAATCTTGTATTTGCTTCAGCGTTTAACGACACTGGAAAAATTGTTGCGCATTTGCCCTATTTTTAGATTGTATTAAAATACCTCATTAAACATATCAATAAAACTACATTTGGGTTTTTGCTGTTTTGCATTAAGTTACAATGGCCCTCCCACCCAGAGGTCATCAAGTATGGCCGCCAGATCAGAAATGGCAATCCTCTATTTCAGCCTGGTGTCTGCCTCGCCCACAGCACAGAATGCAACAGAGGCCACAGTCTCATCTTTGACCTAGCTCTGGGTTTCCGGAACATTAGGAAGTTGTAAGAAGTCCCACCCCTCCTGCTGACTCCTCTGTGTGGAGGAGGGACAGTACCAGCGATGCCAACACTAACCAAAATTTGTGAACCCCTGCTACTAGAATAACTTCAATCCCACTATATGCCTTTCGGAGGATTTCTGACCATGGGCCTGGTATCTCTGTGACTCTGTTATTTATACATTCTTTGATTACTGCACATACTTATCTTGTTGGCCCAGAGATAACTGCTGAATGCAGGTTAGTTCTACAGAAGTGCTGGTGAGGAAGGCATCTTCATTTATACCAGTATAGCCTTTGCTTAAACTGATCTAAAAGCTACTTAAGTTATAATCACACCTCTGCTTTAGGGTTGTCAGGTCTGGGTTGGAAAATACCTGAAGACTTTGGGGGTTGATCCAGGAGAGGGTGGGGTTTGGGGAGGGGCCTCAGCAGGGCACAATGCCATAGAGTCCACCCTTCAAAGCAGCCATTTTCTCCAGGGGAGCTGATCTCTGTTAGCTGGAGATGAGTTGTAAAAGTGGGGGATCTCCAGGCCCCGCCTGGAGGTTGGAAACCCTGCTCTGCTTTGGTGTCTAGAAGTTTAGCAAGAGGTCTACCCACAGACTAAATAATGATGGCATATATCATTCATTTGCAAGAGAGAAGAAAATAAGACCTCTGAATAGTCAAGCCAAGCCAAGATACAGCAGTAAGAGACATTGTTACAAATCTGATAGTATCATTCCAATAACCTTCAATATTTGCATTTCATAGCTCATTTTAAATAGTGGAAACAAACCAGCAGAATTTCAAAAGAAGCAATCCATAGAACACAATTCTCAGAAGTAATAAAGAAGAAAATAACAGTGAACAAAAACTTCTTTTAAAATGTAGAGAAGTGTGTGTGCATGTAGTGGTTAAGTTCGCGGACTCTAATCTGGGAGAACCGGGTTTGATTCCCCACTCCTCCACTTGCACCTGGCTGGATGACCTTGGGCAAGCCATAACTCTGGCACAGCTGTTCTTGAAAAAGGAATTTTTCTGCCTCTTGTTCTACTAAAGCCACTGCCCCCCCCAAAAAAACTCTACCCCTGAAGGTCAGGAGATCCCTATGAATAGCACTGGACGTGATGGTAGGGGAGGAAGAAAAATAGATACACCCCTCACTGGCAGAGAGTTTGGATCTCTTTATTTATCTACTTCATTCATATCCCACCTTTCTCTCTAATAGGGACCTGAAGCACCTTACATTGTTCTCCTCTACTCCATTTTATCTGCACAGCAACCCTGTAGGGTAGGTTGGGCTGAGAGTATGTGAGTGGCCGAAGGTCATCCAGCAAGCTTCCATGGCAGAGTGGGGGGTCTGAACCTGGGTTTCCCAGATTCCAGTCTGACATTTTAACCACTGCACCACGCTTGGCTCTACATCACACTCTAGCCCACAGAGTTATGCCATAAGTAATATACTAAACTGCTGCTAAATGCTAGCGGTGATTGTTATTTACCTTTTTATATAATGAAGATCAGAAAGGAAGTCATGGCTCTATTCCTGCAAACATACGCATACTATTTCTTTTTCTTTCCTTATTTTAACTGTCACTTTTTAAGACCTACGTCCATCAGAGCAGACATGTGGAACTCTCAAGTGTGTTTTATCTTTTTAGGACAGACACCACAGCATTTATATCTCACAGCCAATCCTATGGGTGCAGTAGAACCCTGCACATGCACACAAAGATAAGGCAGAGATGTATCCCTGCGAAATATCTGCCACCTGGACAGTGTGCAAATATAAGCTCTGGTCTTGATTTCTGACCTCTGCCAAAACAGGCAACATTTGAAAGCTGACCTCTAGTGCTTTATCGTAGAATATCTTCGCAACCCTGGAAAATTCAGACGTCTTAAGGTCAGCACCACCTCCAGGATAAAGTATCCTAAAAAAAACCAAAAGGTTGTGATCGCTTTTCCAGCAGCAATGAATTGCCACCAAAGACCAACTACAAATTCAAAACATAAGGCAGCTAAAATTGGATACTAACAATGGAAACATAAGCAAAACAAATGTGAAAGAAACGACAGATTAAAAGAACATTCAAGTTATCCGGTCAACTGAACATTCCTCACCTCTTTTAGACTACTATGTGTTATTCAATCAGCATGAAAACTAGCAGGAACAATGCGTAAGGGAATGTATGAAGAAACCTTTCAATGATTTTTTTTAAATCTTGCTAATCAGGATTTAATTCTAACAGTGTTATCAGTTCTGGAAATGACCAAACTAGGGCTGCCAGGTCCCCCCATTACAGTACTTTATTTCAATGGATTTATGCTAGAGTAACTTTAAACAGGATTACATGGCCACCTATTTTAACAAGCAGATGACACCAAATATATATATGGTGTGTTACACAATTGAGCCTTTTCACATTTATGTATCTGCTCTCATTGGCCTTCTATTCTTCTGTTAGTATTTTTCTTTCTTTAAAAAAATTTAAACCACCTTTCCACCCAACTCAATTTCCCAAGCAGGTGAACAACAACAACAAAATTAAAGCAAACTCTAAAATACACACACACAGAGAGTCAAAACAGAGCACACAGACATATGAACAGAAAGGAGGGTCAGTGACTCAGTGAGGGAACACCAAACAAAACAGAGTTTTCACCTGCTGGTGAACTGGGCCAGGAGCAAATTGGGAGTCTGTGTAGATTGAACAAGACTGGAATGATGAAGTTCTCATAAGCCACTCCAGTCAGAATTCTGGCCACAGCATTCTGTGCCAACTGTAGCATCTGCATACTCTTCAAGGGCAGCCCCATGTAAAGCACACTGCAGTGGTCTGATCTAGATGTTACAAGGGCATGCACCACAGTAGCAAAATCTTTTTTGCCCAGGAAAGGCTGAAGCTGACGAAAGGTACTCCTGGCCAGCACTGCCACTTGTTTTTCCAACATGATGTCCAGATCCAGAGGCGCTCCCGAGCTATGAAGCAGCTTTTTTAGGGGAGAGTGCAACTCCATCCCAAACAGAAGCACCTCAATTCCTGGAACAGCCGTCCCTCCTACCAGTAGCTACTTCCTCCCATTGGGATCAGGCCCGTAGCCACAGTAAGGCTCCCAGGAGCAGATGCACCACCTTGAATTTGCCCTGCCCCTCCCAGCCACCTCCCCTCCCATATCTCCCTGCCCCTGGGAGCCTACAGCAGCTGCAGCACATGAAAGGAGCCACAGGGGCTCCACCACGCCAGCTGGCCCCCCAACTCAGCCCATTCAAATGCCACCCCTGCCGCCGCAGTGTGCAGAAAGAGCTGCGGGAAGGAGAAGGAGGAGATCAGTGGCCCCTGAGTAGGGAGAGTGCGAGAGGCTTCCCCCATCCATCTCCCAGCACAGGACATCTGCCAAGGAACCAAAGCTGGTCAACAACCATCCCTGCAGTGCCCCAAGTGAGAAAGCTAATGGAAAAAATGCAGCCCAGACTCTGAAAACAATTGTTTTGTTCTACACCAAAACCCAGTTTTTTAAACTGTGACTATGCGAAGCGTGAGTTTGCAGTCAAAGAACATGGAATTTTCTGACCCATCAGAGGGTAGCCAGAACAGGCACTTAAGAATAACTAAACAGAATAGCAAACACCACAAACTTTAGACAATACTCCATATTCTTTATGGCAATATTATTATTTTTCTCTTCTCAAAGAACAAGTTTAGAAAAACAAATCCAGACTGTTCAAACAAGTTCAAGCGACAGCAAGTTGGATCTGGAGCAGACGGCTTTATTTCTCCCCCCCCTAGTTATAATTTTTTGAAAGAGAAGAAAAACCATTTATTCATTATTTAGCAAGTGAGAGTGACATCAACGACATTTCTGGCACCTTATCTAAATTTCCTGCACAGAGTTGTGCTGAGAGGTGCTGAGCCCCACCAACATGCCCCCCCCACCACTGTACAGCAATGAGGGTTCAGTTGCACGCTGCCCAGCTGCCCTCCCCATGCTATTCAGCTGATAAGAGGCTGGCTTAGAAAAACTCCCTTCACCAACAGATGCCTCAAGGTGACTACCAGGCTTTCCTGCCTATCACATTTTTTTCCAAAACCTGTATTTATTTTAAAAAAACTTTTAAAAATAAATACACAAGTTTTTATTTATTCATTTATTTTCAGACAAACAATCCAAACTCTGGTGGGAGCTGCTGCCAGCAAGTCACTTAACAAAACCTGGGGCGAGTCCACCCTGGCTCTGAACTTGGCCAGTGCAACTACCGCCCTTCAGACCCAGGAAGAAGGGTGAAGAGAGGACCCTCTCACAGCCAATTAGAGACAGTCTCTAATTGTGCTAGGCCCTGAAGCAACCAGATACTCTCATACAGTATATACAACTTAATGTATCCACATATGAATACTCAAGTAAATCCAAAAATTCAGATGAGATGTCATGATATTCCACTTTTCTCTTTTCTATTAAAGGCAACTCTTTCTTTGACTGCAAGGTCTTACTTTGCTTCAGTCCACATTTCAGTACACAAGAGAAGCTACTGCTTTTCCACCACTGAAGAATTACTCGTTTAGCGATTACCAAAGCTCATAAGATCCAGAGCCCTCATACTTCTGAGAAGTACCAGGAAGAAGGAAACGCCTCCCTTTAAAAGAAAAGCTAAAAATAGTTACCTATAGTGACTGGGTGGGGCCTGGGCCTCGGATGACCTAACTGTCATTCCACTGTATTACACTGTCCCATAATCAAGAAGCTGTTCCGAAGTGGTACACTTACCCATTAATAGAGTGGAAAATCTTATTATATTCTTCATCTGAACGATTTAGTCTGGAAAAACAAAAGAAGTATAATATAAACATATAGTTCTGATGGGGTACATGCACGTTTTTCCAAAGGGGGGAAAGGTACCCTCCTGCAGGACACTTTCAAGTCAGAAAAATGGTGCCAGAAGGAAGCATAATCCCTATTTCCCCATGGTACTGATCCAAATCAGCCCCGAGAGCCTGGGAAATGAGTTCCCAGTAGGAACCTCACAGCTCACATCTGACTGCAAGTCCTCAAGGTGGACACAACCTGTTAGGCCTATTTTTCATTTACACTGTTTATCCTGTCCTTGATCCAAGGAACTCAAGGTGACACATGCAGTTCTCCTGTTTTATCTTCACAACAACCTTGTAAGGTGGGCTAGGCTGAGAGAGAGTGTGGGTAGCCCAAGGTCACTCAGCAAACCTCAGAGCTGAGCAGGGATTTGAGCTAGGCTTGCCATTCCCCAGGTCCAGGCGAGGGATCCCCTGCTTTCGTGGGCTCCTGCCCGCTGTCGACCAGCTGGCCAGTGGGAAGAAATCCCCCCCCAAACAGCACTGTCCTGTGCAACACGCTGACATCATCCAGAAGTGACGTCAGTGATGTCGGGGAGGGTGACACTCTACTTTGGGGGCAAAACTCTATGGTTTGAGGTTGCTTTTACCATAGAGTTTTGCCCCAAAAGCAGAGTATCGCCCCCATATCACCGATGCATTGATGTCACTTCTGGATGATGTCAGCACATCACATGATGCCCCCCCATTCTCAGAACACCCCCTGAAGACCCCCGCTGGTGGGACGGAGCGACCTGGCAACCTTATTTTGAGCCTGGATCTTCCTGGTCCTAATCAATGGAGGCTAACCATTCTCCCATAATGGTTCCAAATCATTGGCTGGTATTCAGTTTTGTCTTAAGTGGTGTATAATATGAGTACGCCATTCATGGGAACTTGCCTTATTGGTACTACGCGAGCTCCAGCAGATTCAATAAATTTTACGTACGAAGCAGCAATATAAGAACTTCCATGTTTTTGAAAGCTTTTGTCAGTCTCCTGTGCCAAAATCCCTAAAGAGACCCAGAAAAATAAAGAGTAGCTATTACATGTTAATAATATCAGCAACATGTATATACTAAATAGAACAGCAGTGGGAACTGTAATAATTATATTCAAAAACAAAACCTTAAATTAGAATCTCTCATATTCTTCCATAAATATTTTACTCCCACAAAAGAAAGTGGTGCTTGGCTAATAATAACCCATCAAAATAATCACATTCATTTTTGACACTATACTCATTCCCTAATCAGACAGCACCTCTTTCTAGAAAGAGCAAGCAACAAGGGGCAGATCATCATGTAAATACATGTGAACACATGAAGCTGCCTAATCCTGGTCTACATAATATTGACCACCCATAGCCACCATCTGTGGATATCTAAATCTATGGATCAGGGCCATGTGGAGGCTAAGGAGATTTTTCTGCACACTTTCTGCACACTTGGGACAGTACCCAGGTTTGCAGAAAACTCTGGGGGGGAAATACCCAAGCAGGGTTTAAATCCCCTGAAAATTAAAGTGGCATTCTCTGTACAAGCACAGAGGACACACTTACTTTGGCGGTCAGCAGCAGGACAGAGGAGTCATGCGAGGTTCGACAGTGGCAGCACAGCCCAGGAGCCCTGCCGGCAGCTGCTTCGACCCAGCTGCTATGGCAGAGGACATCCAGTAGGATGCTGGCTGTTGGTCCAACGCTGCTGGGCTGGAGCAGCTGCAGGTGTGTTCCTCCACTGCTGCCAAGCCCGGAGCAGCAGCTGGTACCCTCTGGAGGGAATCGGCAGCAGTGGGGGGAGGGATTCCCCCCCATGAGTTCACACTTTTTGTCTACTAACTGGCAAAGGTTTTTAGTTGGAGATGCTGGGGACTACATCAAGGACCTTTCTGCGTACAAAGCAGGTATTTTGCCACTGAGTCATAGCCCCTCCATGAGATAAATGTAGATTTGCTGAATTTCTTCTGCATATAAATTTACACAGCATGCATATTATGCCACAGCACATATGAAGTGTGCATACTCTGAGATATGCATACCCATGATTGCTACATCTGACAGTTTACAAAAAAAATCTACTTCCTTTACTTAGTTGCAGAAAGTGAGTTAGAAATGTTTTTGTCTCTGTTTAACGCAGTGAAGCTTTGCGTAGTTCTTAACTGGAAAGAAAATCAGTATCACCTTTGCTTACGTATTAGTTTGAGAGAATTTGGAAATTTGATACAATTTATTTTGCGGTGGCTCAAGTGGTTAAGACACTGAACTGCAGACCGGAAGGTCTGTAGTTCAGCAGTTCGAGACCCGAGTGCTGCATGACGGAGTGAACTCCCATTTCTGGTCCCAGCTCCTGCCAACCTAGCAGTTCGAAAGCAAGAAATTGCAAGTAGATAAATAGGTACCACTTCGACTGGAAGGTAACAGTGTTCCATGCACCTCGACGTCTAGTCATGCCGGCCACATGACCATGGAAATGTCTTCAGACAGCGCTGGCTCTTCACCTTGGAAACGGAGATGAGCACCGCATACCTAGAGTCGGATTTGACTGGCTTTCAGGCAAGGGAAACCTTTACCTTTACTATATATTTATGAAGAGATGTAGAACTCGCCTTCCAAGTAGTCTTTACCTAGGGTGCACACTAAAACACTATACTGTAATGCTTTCTTGTAAGTCATGCAATTATGCCACATGACCTATTGTGCAATTTTGGAAAAATTATAGCAGGATTCTAATGTGCCAGCTCATCAGATTGCATTGTGGTGGAATTTCACTGAGCACTGCTGTCTTCTGAGACATCCGTGACAGTAAAAAAAAAAAAAAAAATCTAGTAAGCTTAAAAACAGGAAGGTTTTAAAGTTACCGGCAGTCACTCACACACACACACACACACACAAAACCATATCTAAGGAGAGGGGCAGATTATTATAGCAGAATTATGATTTTGCAAGACATATACTTTGGCTGAAATCTGCTATTCATTTGAGAAGTTCCTTCACCCTGATGGAAAAGCCTGCATATCACAGGGAGCCTGTGGGAGTATAGCAAATCTCAGGCACAGAGCCCAATAAAACGGGCAGCCAGAACAAATATGATGCTCCTAACCAATGTTCCCTCTAAGCTGTGGAGTCTTGTGAGCAAAAATTCTACTTTGTGAGCTACTGGCATTAAAGTTGTGAGCAAGTGATTTGGCTACTGCATCAATTAGTTTGCTCTGGAGTCCTCCTTCCTGAGCTATGCCAAAAATCTGTGAGCTGGAGGCTAAAAAACTGTGAGCTAGCTCACACCAACTCAGCTTAGAGGGAACACTGGTCCTAACCTTTAATGAGGGGGGAGGGGGTACATGCAGCAAAGCCTCTCCCAGAGCTCTTGATGGGAACAGGGCTCGTGGGGAAGAAGGCATTCCTTAAGGTGGGCCAGATGGTCTTGTGTACAGAGAGAACAGTCTGCATTTCTTTCATGGCACACAAGGCCAAAGCTGGTTCCCCAGAATCCTAGGACTTTAATATAGAGATGTAGCTGGAAGGAGGAAATCTTAAAAAAAAAAATTAACCCATGTACAAACACACGGTAACTAGCAACATTCAATTTACCTGTAATAAGAAGTTTTTAAAAAGTTAAACCTTAGAAACAACAACAGCGTATGGAATAAGAAATTAGAATCTGATAAGCATTTCAGGTGCATAGCATCAGGAAGCTATCTCTGACGAGCTGCACTAGCAAGATACCTGATCCAAAGATTTGTTTTGGTGGACACTGGAAATGGACCAAGGAGCGGGGGGGGGGGGGGCGGGGGGGGGGGGGGCATGGACCTTGGCAATGGACCAAGACAAAATGGAAGGTACCTTTTCCCAATTTTTGCAACAGAAAATCCCCCCTCCCCATTTTTTTGCAACAAAAAAACTAGACATTTGGGGGAAGAGTGGTGGTGGGGAACCTCCTATTAAATATTTTCTTTTGTGAAAAGAGTGAAACGCTTTGTAAGGCAACCTAGAGCAGAAGATTCCAACCTTTTTGAGCCTGCAGGTGCCTTTGGAATTCTGACCCAGGGCAGTAGGCGCAACCACAAAATGGCTGCTGCAGAAGGCAGAGCTAACCAAAGAATATCAGACAATGATGTTATACATAACTCTAATAGTAACTCTTCAACATTTCAGGCAGAAGCTCTGCTTCAGGATGCCTTTTTAAATGAATATAACTATATTTCCTTGCATACCCACAGCTTATCTTCAGTCATGCAGTGAAGACCCTTGTGCTGTAGTCGCAGCTGCCGCCAAAGCAATTCCTTTTTTTATTTTGCACAGCCAATCACATCTCCAGTGACCAATGAGAAGCCGTGCTGGGCAAAAGCCCCACCTGGCCCCACCCACTTTCTAAAAATACTTGGTG
Source organism: Gekko japonicus (assembly GCF_001447785.1). Taxonomy (NCBI): domain Eukaryota; kingdom Metazoa; phylum Chordata; class Lepidosauria; order Squamata; family Gekkonidae; genus Gekko; species Gekko japonicus. The sequence continues at coordinate 518,014 of NW_015166423.1, forward strand.
GGCAGCAAAAAAACAGGAATGGTGTTAGTAGGTGCTGTGGGGCTTTGGGCACCACGTTGGAGACCCTTGGTCTACAGCATTGTTTTCAGGAATATGTCTGCTTAAAATGTGAATTACTGTGTCCGGTATGATTGATGTTTTCCACAATTATTTATCCACTCTTGAAGAAGTCAATGTGTTCAGTGTTAAGTTTGACTTGACATTCAAACCTGCTGATAGTCCTTAACATGGTGACTGTCTAAAGAGTGTTTCTAAATCCAAATAATAAACCTTGTCAGTACAAATTTATGATTTCTTGTTTCAATTTTTTTATTTTTTCCTACTTGTCAGATCACAAAAACTAAGATACATGTGCTACGGAATCACAGGGTACAACAAACAGTCTGTAGGTCTCTAGCATTGGGTATATTTGCTGTTTTAACAAAAAGTAATGCATTTATACTAAATATACCAAAGGGAACAGTTTTATAAGCTACCACAATTATAAGTTATGCATGTTATGTTCTTAAATCTGTAAAATAGCTTAGATGTGATAAGGAAGTAACACAGGTCTAATATCATCAACTTCAAAGTCTTGCCATCTCATTTTTGACCAGGTCTAATAACATCAACTTCAAAGGAAGGGCATAATGATCTAGGACAGCTGTTTTTTTCTCAAAAATTTCTGGGCCTTTTTTAAAAAAGAGAGACCACATTCAGGACATACCTATTAAAGATGCTGGATCTCTGTAGGGTGTGGTAGGTATTGTTTCAGGGTTGACTTTCACAGACATACCTTTTCCCATTAACACAGAAGTTAGTTTGATTTTTCATAAGCAGGCTAAAGCAATTATTACACCCGTTCGCCATGAACATGCACTAGTCTTTGATGCCCCACCACCACAGATCTGCCAAAATGAAATCAGCAAAAGCATGCACCACAACGGCTATGCGAGGGAAGTCTAATGATCTGCCAAAATGAAATCAGCAAAAGCACCTGCGAGGGAAGTCTAATTTTAAAAAAATAAATGAACAAAAGCATCTCTCAACTGGGCCAGATGCCCATATTCTCTGATCTCAGAGCCGAATCTGAGCAGAAAGAACCTGCACACGACTTCACATCGCCTTGGGAGGAAATACCACTTTTGTCAACGGGCCCTGTTTCTTAGGCAACAGGTCTGACAGTTGTTCTTCTGAGCATGACGACCCAGAGAGAGCTAAAGACTGCGTTGTCTGTGTGAAAGGCGCGGTGTTTTATGTTTTCATTTTGAACTTTTCCCCCCGTTCCACCTTCCCCGCCCTGCCATACAACCAATCCAACAGGAGAGCCTCCTCCGCAGACGCAAAGCACTAACTCACCAAGGATGGGTCTCTCATTCCCGATGTCCTCCGGGAGGCTCCGTAACAGCAAGGAGATTGCTACGGGGCTGCAGTAGAGACCGACAAGGCAGCAAGCGGCCAGCACGTAGACAACTCTTGTGCGGGTCGGCATGTCCATTAAGCTCCCAGCAGTCCCCCTGCCGCGCAGTGTCGCGCGCCTCCGCTCCAAGCGCACAGACGCGGCGGCCCGCGTTGTCACCCCGCCTACTCGCGACGCTTCTCGCCCGCAGCCGGCACGCTGGGAAATGAAGTTCTTAGTAAGGACGGTTTTCTTGAAAGGCATTTCCTTTCTCCTTCAGTCTTTTTCATTTTAACACACCGGAGAAGAGCTAAAAAGACCTCTGTGGGAATTGCTGCGTAAGTGGGGAAGAATTTGAGGAGGATTCCAAGGCGAAAGCAGGGCGTAGCGAGCAGCCTCCCTTGACACCGATTAATGCTACAGCAGCGTGACCTCTTCTTTTGCGTCACAAATACGGACAACAATCACATTCCTTAGCATAGATTAGAACAAAATTTGGGTGGAAGACAGTGTGTCTAAGGTCCCTAGTGAGAATCTCCCTGTACCGTGTGGTGTCATGTTCAGAATGTCACGCTAAGGTCTTGGAGCCGCAGGTTCGAATCCCCATGTGCCTTGGAAGCTAACTGGGTGACCTTGAGCCGCGTCACCCTCTCTCAGCCTAATGATCTCATAAGTACTCTGAGTCCCCACTAGGGATAAAGGTGGGGTATAAATATCTAAATAAATACTTTCTACAACATATATTTTAGATCGCAGCTAAATGAAACTTTTGCATCTGAGCATTTTTCAGATTCAGATATACAAATTCAGATCTGATCCTACACAAGAGAAACTAAAGTTTAACCACATCAAGTGTAATGCTATGAAACACACATATAGACATTTCATCTCCATTTCCTGTTTTGAACAACTCCGGGGGAAGCAGAACTGGCTTTCACAAGAAACAGTAGTTAGAACAGTAGTGCAGGGCCCGCAATGTCATCATCGAGCAGCTGCCATAAGAGTTGATGAGCAGAATAACATCTAAGCACTTCTATGCTGGAAGTTGGAAATCCATTTGAAAGCATTCCATCTGACTGAATTTTTAACTGCTGCTAGCACTTTGTAATGTATAAATATCACTTTGTAATGTATTATTTTAACTGTGATGTTTTAATTACATATTATGTATGTTTTTATTTTGTATTTATGTTACTGGAAGCCGCCCTGAGCCTCCTTTGCCCGGGAGGGCGGGGTATAAATTTGACAATAAAATAAATAGAATTCAGCATTTGATTGCTTCATAGAAGGGGGAATTCCTGCAGGTGCTTCTGAGTCTATCATAAACTTTTGAAAGCTAGAGTGGTTTAATTTTTGCATTATAACTATTCTCTAATTCCAATTTCTCTATAATGTACACACGTTGTATTTATATATGACAGAAAGCTACAGTCTAAAGACAGTTTGTAAAATTTGTTGTGGGAGGCAAGGTGTAATGTATTCAGAAGCTGCCATGAATACGTTAAGATGTGATGTGAAACATCTCATAAGGAAGCAATGTTAAGCTTCGTCTTGAACAGGGATTGAAGTCCAAGACTAATGCGACCAATCAGGTTCAAATGTATATAAGCGGGAAAGATTCTGATTGGTCCTTATTCGCTCAACCTGATAGGTTGATAACTGTATAGTAGGAGTGGCTACATTAGCCCGGAATGTTTAAATACCGAGCAGCTGCAATGGAAAAGCTGTTCGGGCTATCAGAAGTTGTACCGTGTTAGAGAAGTGATCCTCGAGCTGAAATAAACCTGAGTTTTGCTGAAATCACTCTCTGACTATTTTGTTAAGCACCGGACTTAACACAAGGCATATTGCTCTTCAGGGTTTCTATTCAGTTCCATCTTGAAGCCTCGCACAGGAAATAAAAGCATTTCAAAATGAGTAGTGTTGATCAAGCTAGCAATTATGAAACATATTCCTTTGAAATGGTTGCAATTTATATCCGGCTCGCAAACAGAAACAATTTCCAGTTCTGTCAGGAGGCTTTAGCTGGGTACAATTCTGGTTACAATGAATGCATGCGGGGGAAACCCAGCAACTATGAATATTTAGCATCATTTCTTCACCTCAGTAAAGGCATTATTTTCAGATTTACTATCTCAATTATCAGTATGAGAACAGTCTGCCTCGGGAGGTGGTGGACGCTCCTTCGCTGGACGTTTTCAAGCGGAGGCTGGATGACCATCTTTCGGGTATGTTGTAGGTATGTAGGGCTATCTTTCAGCTATGCTCCTGCAGAGTGCAGGGGGTTGGACTAGATGACCTCCAAGGTCCCTTCCAACTCTAACATTCTATGATTCAAAGGCACCATCTTGTTGACAGCATGTGCATAACATTACTCCTTAACAAATAAGATTCTTGAGAAATATTGGTTGTCCTCAGATGTTGGTTGCTTGATGAAATGTTTTAATTTACAGTAGCCATTAGTTATTTATTATTTTGTTTAAAAATGCAAAACACGACCACTTGATTCATTTAGAATTTTTAATTTTCTCTGAATGGTAAAGTATACAAAATTATAAAATTTAGTACAATAACAGGTTTAATGACAAGGTTTTTTTTAAGGCACATTTGGACAGTAACAGAGAAATAATACATTTTCATTTCTAAATAGCATCTGTTTCCCACTCAGCAGATCATGGCATTTTGTCTAACTATGGGAGTCTAAGGTTGCTATATAGAAGATTAAGTAAACTTATGAAAACTAAATATTTATCCCATCAATAAAATGAATGTCACCTATACACATCTGTAAAACTATCAAGTTTGTTCATTTCAGAAGTGATACACTTAGCTGTGAATTTGCTGTTTTAATGTAAACAACTACAGTAATAAAGTAATACTTCAAAAGTTCCATTAACTGAAAGACATTCTTCTTGAAGAATAGCAGCACAATAATTATAAAATTATAAGATATTTAAAAGGGGAGCTTCCATATACCATGGGAGCAAAACAGTGTGTCATCTGGCACCAATTTACTGTGGCATAAATTTCTGTGGGCCAGAGCACATTTGGTTAGATATACAAAATGCTAGGAGCTGCGGTGGCTCAAGTGGTTAAGACGCTGAACTGCAGGCTGTGGAAGGTCAGTAGTTCAGCAGTTCAAGACCTGGGTTGCCACATGACGGAGTGAGCTCCCGTCTCTAGTTCCAGCTCCTGCCAACCTAGCATTTCGAAAGCAAGAAATTGCAAGTAGATAAATAGGTACCACTTCGGTGGGAAGGAAACAGCGTTCCGTGCGCCTTGGTGTTTAGTCATGCCGGCCACATGACCACGGAAACGCCTTCGGACAGCACTGGCTCTTCGGCTTTGAAACGGAGATGAGCACCGCAACCCTAGAGTCGGATTCGACTGGCTTTCGAGCAAGGGAACCTTTACCTTTACCTTTACAAAATGCTAACTTAAATGGGGAAGCTATAAACAGTATAAAGAAAATAACAAGAAAAATAGTCTGGGTTTGTTTTTGTTTTTTTAACAAAGTGGAGCCAAAAGACCAAGCATGGTGTGACACAAAGCTATACAGAGAACAAAATAAATTCAAAATGCAGTCAAATGAGCATGACCCAATCAATGAGACTGTGACTCGCTCCTTACCAGAGCTGGTGATAACAAGCATAAGGAGATCAATAGTGCAAATAAACACCTAAAGATGGATGGGAACTTTCTATATTGAGCTAGGATTTATTGACACCAAATTCTGCACAGCAAAGGTGCTAAATCAGCAGCCTCATGCTGAAGCTTCCCTTTGCAACTCTGAAGGTGGGAACTTTAAGATCTACTCCATAATGCCCTGGGAGACATTAGATACTATGAAATTTGGTCTCAACAACGGATTTTGGTTTTGCCTAAAGGTTCACCTGTGGCGCTGATGAGGATAGAATTGGGTATGGCATCGCTGAAAGCCAGGGCAAATGTAAGAATTCTTTCCTACTGGAGGAAATGTCAGGAACGACCCCAGGATATCCTAGGGGTCCAAAGTTTTGGATTATTGTTGAAATCTTCCAAAAATTTAAATGACTATCTGTCTTCTATCCTACAGGAATACTCAATTCCGGATGACCTAATGGGTTTAGCGGACAATGATAATCAAAAGTCCAAATTGAAGGAATGGGTATTTCATAAGGATGGCCTTTTGAACCTTCATGCAGCGGCAAGTTGCCGAACGGCCCCTCTGTTTAAGATCTTTAAAAGAGATCACTGTAGGACTGGCTATTTAGAGAAATTAACCAATCTTGACCTAAGAAGGGCATTTACAGCCCTCAGATTCCATGCCATTCCTTCAATGGTCTGTGTTGGTCGTTTTATGGGTTTACCTCTTGCCTTAAGAATCTGCCAATGTGGTTTGGGTGAAGTGGATGATATTGAGCACTATTTACTGAGATGCTCATGGCACGAATCACTTAGGCAGAGATTTATATACCCTATTTTACCTTTGCACAATGGATTCTCAAAACATAAGTTGGTTGTTTTTTTGCTCTCTGATATGGACGTATATGTTACCAGCAGAATGTCCCTGTTTGCTTTGGCGGCAAAAAAGATAAGATTAAGGTTAGGATTCAGCGCAAGTTAGTGAAGGGATAACTTAATGTGATGTATAAGGATTGTGTTTGTATTTATGCTTTGTTATGGCCAATGGCTAATACAATAAACTTGATGATGATGGTCTGAACAAACCTTGGGAGTGCTAGCTTACTACATAAAATAATCAGTCCTCTTTAGATGTTGATTTATACTATTCATCTTGCTATACCCAGGGTCAGAGCTGCCAGGAGCTACCATGGGCCCTCAGACAAAGACTCCACCTGGCCCCCCCAAATGCCCCTGATCCAAACTATGTGTCAAATTTTGTAATTTTATATTTGTATACACCTACATACATCCACCAAAACAAGATATACTCTGTGCATACACTTACCTTTGATAAAGTGGGCTCTAGTTCACAAAAACTTCAATATTACAATAAATATTTAGTAAGTAAATAGGTGTGGGCTCATGAGACTCGTGGGGGGCAGAATCTCCTCTCCCCCTCCCCCCCACGCACACACTCTCTCTGAGCCCAGCATGGAGCCCCGGGCTGCCCAGCATTTTTCTGCAGTTCATCCGGAACAGGTCCAGTCAAGCCAGCAGAGTTCCTCCCACTGCTCTCTGTGGCTCAGTCAGAGCAGCTCTGGGTGAGCCAGCACAGTCTCCCCCCCCCAAGCTGGGTGGTGGTAGTGGTGGTGGTGGGAGTCTCTGCTGACTTGCCCGGAACCACTCCGAATGAGCTAGCAGAGACTTTCCCCCAGCCGCTTTTGCACCGAGCTCAGTGCAACCCAGGGGCTTTTCCACTACTAGCGACATACCCTGCTGGGTTGTGCTGGAGAGCCAAGCTGGGCTACCACTGCCACTTGCCCCAGCTTGGCTCTCCAGCACAACCACTGCCACCAATGGGCCCAAGCACAGCTCCCAGGCTCTAAAGACGACCACTATTTTATTTTGGGGGGGGGGATTTAATCCCCCGTGTATTTAAAAAAATAATAATTAAAAAATAACTTCCAGGTTTTTCTTTAGCATCCATATGGTTCTGGTCTATGGATGGGGGCTATGGGTGGCTATTAGAATATAAGATTAGTAAATTATCTATTTAAATTTACCCTTGTAGCTTTACCTAGCACAAAAGCAGGGGAGCACTGATTATACAGTGGTGCTGGATACGAAGCACTGGGATCTTTTTTGTTGACAGATTTTCTAAAAAGATTATGTAATTTGTCATATAACAGGAAGCTTAATGCCTACCGTAGCAAAGCAGCACTTACAAAAGGATATTAGATTCCCACCAGTACAACAACAAGACTGGCATAAAAGAAGGGACTAGAAGGGGGGGGGGGAGAGAAATGAAGGCAGATTACAGAAGGAAAAGAACAAAATGAAGGGGAAAAGTGTGGAAAATAGGAAGGAAAATTAAGAAGCCAGGTTGTTTTATTTTCTGCCACACACTAACGGGGAAGAACTGGCTAAGCAGACAAAACTATAGAGTTAGGTGGAAGGAAAGGAAGAGGAGAAAAGACCATTGGAAACAACAACCTTGTTAGGAGGCTGCAGCCTAAAATGACAGTAGCTGCACTGGCTGGTCTTTCCTTGATCTGATGCTGGGTTGGTTGATGAGTTTAGCAGGATTTGATACACAAATATTTGTCTATATGTAGTCAACTTTGTAGAACAGTACAACCAGCAGATATTCACAGCTGCTGCTCTATACTGTATTCAGCCTTCCTTGCCCCCTAGTGGCTACAGTGTAGAACTGCATTAAAAATAAAACAAGATGCATTCTGAATGCAGCATGACGCTAACTTCAGAGACACTCCAGCTGACTTGGGCCCAAGGAATTTTGTGCACCCCCCAGTTTCCCCCTCTCCGTGGCCCTGTTTAGGGTTAGAGAATCAGTGCCACCCTAAACAGAACTATATCTTTCTAAGCTCACTAACTACACCCACTGTGACGGAATGTTGTTGACTTGATTGTATTCTATTCATTCATTTCATATCCTGAATGGCTTACCACCATTCAGATGCATTATTCCCCAAATCAGCAATCTGTAGTTTTGACAAAGTGGGCTGCTGCAGTCCATAAAAGTTTATGCTACAACAAATTTGGTAGTTTCTAAAAGTATCACAATACTCATTGTAGTTTTCAGTGCAACAGATCAATATGGCTACTGCCATGAATGACATTGAGAAAAAGTAATTTCAGAAAGGAAGGCTATTGAAAACTGCCAATTACAATATTATGAATATAATTTAGCACAGAGGCACACTTTGAGCACTGGAATTAGGAGAATGTGTCTAATTCTTTTCTGAATTCTTTCAAAAAGGACTCAAATGTTGGCATACTCAGGGGCTTGCACTAGCCCAGTGAAATTTCTGCTTTTTTCTTAAACAGCAGGCTACAATGCCATATTTCAACCTGTTTTCAAATCTCTCCTAATTTTCACTGCAGTCTATTATGCAATAAGGGAAGGCTGCTGTTTGGCAAGGTCTAAGGCTATTGAGCTTGCAGAACTAGTTCCACATTTCCTTGAACCCTGACTTATATTACAGACGTGCCTCTCTTTGCAGATAAAGTGATATTATGGGATACATTCTCACTTTTGGTACAGTCAATCTTTAGTCTGAAAAGAATATGTAACTCCAGAACTCAAGTGAATTAGGAAGTGATGACCTCAAAGATTTTATAATGCACAGTCGTTTTGCATACATATGTTCTACATAGCAGAACATTAAAAAATTCTTCTGATTCCATTTGAAGTCATAGTGGCAATTGAAAGTGGATGTCAGCACTAGCTTATTTAGCTGAGAGAATCAGACTGTTTTCGCTTTAGTATGCTATTGAATGCTATTGAATACAAACCTCAGATGGGATAGAATAATTTTTACATGAACCACTTCAATTTAATCTTACAGTCCAATTCTAAAAAAGCAAAAAAACAACAACCCCAAACAAACCCCAATAGGATGGGATATCTGATTCATCTTCGGTACAAAATGCCAACCCATTGTTCTGCAAGCCACTGTGGGAAGCTGTCATGTTGGAGCTGGAGTTCTGCATGACCGCACTTAAAAAGCCTCTTGATCCAGCAGCAAGAGTGTGGAGCTGTTACAGAAAGCAATCACAGAGCTCAGAGGTAGATGGGAAAGGGAAGTGGTATGAATGGAATTTGAAAAGGCTCAGTGTGCACCATCTTTCAGTGGCTGCAGGACAATTAGCATTGCCTCATCATACCCAAGAGTCTTGGTAATGGTACTGAAAAGGATGAGTGGCCTACACGGAGAAGCTGTCCCCTTTTGTTTTCTACAAGACATTGTTGTGACATAATTTGTCCACGGCATGTATGCAAAACCTTGGGGTCAGAGGAGCCTTTTATCTCCTTCTGAATTTGTGGAAAGAAGCATCTACTTAGCTCATCACAAAAACTGTTTCTGTTGTGTTGGTCCCCAAGAATAAGAGATTCAAGACTTTACCAGATGATGTTTAAAGAGAATCCCACACCTGTATTTTTTTTTCCATTAGTGCTATGTTTCAGCGGCAAAACCTCAGTGATTCTCACAGAATGATGAGGGTCAGCCTTGGAAGATACATTCCCACCCTTTTTAAGTAGACATCCCTGCTGCTTTCAGCTTGTTAGAAAATATTTGAAGGCAGGGCAATCTGCCAATTGGTCTGTTAAGAGGACAGTTGCGACCAGTGAGCTACAAGCTGCTGAAAAGGTCTTAGGGTCGGGTGGAGAGTGAGTGGCAGAAATAGCCATCCCTCTCTTCTTGCAAAACAAGGCAAGATGTAAGTGGATGCCACAACTGCCCTCCAGCTACTGCTGCTGCTGCCTATCTTGTTTACTCCTGGAAAAGAGAAGGAGAGGGAAGGATAATTCCATGTGTTTTGCCCATTAAGAAGATTTTGTGTAGGAGGGGAACATTATGCTTTTT
>NW_015166423.1:527901-584331 GCF_001447785.1 Gekko japonicus
TATATATATATATTTATGCAAAACTAACTTATTTTTAAATAAAGATGGAAAGAAAAGAAACTGCCCGGTGCGTGGCTGTGCCTTTTAGGCCAGGCCCATTGGTCTAGGGGGCCTAGAATTAATTCCAGAGAAACCGATGCTTAAAGAAAAGGGGAGCTGCAGTGGTTGAGAACATGTTTTGTGTACAGAAAGTTCTCATGACGTTTCTGCACAGCTGCTGCCAGTTGGAGAAGACAGTCTTGGGGAGAGAGCCTGATTGCCTTACTCCGTATAAGGCAGCTTCATATGTTTATGGAAACTTTCAGCCCCCTAGGATAGTAAGCAATGTTAATTATTGCACATACTAGTACAAACTAAATACAATTCTTAAATTCACTCACTGCACAGGAGTTCCAAATCTCCATGGTCCTGAATCCTGATTGTAATCATGTGTATCTATATCTGTCTATGGCATCATAATAACATCACTGAAATATCAGAATTACATGTTCTGTGATGTTGTATTGGCATGACTTATTAACTTGTACAAGGTCTGAGATGCATATAATTGAAGTTACTAGCACTAACAAAAACTACAATGTAGAAGTATTGACTTAGTCGGTGTATTAGATTATCCCACGACTGCTCTGGAATGAGTAGTTATAAAGTGCAGACAAAGCATCTTACTGAATATTTCCTGAATAGTGTCTAAGAAGAACATGTGTTTAGAGAAGGCATCACCACCTTTTAAAATCAGTATTGTTCCTGAGCCCTGTTCTTCTTTCAGATTCACATTGTTTTCATAAACCTTATGTTGTGTCCCTTGTTAAGGCAGCATTAGCAGCTTTGTAGCCCAAACATTTAACTGCGACAAGGGTCTCACTACTGCTAAACCATCCTGCCCAAAGCAAACAAGCCTAACTAACTTGAGAATCATTTCAGTATTCCTGAGAATCATTTCAAGTGCAGGTAATCTTCCTGCAGCAACTAGTAAGTATAAGAATATATTTAGAAACATAAACATAAAAGCACAGTTCCAAGACAAATTATTGCTCTGCAATTGCAATATTTTTTGCAGTTTCTGTTAGTCCATTGTCAACCCACACCATGAAACAATAATTAACTGTATGATCACTAAATTACTAGATATTACCTTAGACAAAGTTTAATTGCTTTCCAGTACTCCTCATTGATCCAGTAAGTTCAGGACTGATAAATGAAAGTTCTGCATATAAGGCACATAATGACTTTGTTACTAAGATCATCCATAGCACTGGTTCCCAAAGTGGGCAATACCACCCACTGGGGGGGGGGGGGCTGGAATGATCCAGGTGGACAGTAGGAGCCTTGGGTGCAATTGAGGGGCATTGAATAAAAATAAGGGGGTGGTGGAAGCATAAATAAAGAAGAGTCCAGAACCTATCTAAATCAGCCTTTTCCTGCCTTCTCCTGGCCTTCCCTGGGATCAGGGAGGGAGGTGGAGAGGGGTCCCCACAGCCAATCACAGCCATGCATTTGCAAATTGCAAAATACATGTGCACCCTTGTAAGGGTGGTGTCGCTGCTAGGCTATTGTGTGGTGGCTGCTGCTGGCCTCTGGCTTCAGGCCAACAACATCTTTCTTTACTTACAACATCTTTCTTTTTGTCACGGCATCTTTTTGTCCACTTCTTGAAGGTAGATTTCCAGGTGGGCATTAAGTAATTTTTTTTTCTGAAAAGGGGGTGGTAGGCCAAATAAGTTTGGGAACTTCTGATCTATAGCCTAGATTGCTTTTAAAAGGATCAGACAATTTCATGGAGTATAGATTTATCAGTGGCTATCAGTCATGAGAAAGAAATACAACCTTCATATTCAAAGGCAGTATATTCGAAATACAGTGGGTACTAAGGGCAAGCAACAACAGGTAATGGCTCTCTGTGTCCTGCTGTGCATGTAAGCTTTCAAGTGGCCACTGTTAGATGGGCCTTTGGACTGATCCAGCATGGGCAGTTTTTAGCCTACATGTTGGTAGGTGTTATAATTGATCTTTTACAAGTTGCTTAGAGACTTCTGTAAAAATATACGTGCCCACTAGCTGCAATATATAGATTTACTTGTACTCTTCTTCACATTAAGATAAGAATGCAGGGCACTTCTTCTCTAGCAAGATTATTCTGATCTCAAAACGTCTGATAGTGGTCCAAAACTAGTTTCAAATTTGGCTGCTGAGTGTACTGTTTTTTGGCTTCACTAATTTTTGTAGAATCTGTACCAAGTCACATTTTTATCAGCCAGAAACTACCTTAAACTTTAGATCAGGTCCAGTAATGCAGAACAATTAACAATTATTATCCCATTTTCTTAGGTTAATATCAAATTACTGTGTTCCCTCCAGAACTGGTTGGCTTCTACGGACACTGAGAAATGCTCTGAAGATAACCTGCAGATTCGGTTACAAAGTCAGTCCACTCCTGAAAGAGCTCTTCCACGGAGGCTGCCTCACCACCATATTCGCCTGGGAGAATCCTGGGAAAGTGTTGTTGGAGAGTCTGTAAATAGTTACTCCCATGCATGTGGACCTGCCATGAGAAGAAATGTTTACCTTTTTTTTTTTTGCACAGTTTGTTCTGCATGTCAAAATGTGTTTCTACGGCCCCGGTCACACGGGCAGGAAACTGCGGTGGGGAAGCGTGGCTGTTTGCCCCGGGGCAAACTAACACGCAGTTAAGCGATCAGACCTCCTGTGGAGGTTCTGTAGAGGTACCGTGGAGCTTCCGTGGTTAGGGAGAGGTGTCGATCACATCACACGCCTGCGCGCAATGAAGAAGCGCGCGGCGCGGCGAACTGGTTTTCTTTTTTTGTGTACACTACGAATGCGCATGCTCCGTTGGGTGCGTGTGCGCAACCACGGAGACTTGGGGGAAAACAAAACCTTTTCCGCAAGGGGTCATGGGCGGGCGCCGGATGCCACCGGAAACGCGATCAGACGCCCGCCCTTGCCCCGCAGTTTCCGGAAACTAGTACCTCCAAGGTACTAGTTTTTTGCTGCGCGTTTTCGGCAGGAAGCCTCGGTTGTGCCACGGAAGCGCTACGCTTCCCAGATGTGCTGGTGAGATCGCGCCCGGAAACTCCGCCTGTCCTCCGTATCTCTTGCGTGGCTAATGTTGTGTGTGACCGCAGCCTACATTGTGCAATGGACGCAGTTAAAGTCAAGTGTCAGATGTGAAAACCAAAGTATACACTCAAATTCACTAAAACATTTTGCAGGCAGCCCTATTATAAATGGCAAAATAGTGCTAAATTTAAAGGGAAAACTAGATATGATAGCCACAGAACCATGTGTTAGAATCACATTGTCCCTGAACATCTGTAGGTAAACCTTACCCTCTTTAAGTTAAATAATTTAAAATCTTTAGCTGGGTAGAAGACAAAAAGAAGAGAGATTGGATTTATACCCCACCCTTCACTTGGAGTCTCAGAGCAGCTTACAAACTCATTTCCTTTCCCCTCCCCACAACAGACACCCTGTAAGGTAGGTGGGGCTGAGAGAGCTCTGACAGAAACTGCTCTTTTTCAAGAACAGCTCTGGCAGAACTATGGCTTGCCCAAGGTCATCCAGCAGCTGCAAGTGGAGGAGTGGGGAATCAAACCCGGTTCTCCTAGAGTCTGCACATGTAACCACTACACCAAACTGGGCACAGTATGTTATTGTCAGACTTGGAGATAAGGAGAGAGTTGTGCAGGAGGGAATCAAACTTGCAGGACAGGAGATTTTGCTGCAATGGATGGGATCGCATTCTTCATGGAAGGAGTTTACAGTCCAGCTCCTTGTGGCTGAGTTTGGAGCAGTTGTGAGAAATGTCTTACACCATTTAAATCTGGGTTGCATCCCTTCATGGAGAACAGGGGCTTTGCAAGGACTATTGCAAGTTTAGTTGAAACGAGTGGGATTGTTCAAGTGTTTAGAATCAAAGTATGATTACTTCTATGAAGCTAACTATTTATGCTAAAACCCATCAGTGTATTACAAATACAGGAATATATCTTATGTCTGGTTTACATGTGAAGGGGATGAAGGTGGCAGAGACCTGAGGGATGTTACAATAAAGTTTAGTACTTCGCACTGCAGGTGGCGTTATCATGGAGGATCACATTTTGGAATGCCTGCAGTCAAAACCAATAGGGAACGCAAAGGAGAAGGGTAGAATTTATATGAATATTTAGCTATATAAGGTTGTAATCTTGTTAAAGCAGTTTGTATGACACCCATTCTTGGGTTTTTAGAGGTTTCTTTACTTTACTCTATAGTATGTAGTCCCTTTCCTATTTTTTCATGTAGTGTTTAGTTTTAGAAAATGCAACAAAAAAAATCCCCTTCGGGGGGCCCAAAAAAAAAAAGAGAGAGAGAGAAGGGTAGAATTTTATCTCCTGCTGTGCTAGTTTTCCAGATACAGTTCCCTACAGAAGGTTCCTCTTTAGATAAAGACATTTTTGCTGATATCCCTTGCAAGCTGCTCCTAGAAAGTGATATTATTCATGAAAATACATGTATCTTAAAAGTCATTTCTCTTTCATCACTGTGGTTCCAGATAATACTTAAAAACCTTGTCAGGCTGAGTTACAAGTCAGCACATTAGTTGTATACTGTCCTCTAGAATGCATGTCTTTCTACCATAAGTGGCATATTAAGGGGGGCAGGGAGTAGTCTGCCCCCGGTGCAGCTTGAGGAAGACCTTTGAAGGGTGCCCTCGAAGCCAGTGTCATTCAGCATCCTGCTAAAGGTCTTACCTTTTATTTTTTAAAATGCAGTTCTAGTTGCAGCCTCTAGGGGTGCAAGGAAGTCTGACTACAGCAAACAGCATGCTAGGGTTGGCTACACTTCCTGGCTTTCTCCAACACTGAAGCAAACTTACTTAACAACAACTGATTGCCAGCCTAAAGCTCATTTTCTCCAATAATTCAGCCTTTCTCACTTCCTTTCCTTGCACCCGGCTCAGCCAGATCTTGCAATGCAGTAGTTAGGATGCTGCAGCAAGATAAAACAACCTTTCCATCTCTTGATTTCTTTCCCTCTTTTCCACATGTTTCTCATTTATTTCTGTCCTCCTTCACCTAGTTTTTCTGTGTCCTCCCCCCCCCCATTATTGTCACTTCTTGGTCTCAAGGCCTTCTCATCTAGAGTTACCAGATGTCCTCTTTTTATTTATTTATGTATTTATTTATTGTTTCTATTTGTATCCCACCTTGCTGGACACACTGGCTCAAGTCAGCTAACAGGACATGTCTGCAGGAACTAAAAAACGATCTATAAAGGGGGGGAGTGGAAGAAAAAGTGTTGAAATCTGTTTTGAGAGACTTACCAGAGCATTGATAGGCACATAGGCGAAATTCAGAGACTTTAGTTTTTATACAAGTAAACAATCTACAGACATGGCGGGGAAGAAGACGGAGAGAGACAAACTAGCAAAAGTGAAAGCAGTGGGGAACACGAGCCCCGACTGGAAGAGGGCACTGAGTTCTCCAAAATGTTGGCAGATTCCTTGCGCCCTCTGCTGGACCAGATGACTAACATTAAACAGCAGCTGACAACTCTAAATCAGAATCTGACAGCAGCTCCAACTGACTGAGACTTTAAAAATGACAGAGCAAACAGCTGAGAAGGTGACAGAAATAGACGCCAACACTAAAAAAGTTAAGAAAAAGGTGCAAAAGCTGGAAAAGAAGCAAGCTTCGGAAGAATTTTACAGCTGCAAATGGAGAAAGCAAATTTTGTCCTCCTGTTCCAAGGAATTAAAAGACGAGAATGTAAAGCAACTCTTGAGTGAAGCATTAGCCCCAGTTACGGATTTGAAAGTGGAATATCTTGTAAACGAAATGGATGTGGTCTACAGAGTTTATTCCGTGTACATCAAGAAGAATAATCTGCCTGGGGAGATAGTGGTCAGATTCTCGAAGAGGCACGTGAGGGATTTAATCCTGAAAGCAACTACAGGGACACCCTTAAAAATCGGGGACAACATTATCAGGGTTTTAAAAGACATCCCATATGAAATAAGGCAAAAGAGGAAGAAATACATAGACTTAATCTTTTTTCTACAAACAAATAGCATTGCCTACAGATGGCAAATTCCAGAAGGCGTCAGTTTTAAACTACATGATAAAAAAGAAAAGATTGACTCTGTCTTTAAAGCACGTGAGTTCCTGAGAGTGCAGCTGGGAGAGAAAGCCGAGGATGCCAAGGAAGAAGATGACAGCAAATCCAGTGGCGAATTGGACTCGGGGTCTTCCGATGGGGACTCTATTTCTGATAAGGGAGCAGCTGCACCCATACGTGCATATCAATTGAGGAATAGAAAAGATAAAACAAAGTGAAGGCTGAAGGACTCTGAATTGTGCCTTAAAATTCTGTTTTTATAATGGATGATGCTCTTGCATTTCTCTTTAAACAGTTAAATTAATGGATAAAAAGATAAATAATTTAGCATAACCAACTATGTTCAAAGTAATACTAGCAATTTAAGATTAATACTTATATAAACTGTTGTTATGATCTCCTATTCTTGGGGTTTTAGTTATTAGTGGTTTTCTTTCCTTTCTCCCTAGATGTAGTTCCCCCTTCCTATTTTTCCGTTGTAGTTTGTAGTTTATTAAAAAATGCAATAAAAAATCCCCTCCAGGGGGCCAACCCCCCCCCCCAACAGATGAAAATGTCCTCTTCTTGTCACAGTTATCAGTTGTTTGAAGTAGTCAGCTGGGAAATATGTCCTCTTTTTTTGCTTTTCAAAATATGGTAACCCTATCTAGTCCCTGTTCTGCTTGGTGACAGAATGTATTTGAGAGTAGTATAGTAGCAAAGCTTTGTTGCTGGGCACTGTACATTGCACTGGTTTTGCTGGGCTTCCACACATACACACCCTGGACTGCGATTCTGTGCTTGACATCAGCTGGCATTGCCACAATGGCACTGGGTTCTGCTGGGCACTTTGTGATTGCACTGGTACTGTGCTGGGTACTCTGTACATTGCACTGTTTCTGCTGTGATTGCAAAAATGCCCCCCCCCCCCGCCTTCAGTTTCTACTGCAGAGATTCTCTGGTTTGCCTTTAGTCCTTTGGTAACAATGGAGGATGGGAGCACCTTCTTTGGAGGGGGCAGTGTGTTTCTTAACATCTAGTCTGCTGAAACTTGTGGTCACTATTTTGTGATGCTTTGGTTAGTGTTAGTTAGTAAAAAATAAGTACAAAGGCAGACTCCTAGCTCTCAAAAATGCCTTGTAGATGTTCAAGACACTCAGCTCTTGGGCTTAAAAATTGAGAACAGAAACCCTCCTAACTGTCTGCTCAGAACATGAGTGGTGTGATGGTGTTGTTGTTGTTTTTTGCAACCAAGTCACAGCTGACTTCTGGTGATCCTGTAGAGTTTTCAAGGCAAGAGACGTTCAGAAGTGGATTGCCATTGCCTGCCTCCACATCAGCCCTGCTTAGCTTCTGAGATCTGATGAGATCAGGCTCGACTGGGGCTATCCAGCTCAGGGCCCCTCCTCTATACAACAAAATTACTTTCAGGAATAATCATGAAATAAAACAAATAATAATAATGGCCAGATTTAGGTGGGTAGCTGTGTTGGTCTGAAGCAGCAGAACAAAGTTTGGTCTTAAAGGTGCCACTGGACCCAAACTTTGTTTCAGTGGCCAGAAAAGAAACAAAGACAGTGAAAATGTTCTTTTATTTAACTTCGTATATGTAATTATGCCAGTAATTAAAAAAAAAAATCAAATCCCAACATGCTGTTCCATCACGAGAACCAGCATGATGTAGTGCTCAAAGTGTTGGACTAGGATCTGGGAAATACAGGTTCAAATCCCCACTCATGCCATGGAAGCTTGCTGGATGACCTTGGGCCAGTCACATTACTTTCAGCCTAGCCCTGACCTGGATGGCCCCAGGATAGCCTGATCTCATCAGATCTCAGAAGCTAAGCAGGGCCGATGTGGAAGCAGGCCATGGCAAACCACCTCTGAATGTCTCTTGCCTTGAAAACTCTACAGGATCACCATAAGTCAGCTCTGAGTTGTTGGGAGGGGGGAAGAGAGGAGGGGGATGTTAAAAAATTATCCACCCTGGACACCAAATAGGCTAGGTTCGCCTCTGGATGGTGTAGTTGTTAGTGTGTCAGATTATGACCACCAAGACAAAGGTTCAAATACCCACTCAGTCATGAAATTAACTGGATGACCTTGGGCCCATCATTCTTGCAGCCCAACTTATATTACAAGTATGTTAGGATAAAACAGAGATGGGGGAGAACCACGTACACTACCATGTGCTATTTAGAGGAAGGACAGAATACAAATTTGATTGATAAAATAATTGTGAACTTGTATCCAAATCCACCTTCACGAAAATACAAAGCTTAGGGGTTTGGATCTGAAAGTCATTTTCCATCAGTACAAGGAGAGGTTTTTGCCAGTCCTCCGCCAATTACAGATCCTACTTCATTAATCATGCTGTTCCTGAGAGTCCCCTGTTCTCCAGCAGCAGCATTTCAGGAATTGGCAAAAACTGCCTCAGTTTTCCACTGGTGGTTGAGACTGACTCAGGTTGGAAGAAAATGACTTTCAGATCCAATGCATAGACATCATTAGAAAAGTATGGGGTGTCCTTTCTTGTCTAGAAATGAGGGAAAAGTTAAGATAATAACATAAGAATTTTACAGAATAAATATTTGCATTCACTCACCCGTGCCTTGATTTTTTCAGAAAGAAAAGGCTTAATTAGAGCGAAGACTGGGTGGAAGAATAAAGGCTCATTAATCAAGTGGATGCCACGAACCTTTAGCGGAAAGGAATCCTGCCAAGAAAAAACAAAACAAGACAAACAGATTAAGCATAGTAAAAGAACAGAGGCTCATAATTCTGATGACCACATTCACATAGGTTGGCTTCAAAAAGGTAGTATACTCAACAATGATACCAGCAATGAGAGTCAATGTAGTTGTGATGGGCAGTAAATGGTTAATGGTGTAAACTAGTCTGAGAACCCGGTTGAGTGAGAGGGGATTTAAATGGAATTCTTCAGTTGAGAGAGTCAGTTAGGAGTGGTAGTTGAGAGCAGCAGTTAAGAACTGACAGTTGACTGGAAAGGAAGACTAAGGGAGTGAAGGGATAAAGAAGGATCCCCATTCAAGCCTGAGGGAAATATCTCCTAGAAAAAAGGGGGGGTGATCCCTATCCAGTCTGAAGGAGAGGATCAAGAAGGATCCTGAGTTAGAGAAGTGCGAAGCTTAGCCCATTCCTAACAAGTATGAGGGAAATATCTCCTAAAATATGGGGGTGATTCAGAGCCTGCGGATAAGGAAGGAAACTGGAACTTGTTTGAATGGTCCTGCTTTCACCAACTTAAGTGTCTGTGAGACAAAGAAGCTTATGCTTGTGTATTTAAGCAGAGAGTGGCAAGAAATCTCTCTCCTCAAGTTTTAAAGACCTGTCTGAATAATAGAAAGTTACTTGTTAGTAACAAATTATCTTGTGTTTATTTGTATACAAAGTTATCTCATTCCTGTTGTCTGCTCATAAGTCCTACACCTGATTCCACCTGACCATTTCTCCTCAAAGTTAAATAAAACAGTTGTTAGTTTTGATTTACCTTCAGCCTCTTGTGCATCAATTTCAAAACAGGACATAAGGATTTTAGTCTTTCCCCTAAATTCCCTAGGCTGGATTCGGTAGAACAGCCAGGGGGAGGGGTGAAAAAAAAGGAAAAAGGGTCTTTTTAGCCAAAAAGAAGATAAATGGAAATCCTGCAAGGGAGGGCGAAATTGTTATAGTGGTATACTGCTGATAGTGTTGAGCTAGGTTCTGGGAGACCCAGGTTTGAATCCCTGCTCTGCCATGGAGGTTCACTAGATGACTTGCGCTAGCCATATTCACTCAACAGAGCTAACATCACAGGGTTGTTGCTGTGGAGATGAAATTGAGAAGGGGAGAATGTTGTTGTCTGATTGGGGAGAAAAGACCTAAGTAAAATAATAACAACAACAACCACCACCACCACCACCACCACCACCACCACCTGCTATTCTGCCTTGTGTTGATTTCCCTGCCAATCCCATCTAGAATAACACCATTCAAATGTCACTGAAAGCCTGGGATTCATCTGCTTCTCTTTCATTCTGCAAAAATGTGTGTAAGTGCTTTTTTCCAAGCATTCAAACTCACTGTGAGCACAGCAGCGATCCTCTTGGCCACCCCTGGAGAGATCTGGAATGCATGAGCAAATCTCCATCCTTGGAGGTCAAAGATAACTTTGACTCCATTCCGTTGTGTCTCTACTTCCCTCACAATAAGTTCAGATGTGATAAGACTTACACGAAACACATCAAATGCTGTAAACATTTTTGGGTCCCATTGTGCTAAACAACAAAAAGAAGAGGCATGTGTAAAATAAACACACATCCCCACTGATGGCAATAGGAATGAACTGTGAGGGAAAAACCCTAGTTGCTTAGCTTACCTGGGATATGAACTGGCTATGAGGATAAAGTGCACAATAAAACAGTAGTATGGAAGATAAATTATTTCTTTAAAACCTCATATATCTCAAAATCACGTTCATATTAAATACATTACTTTATCTTTCACAAACTTATTCTAAATTGTCAGAACAAATATTTCATGCCAGCCAGCCATTTAAGTATTTTATAATCAATCCTATCCCAAAGCCCTACACATCATCTTTGGCTAATGTCATACACTTATCTACTAGCATTGCTTATTTGTTCCAGATAGCCTGGCTGATTTATCTTAATGAAGGACCTCTGTTTCAAGCAGTAACTGTTTCTTAGTCTTCAAATAGGAGAATAGGGTTTCCCGCCCCCAACAGTACACAAACAGCTACTGCCACCTCACTGTGAATCATAAAAGTCTTTGCCTTTACTCCACCTGGAAAGGCTATGACAGTACAGAAGAGGAATGAAAGTTTTGACTCCTTGTCTATAATTTCCCAACAAATAGCCAAAGATGCACCTTGGTGTCCTCACCAAATGCAATCACTATATACACTCTTACCATGCAATCCTAGGAATTTCAGACAGCCAGGGCTCTAGTCGGGGGGGAGCTCTCAGGTACGGAGCTCCGGAAGAGAACCTCTAGGGGGCGGGGCGGTCACGTGGTGAAGCCCCGCCCCCTTCTTTACCCCGCCCTCTGCTTCGATCCTCATTCCGTTTGGGAATGAGGATGAAGCAGGAGGGTAAGTAGCCGGGCCTTCTGACACACTTCCGGTGATGTCAGGGGGTGTGGCCTTCTGTCACTTCCGGTGATGTCAGGGGGCGTGGCATATGCAAATAAGTTATGCTAATGAGCTCCGGCAGCTCTTTTTCTACAACAAGACCCCTGCAGACAGCCTATATATTCCGTTTCAGGAACTGTTCACTAACGGTTTCTGTCTGTCATTTCAGACAGAACCATTTTAGTAATGGTTCCCCGAATGGAATATATTTACCCTTACATACAGAAACGCTTCTGTCCCATTCGAGAAGCATGGCTGAAGCATTTTTACTACAAACTACTTCCAACTGGTCTTTAATTCCTTCTGCCGCTTCTGAAGCACTATGGGGTGCTGTGTAAAATGCCCCTGTAGTGCTTCCTGCGATGACAGCTCTTTCCGTGCCCTTTTTCTCCCCACGCGCGATCATCCTTTTTTTTATGTTCTATTGGGAGTGCTACGGCGCGGCAGCAGGACTACAAATCAGCACCATAGCAACCCCATCGAGACTCCATTTAAATACACTGATATTCGCTACTGCATCTCAGCATGGATTTTAAAAGGTAACTTCGGAGCAGACATTGTATTTATCATGTCTGTTTAAAGATTAAATCACCGAAAATAGCAATATGCACAAACGTTCCAGGACAACATGAAAAAGGAGGAGGAGGAGCTTTACTAGTTTGGGCTTTGATGAATTAAAAAGCACCAGAATACCTGGGTTTCAAATTGTCTGGTCCCCCCCCCCACGTTTGAATTCTGTATCCAGTGAGTTCCTTGTTTCTAGGGGACAGCAGTAGCAAACATCAGTGTATCTAAATGGAGTCTAGGCATCTCAATGGAGTTGCTATGGTGCTGATTTGTAGTCCTGATTCAGTGCCATAGCGCTAACAATAGAATGTTTTTTTAAAAACCACCCTGTCAGGGGGAAAATGGCGGGAAAAGAAAGTGGCGCAGTTTTAAATGACAAACCGCTTCAGAGACGACTCCTTACCGGAAGGGAAACGCTGTGTGAAACGGCCGTCCCTGTACCGGTTTAGTCCATGACGGTACAATAACAGTTTTAAAAGGGTAATGTGAAATTCCCCATAATCACACCATTCTAAGCTCATAGACTTTAATGGATTCAGGCAGGTAGAACTTTGCTTTGATTTACTGTATACTGAAATGAACGTGAACAGCATATGTTCATAAAGAGTTTTTATAATCTGTGGATTACTAGATTGGTAGCTAATTTTATGTTTAAAAGTGAACAGTCATAATGTAAATTTCTTAGGGTGAATACCTGAAACATTGACTAAAACACAATGATTCCACAATAGGAGTGTAACTGAAGAAGTGAACAGCTCAACCTATAGCAACTGAGGAAGTTAGCAGTGACTCACAAAAGCTCATACCCTGCCACATATTTTCTTAGCTTTTAAGGTGCTACTGGACTCTTGCTCTTTTCTACTGCTACAGACAAACACAGCTACCCATTTTGATCTATAACAAAAGCTACTTACCAATTCTATAAATTATAACTTTACTCCCTGCTGGATCCCTCTCTTTTAGAACTGCATGGTAACCAGCATTCAGAAGACCAAGAACAGAGGAAGGCCGTAGATCTGCACTTAATTCTGGGCATTCAGCTCTCCAGGTATTATAGTTCTTCAATAACTGGGACAAGAAATAGCCAAGAGGGAGAAATATCAATTTAATTCAAATATCACAGTAGTCAGTTGTGAAAAAATCCTTGTATGACAGGTCTTTATATCTCTGACATATATCTCTGACATATATACAAACATAAAAACAAAATAATATGACATACAACCATAGGTAACTTTTCCCATTAAATATTTACACTGTTACATTGAAAATAATTCAGAATGTGAAGATCCAGGTTTTCTTACAAGGAGATTTTAATAAGCAATGATCAAGCTTACAGAAATAGCAGGCTAAGCTCCCATCCGCTGGGTCTTGAACACACACATACACACACACACACACACATATATAGCAAAACTTAGCTAGACCTCGAGACAATTTGCATAGTTAAAACCAAACATATCCTAATTACTGGCTTAGAGAATGCTTAGAGGGGACATGATTGCAGTCTTCAAGTATTTGAAGGGCTGTCATGTAGAAGATGGAGCAGATCTATTCTCTCTTGCTCCGGATTGCAAGACTAGATCTAATGGGTGGAAATTACAAGGGAGTCGTTACCGGCTAAATATCAGGAAAAACTTCCTAACTGTAAGAGTGGTTGAGCAGTGGTTGAGCAGTGGAACAGTCTGCCTCAGGAGGTGGTGGATGCTCCTTTACTGGACGTTTTCAAGCGGAGGCTGGACGACCATCTTTCGGATATGTTGTAGGCCTATCTTTTGGCTATACTCCTGCAGAGTGCAGGAGGTTGGACTAGACCTGCAAGGTCCCTTCCAACTCCAACATTCTATGATTCTAAGTCAAGAAATCATTAATCAAGCTATCTCAAACACTAAGATGAGCCAGGTCATCTCACACCTGGCATTGAGTGGTGAGAGGAAACAAATCACGCTTTGAAGATAAGAGCTGCTAACAAGCATAAGAGAAGAATATTTTCTTGGAAGCGACCTGATGGCCGTCCCTTCACAGAACTAAAGGTCAAGCACCAGCCTGTAACAAAGATGGAGTTACAAAGGCTATACAGAGTGTGACATGGTTTTTGTTATTGAAGGCTTCCTGGGATGCTGGAAATCCTTAGAGGCACTAGGATTACAAGAGATGCAACACTCCTATTTTATACTATGTAATAGCTCTAATGCATTCCATTCTCAAAATTGTGAATGCTTAGGATTCTACCAGCCAAATGGAACAGAATTTCCATCTGATAGGGAAACAGTGTTTTCCCCAATTACTCCCAGCTCTCATGTCTGGAAAGTTCTGGATACTTGCACCCTGATCGTATGCATGAATCTTGAAACTAACTCCTACTTTATTCAATGGCACTTACTTACAAGTAAGTGTGCACAGGACTATAGCCTTAAAGCATGTGATGTTGTCTGTATTCTTGCAGGAGAACAGAAATAAATCTGTCTTCTCTAAGCAAATATAATTCTGTAGTACATGGGAGTACTACATAATTTTGTATTATGCTTTTAGGCTGTATAAAGGTTCTACCTAGTAGCATATCAATACATTTTAGCTTTTGGAGACCTGCAAGAAACATGCAGGGAGAAGGCATTCCCCCCCCTTTGTTTCCTCCCATTTCCCCCTACTTTTCAACTTCTCACTCTTTTGCCATCCTGTCACCCCATCTCTTATTCTCTCCCCCATGCCTATCACTCTCTCTGTCCCTATGCCATCACTCTCATTTTCTCTCTTTCTGCCCCCCCTACCCCAGCACTCTCTCATTTTCTCTCTGTCTGTCCCTCCCCAGTTCCCCTCAGTTTGTGTAGTGGTTAAGTGCGCGGACTCTAATCTGGGAGAACCGGGTTTGATTCCCCACTCCTCCACTTGCACCTGGCTGGATGACCTTGGGCAAGCCATAGTTCTGATAAGAGCTGTTCTTGAAAAAGAGCAGTGTCTGTCAAGAGCTCTCTCAACCCCACTTACCTCACAGTGTGTCTGTTGTCGGGAGGGGAAGGGAAAGGAGTTTGTAAGCCGCTCTGAGACACCTTTGGGTAGTGAAGAGCAGGGTATAAATCCAATCTCTTCTTCTTCTTCATAGCCACTCTTGGCAGCTTGCTTGGGTTAGCCAGCAGAGTCTTCTACCCTTCATGGCTTGCCCTGAGCTGCTCCAGGTAAGCCAGCAGTCTCCCCACCCCCCACCACTCTCTGTGGCTTTCTCGGAGCAGATCCAAAAGAGCCAGCAGACCCCCCCCCACTGCTCTCTGCCACACCCAGAGAAGCTCCGGGCAAGCCAGCAGACTCTTCCCTCCCCCTGCCATTCTCTGTGACTGACCTGGAGCTCCCCCCAACACTCTCTGCGCCTCACCCCAGACTCTTCTCTCCCCGCGCTGCTCTCTATGGCTTGGCCACAACTGCTCCGGATGACCCACCAACCCCCCCCCTTCAGTGGCTTGCCTGACCAGGACTGTTAAAGGTAAGTGTGCTGTATGCTTGTGTGCACACACTTTTTTTTTCTGGGGAGCGTTTGAACTCCCCAATGTTTTTTTTCCCCCTGTCAGATTTTTCTGTAAACGTAGGATTTCCCCAAATTAGCTGAAACATCTGTTTTGGGCAAGTGTGCCCCCTATCTGTGGATTTAACTATCCGCAGATAGGGGACACTCTTGGGAATTATATATATAGATTATAGCAACCAGTTAGTATGCAGTAAACATATGGATTTCAAACAGGAAATAGAATTTAAATTAATAATCCACCCTGGTCTTTTTTCTCGGTTTAAATAATCTCAATTAAACCAACAGGTCATAAGAAAACAAACAAAATATGTAAATATAAATATATACAGTGCAAATAATCAGAATACAAAGTTTCGCATTAAAAGGTAATATTATTAAATGCCATAGACAGGAATTTTACTACTGCAAGAGTCACATTTGGATCAGTGTCTGCTAGTAACTTGGCTATAACCTCTTATTTTGCAACAAAACTCAATTTTTGGATATAAATTGTAATCCATTTATCACGGGCCAAAGTATATTTGTTACAATCAAAAAAGAAGTGCAAGATGGTATCTAAATCCCTGGATTTACAATCACAAAGCCACTCAGAGAAAGAGATTCCTGAGAACCTGCCTACTAGTTCCCCTAATAGTATGACATTTAGTCTTGCCTTGGAGAATAATATTCTACAAGGGGGGACCCGCGATACTCGCGGGGTGGGGGTGGGCTTTTTCTCCTCCCCCCCGGCTCCGAAGTGAGGGCCGGATTTAGCCTCGCCGGTTCCTCAAGCAGTTTCGACGCGGGTTTTGTCCAGAGAAGGGCCCCACTCCACACTACACCCCGCCCCTTCCTGCAGTCTGAAAGGGCCCAGCCCAGCCGCTGCTCTCTCCCAGCCAAAATACTCTATGTCTCACGTATTTATTTTTCACAATTCGCATCGTTACTCAATTCAAGGGCATAACACGTCACCTCTCCTCCCCAGAAACTGCAATCCACCCTTCACCTGATTCCGCGCCACTTCCATCGGCGACAACAGCCCTGAGGAGAATCTCTTTCTAACGACGGGGCACAAAAAGCGGAGGCGGGCGGGTTAATTTATAAATTTGCCTCCCAGCAACCACTTTGGCGGAGGAGGGAGTATTCTGCGCATGCGAAGGATGGGCGAGAAAGACGCGTCGCCGCTGCCATCACTTGTAAGGGCTTGATGCAGATGAGATTAGGGGACGGCGAAGCATTTACTGCCAAATCAATCATGGCGACCGACGGTAGCTGTGAGGGGGCATTTCCGTGACCTTTTGAGACGTGTGCAAGGAAGAGGCGGTTCGGCTGAGACCCGGGGGTTTCGTGCATCCCTTGTATATCTCTTGTGTTGTAGGACCATGCATAAGATGCGTCCCCTTTACCACTCGCTGTCGCTGTTCTTCCCCAGAACACGCAGAAGGGTGGCTGAGCCCTGGTGCAAATGCATTTCCAACACGTCGGCATTTAATGCAGCCGCAGCCCCTGCAGGTGGGTGGAGCTCGTGAAAACACAGTTTTCGCAGCGCCTGAAGCGCCTGAAGCTGCGCTGGTTATTTTACCCCGGTGGGGGTCTGCATATGTCATCACAACAGCCCTGTGAGCTAAGCTAACCCAAGAGATTGACTGGCCCAAGATCTCCCATTAGGCTTCGCAGCTGACTTCAGTTCCTCAGTTCCGGTTTGGCGGCGGCGGCGGCCTTCACAGAGCGTTCCCTGCACATGCGCAGGGAATGCTCTGTAACTTTTGGGGGGATTTAAATATCCCCCCGATATGTTTTCAAAGTTTTTCAATTTTTGTGCACACGTGGGGATCGCCCCACGTGTGCACAAAATTTAGATATCCGCACGCACGGGGCCACTTCAGTATTAGATATATAGATATTTGGAGACCATTAGAAACTTACAATAGGCAGGTCAAGTCTTTGGAATTGACAGACCCAGATAATACAGGGAATATACCCTTCAAGCTCTGCAGTCAGTACATTTATCAAAATGTAATATACTGGATTTGATCAGTTTACGTGCAGAAGGATATTCCATTTGATTAAAGAGCTCCGGGGAAAAGCCCATTCTCTGTAGTCTATCATCAACTAATTTTACCCATGAACTTTGGAAGCCATCCTTAGCTTGTTGCGCAGAGCGTGTGTAGTGGTCCACAGACCAGTCTAAGCCAAGGCAGCACCTTAGCAGACTTTCCAGCCTCCCAGCTCTTACCAGTTCTTTGCTGTTCTGCCCCTCTATAGTAACCACACTGCACAGTCCAGTGGTACACTATATACAAGGGTTTATTCACAGAATATACAATCAAAGTGCTTCGCCAGACGCTTGTTACCTCCGAAGAGAACGTACATGGCTTCTGTACAGACTTATATACATAGCAGTACCAATCAGCAACAAGCTGAGTCATGGTGACTGCACACTGTCCAGTGCCAGCCACAACCGGTTAGAACAGGCTTATCAGTCCACCTGCTGATAGGTAGCTGTCACCGAACTGTCAGTTAGATCCTAGTGATCTTCCTGCTGTCAGATTAACTTCCAACATAGCTAGATGGTACAGGTAGCTCTCCTCTGTAGAATAAAAAAATTAGTCTAAAAATGAAGGTTGCTATCCAAGCTTTGGCCTCCAGGGAAGGTTCAGCACATTCCAGACAGATATCTGGACTAGGGACACACACAAGAAGATTTGACAATGAGCATAGGAGAGATATTAGGCAGGAATCATATTTGTCATTGACCTTAGCTATAGACAATGGCACACCATATAATACTATAGGAACTACCATCACCTGAAAAGCATAGATACCAGCAGGTACATAATTACCTCTTGTGGTCTGAAAAAATCTCAACAGGGCTGATGAGTGTATTGATACTAGCTTCTTCGCAGTAGAAATATACTTTGTACTGGACAAATTATAAGAGAAAAGAAGACCTATATAACGAAAAGTGTTCATTTGGGAAATTGAATGGCCACTCATGACCAAAGTAACTGGTGTGATGGCGTAACCTTATGAAACCTTATGATCATTTATGTCTAAGGACTCCTGGGAACAGTAAAGAGCAAAAGCATTCAATAGGCTACTTAGCCCAATATGTGACAGAGATAATAATAAGGCATTGTCAGCATAAAACAGATTAGAAGTAGAAATTCGAAACAGGTGGGGTGGGTGAAAACGTTTACCAGAAAGGTGACTGTCTGTATCATTTATACAGAGGTTTTAAAGGTAAGGGGCCAAATGTCAATCTTGCCAAACACCTCTTTTTATTTTAATCTTTTGGTCAACTGACCATTGTTCCCACATCTCAACCATGCAGTATTGTTTTGATATATTAATGTGAACTCATAAGCAATATATTTTCCAGATGTAAATAATTGTTCGGGAGGGAAACTGACATGGTATAGACCAATCTTGTCAGACCTTGGAAGCTAAGTAGGGTTGGTACTTGGAAGGGAGACCACCAAGGAAAACTCTGCAGAGAAAGGCAATGGCAAACCACCTCTGCTTCTCACTCATCATGAAAGCCCCTTGCTGGGATTGCCATAAGTTGGCTGCTGCTTGACAACACTTTACAAACATAAATAAGTTTTCACAATAGTAATACCAAGGAGCATCATTATTGTTCTCATTGTTCATTTAAAAAATCCAGTCTCGATTACAACAGTAGTTGCTGCAATTATAATAAAAGAAAGTTTGCAGCAATGTTCTAGAAAAGGTAATGCAGAATTCATCAATATTACATACCGATAAAGGTATTACCTAACCAGAGAATGGGGAGAGGGCTATGTTATTAAGTATACCCTTATTTAACTGGAAAAATATTGAATGATGGCAGTAGAAAGTGCCATCAAGTTGCAACTGACTTATGATGACCCCTTAAGGGTTTTCAAGGCAAGAGAATAACAGAGGTGGTTTGCCATTGCCTGCCTCTGCGTAGCAAACCCTAGACTTCCTTGGTGATCTCCCCCATCCAAGTACTAACCAGGGCCAACCCTGCTTAGCCTCAGAGATCTGACAAGATCAGGCTAGCCTTGGCCATCCAGGTCATGGCAAAATCAATCTAATCTTTCAGAACATTTTAACATTTAAGGTATTTTAGCCTGTTATCAAATACATTTTAGTAATCTACTGCATAAGAATTTATCAACAGCTAAAGGATGCAATTATGCCAACTGCAAACATAGCCATGGAAGTGAGGAAGTCACTCTCTAACCTAACATTAACCTTTGAAAAACAATCTTGGGTTGGGTCCATATCAACTTTCTTGTAACTTTTCATTACTTTTATTTATTTATTTTGTCCTTTTCTGTTCTGGAGCACTCTTGGGAGTTGCACGATTCTCTCCCTCAAGAAATGTGATATTTGTGTAATTGTACACATGCACCTACTAAGAAATTTGATTTAGTTCCCCTATCAACATAGTTATTCCTTGCCATATTTTAGCCATCAACATAGTTAATCCTAGGCATTCTAATTTGCCAAAGTAACCAACACAGTTCTTCATTTATAAAAGATGTGTAGTTTTCTAACATAATTCCATCCCCCGAGTATGTTGAATTGGTTTGAAGAAACCTTTATACTAAAAAACAAATAAACAACCCTCTTGGCTTTTTATAGTTTAATGAATAATTGCTAGTGGTCTAGTATGCCACATGACTAATACTTTCAACAAGTCCCAAAAGTACTATAAAATGCATATAACATCCTTATCTTCATATGCCACAAAGCTTTGGAGCTGTGTATTACATTAGACCGGCCTTTACAAACTGCTTGAATGCCACAGTGTTACATCTTCCGTAGATGAGGGACTCAGCAGGAATAACTCCTTTCCCCTCGCTTGAATGTAATCCCCATTCATCCATGGGTCAAAGAGAAAGATTCCTACTGAGTCTTCCACTTTACTTAAATAAACCATCTTTTATATTTTATTCAAAACAGCAGATATACACACTGATTTGACTATTATCATCACTGTGTTTTCAACGTGTTCCAAAGTTAGAATCAATGAATTAGAATGAATAGATTAAAAGTCAATTGTGCTGTTGGGAATTTTAGTTTAGTTCTATGATCGCTTTGCCCCAGTGACTTGTGGCTATCTGCAAAGGGCAGAACAGTGCAACTGCAAACTCTTTATGTTAGACATATACTCTGCAAAGATTGTCCCCCCCCCATGTACTTTGCAAAAATACCTTATCTGCGACCTGCTTCCTATTGAAGATTATATAAAAACTACAGTCACAGTACACTCCAGTGGTACTATATTCTCAATAGAGACGGTGGTTCAAGTTAAGCTTGCAAGATCAATATGGGTATTATTATAATACATAGTTACATTCTTTGAATTACTAGACTCCCTGGGGTCTGTCTGGAGTGGAGGCAGTTGTTTAGTATTCCCAAACAGAAAATCAGATGATGAATGCAACAAATTGGTAGGAGTCCAGTTATTATTGCCACATGTCACTTTCAGTTGTGAAGGTTATATAGCAATGAAACAAAACAGCCTCCCTGTTCTATCAGTTTTGAAAATATGCATGTTATCTGAGAGACAGGAGCAACCAATAGATCACATATCACTTTTGGCTAGGTCTAACACAGGCGTAACCCAAAGCCTCAATGTACAAGAACTATGGTTCTGTCACAGTATCTCAAACTATTCTCAAATGCTGTTCTCTTCAGCTCTGTATTATGAAAAGTATTCAAATTCTGGCTTCTGTGAGCAATGTTCCCTCTAAGCTGTCGAGTCTTGTGAGCAGAAATTCTACTTTGTGAGCTACTGGCATTAAAATTGTGAGCAGGCAATTTGGCTACTGCATAAATTAGTTTGCTCTGTAGCCATCCCTTCCTGAGCTAAGACAAAAATGTGTGAGCCGGAGGCTAAAAAAATGTGAGTTAGCTCACACTAACTCAGCTTAGAGGGAACACTGGCTGGGAGTAAGAGGCTCTGTTTTCCAAAAAGGAGGGAGATGGCATAGCTTTCCCCACAAAGCAGTAGGCTATATGGCCACCCTGTCACTGCTGAAAGAAGTTCAGTAATGGAGTTACCACAACCTATGCCTGTTCCCAGCTACCAACTGAACTGCTCCGAGTTTGCATTTTAATTGCTGAGGGGCTAGAGGCAGCTCCGAAAAACTGAATATAAACTATCTTATCTTCTGAAAAGAAGGATTACTGTTGTTTCTAAACTAGATTCTTATACGGGCAACCAGGAAAACACCACCACCAAAGATGTTATCTTTCCCAAATATGCCAAATTCCCAATATGTAACAGTTGTACACATGCCCTTGCACACACACAAGTGCATTTCCTCCCTGGGCCATGCCTTCTTCATCCACCACTGCTATTCCCTGTGTAGGTATAATTATTTATTTACTTCATTTATACTATGCCTTTCTCCCCTATGGAGACCCAAAGCAGCCTACATTGTTCTCCTCTTCTCCATTTTATCCTCACAACAACCCTGCAAGGTAGTTTAGGCTGAGAGCTCCTTGTATCCTCTCTAAAGTAAAACCTTAGTGAACATCTCCCCTACAGTGAAAAAATATCCACATCTGCACCTTTCCCATACATTACACAGAAAGGATTAGAGAGACAATGGATGTGTGAGTTGGTGTGGCAGTTAGTGCTAAAGTAGTACTGGGGAGACCAGAGTTGAAATCTTCAGTCAACAATTAAATTCACTAGGCGGCTTTGGGCCAGGCAGTATTTCTCTCAGCCTAATCAACTTTACCAGGGTATTTGGAAAGATAAAACGAAGGAGGAAAGAGTTCAATGTGCTGCGTTCAGGGGAAAGGGCAGTTCAGGATACAAAGGCCATAAGCCAGCAGAGGGAGTCCTTTTCCTGCTCTCTAACCCCCTCCCCACTTCTCCACTGTGAAGCAGCCACAGTCTTTTATTTGCATTCTGACTTAGGGCAAGTCTGCATTGGCTCTTCCCTCCTTGTTTTACCAAACCCACCTTGGAACAGAAAGTCCCCTCTGCATTGCATGCGGCTTTCACTTTCTTTAATCATAGGGTTTTATGGTACCTTCTACATAGATCCTACATAGGCAGGAGCTGCGGTGGCTCAAGTGGTTAAGACGCTGAACTGCAGGCTGTGGAAGGTCGGTAGTTCAGCAGCTTGCGAGTGTGCCATGACGGGCTCCCGTCTCTAGGTCCAGCTCCTGCCAACCTAGCAGTTCGAAAGCAAGAAATTGCAAGTAGATAAATAGGTACCACTTCAGTGGGAAGGTAACAGCGCTCAGTGCGCCTTGGTGTTTAGTCATGCCAGCCACATGACCACAGAAATGTCTTCGGGCAGCGCTGGCTCTTCGGCTTTGAAACGGAGATGAGCACAGCAACCCTAGAGTCGGATTCGACTGGCTTTCGAGCAAGGAAACCTTTACCTTTTTACACAGATTTATG
The DNA here is from genome assembly GCF_001447785.1 of Gekko japonicus. Lineage (NCBI taxonomy): Eukaryota > Metazoa > Chordata > Lepidosauria > Squamata > Gekkonidae > Gekko > Gekko japonicus. The sequence continues at coordinate 550,630 of NW_015166423.1, forward strand.
GTCATTCAGGCAGGCAGTACCACGTTGCCCCAGGGTATTTGAATGCGGTTTTGAGCTGCACCTTTTCCTCAGTGTTGAGAAAATGTGAAGCGAATCGCCCCTCTTTTATCAGCCCGTTGGGGAAATTCGGGCCCAGGGAGAAGAGCGCGCTCCACACACCCACACTCTCTTTCGACCTGTTGAGCGCTCCCTGCAGGACCGGGCCGGGCGAGCGAGGCAGAAGCCGCGTGTGAAGGCAGCCCGCGGGCTCCGCGCTGAGCGATTCTTGCGCGCCCCCTTCCTCAGCCACCGTGAGAGCCCAGGCGGGTCTGCAGTTCCCAAAGACCTACAGTGGCAGAAGGCACGGCGGGCGGGCGGGCAGCCTGCTCGCGCCGGGCTCCTCCTGCTGCTTCGCGTCCGGGCGCGCCCTTTACCTTCCACGCCTGCTCCAGGTGGAAGTCTCGAGCTCGCAAGAAGCGCACCAGGAAGGTGTCCGAGAGGGCCAGCGGCCACGGCTGGAGACGCTCCTCGTCGGCTCGGCGCCGGAGTTCAGCCACGGCGCCTCTCACAACGGGCGCCTCGTCGGGCAGCAGGTTGAGGTGGTTCCCCGGTAGGGTCGGCGGCTCCTCTGGGCTCATGGCAGAGAGTGCTGTTGCCGCCGCCGCGGGCCCCGGAGAAGGAGAGGAAAGGTCGGGGGTCCCGCCGCGACACCCGCTTGACTGGAGCGCGGACAGAGCTGGCCTCCTCTCGGGCCCTCCTGCCGCGCTGCGTCATGTAACAGAAGAAAGAGCAGCAACCGGCCCGACCAGACCTACCACCGAGCCTGCGACGCTGCCAGAGGCACCTCGGAACAACGCCGGGCCCGCACCTCCCCATTGGCACGCAGTCAGCCAGCCGGTCAACAAGTCCTCCGGCCAGCCTGAACGCCGCCTGCGCCTCCCCGGACTGGGGTGGTCCCGGCCGGGACTGACGTCACGAGGGAAGCGCTGTGGGTGGGGAAGGGACACCCTCCACCGGGCGAGGAGAGGCTGAGACCCTCGAGTTCGCCACAGATTCACGGCCTCACACCTAGATCACTGCTTGTGGACTAAACCACTTGATCCCGGGGTAGGAGGGGAGCTGTTCTTCAGTAGGGCTGCACATTCAGGCCTACCGAGGGATTTAACCTGAGCTGGGAATCGCCAGGATTTATGCCACCCACCTTTTGATATCAACACATCCCATAGACATTGTCAGCATAATCTTCCCCTATACTCTTGTTGTTGTTCAGTCGCACAGTCGAGTCCGACTCTTCGTGACCCCATGGACCAGATCACCCCAGGTCACCCCTATACTCTCCTTTGTGTCAAATGTTCAATTGTTAACTTCTTGGGGACAGGCATCTGTTGACTTCCTGTTAGTCTTGCGCAGCAACAGGCACACTGATGGTAGGATATCAATATATATTTAAATCAGCAAAGCCTCAGCTCTGTGACATAGTAATAATAATAATAATAAATGAGTGCAGCTGAGCATGTATAAAGCGGCTTTCCCTTACCAGCTCACACCCTTAGCACAGCAAAGCTATCTTGCATCTGGACTCATGAAGGGTTTTCTAGAGAAAGGATTCTGAACCTGAGCTCTGGACGCTTCCTTTATAGAAGTAAAGTACCAGCTGTGAGTCTTCATTTATCATAATCACACTATCCCACTTCCAATCAAGACCCACCCACCTTTCCCATTCTTATCTGAAATAGATGAGAACATAAGATGTAATGTATCCATCTCAGACCGCATGCGTGGCCATTTCGCCACGCGATCAGGCGACGCGATCGAGCTTCGCTCTCAGTAATAATGGGACAAGCGGATCCTAGCCGGCACCTATTGGCAGGCTAGGCTCCCGGCCGAGAGCCTACCAGTCCAACACTCTGTGTCACACAGTGGCCAAAAGTACCAGGTGCCACCAGGAGGTCCATCCAGTGGGGCCAGTAGTCCAGAAACCCTCCCACTGTTGCCCCCTCCCCAAGCACCAAGAATACAGATTCCAAACTATTAGTGATTTCTAATCTGAAACAGCAGAGTGTAATACTGAGTATATGGCATTGTTTAACCCTTCTGCCTTTATCAAATATACCTTTCAATAATTCACCATCCTGCATAGGATGAGTATGGATTACATAGGGTACATCGGCTCTCAAAATAAGGTTTGCAAATCCTAAAGGTTTTCTGATTTTTAGAAGAAAAGAAGAAGAGATTGGATTTATAACCCGCTGTTCCCTTGGAGTCTCAGAGCAGTTCCCTTTCCCTCCCCACAACAGACACCCTATGAGGTAGGTGGGGCTGAGAGAGCTCTGAGAGAACTGCTCTTTCAAGGAAAGCTCTTGTCAGAATTATGGATTGCCCAAGGTCATCCAGCAGCTGCAAGTGGAGGAGTGGGGAATCAAACCCGGTCCTCCCAGATTAGAGTCGGCATACTTAACCACTACACCAAACTGGCTTTTTAGTGTTCAGTCCCCTCTTGAGCAGGGCATGTTAGGGAGTGTGCGGTGCTGTTTTTCAATTTCTTCTTAAACTGCTGGTCTGGAACACTTTTAGCAAACAAAGCATTTAGCAACTTTTGCGTTACACTCATATGTTTAGTATTTTTCTAATTTAAGAGGCTACTGATTCAAGAATTGCTATGTTCAGGGTAAAAATAGGCTGAGGAAAAGATCAAATAAAAGTTCAAACTGCCAGTACCATGTTTTTCATTATGCCACAGCTGTGCGTTTTATGATTTTTTAAAACTGGGTGCTCAATCTGGCCATCTTTAGTTTATACCCCTGGGAGTCATACTCAAAATTCTCTGCTGCCTTTGCAACTTGTCAGGATCTCTGCTGCACAAGCAACCACATGTTGAAGATGCTAATTAATTCAGGTTTCCTGGCATTTGCAACAACCTCTGAAAAGCAGAGAAGCAAATTTGCAACAAATTCTATATAGCAATATATATGTCTTTGTATCTGTTCCTTTTACATGGTTTCCTATCTGTGGGGCATAATGATGTAAAACAGGGGTACAGCCCGTGAGCTGGAAGTGGCCTGTCCAGGATTCTTATCCTGCCTGTAAGCAACTGGTGTGTGAGAGAGAAGGCAAGAGGCTGCTGGGGGGGTGGGGGTGAGGTGTGTGTAGTCAAGCTGTCAAGAAGTAGAAAGGAAATGGCTAGGTGGTGGGGCTAATAGGGCGAAGTAAAATAGTAGGGGAATGGCAGCAAAAGTGGAGTAAGAGGTGTGGGTTTTTCCCCTTCCCCTTCCTTTGACTGCAGCTCAGTGAAGATTGGCAAAGCCATTACATGGGGGGTGGGGGTGGAGCCAAGTAACTGGTGTTGCCACTGCTGCACCAACCAGCTTCCTGTTTTTCAAATGGTGACTGTGAGGGGAGTTAGTGAGAGCAGGTGTGTGGTGCAGTGGTTTGCCAACAAAGGGGCAGGGCCGGCAGGGGAGAGAGGAGGAGGAGGGCCAGCGCATGGATTGGGAGGCAACTGGGCTGTCTTGTGCATGCTATTCTGAGGTGAAAGACGTCTCCGCCTCAGAAGCAAGTGGAGAAGTAAAGGGAAAAAGGGGTGCTGCTGTTACATTTATGTCAGATCCGGCTTTCATAACTAATGAGTTTGACACCTCTGAATTGTAAGACTTCCGATAAAGTGGTTTTCATGTGTGGCATTGGTGAGAAGATATCAATCCATTGAGACATTCTCTTCTGTAACGGCTGAAATATAGATACCTTCTTTAAAGGGCTGCTTTGCACAATGTGACTATATTTTGGTGGTAAACTCACAAGCATAGCCCAGTGTGAAAAGACCAGTAATTGCAACATCTTGGAAACTGATTTGCAGGCTGTGGTAACTGGAAGTTATGCTGGTCATAGGAATTTCACAAGAACAAAAGGTGAAATAAGAGGTGATGCAATTGTTTACCAAGACTTGTAAAAATACACATATAAATCACCATAAGCACACTAGAAAAGGCATTTATTGGTTCAGTAACAAGAGATAGATGAATGTGGATGATCATATAAATGGTCTTCTATACTTTATTAATATCGATGTTTTGAAAGCCAGCACTGCATAGTTCACTTTTATTTCAGTAAATAACATAATTGTTGTATCATTCATGTACATCTAATTAAACACTGCATTAATACACCAAACCATAAATATTTACGCTGTTATCAAAGTCATTCTTCAGCCACTGACTTTAAGAAACTATGAGTGCAAATCTAAACAGAGTTATGCCCTTCTAAACTCATTAACTTCAGTGTTAAGTTCATTGCTAAAGGGGTTAACTGTGTCTAGGTTGTAGCAGTGCTAAGAAGGCAACTGTGCATAGGATGTCACTGTGCAATTAAAGGAACACTTTCCTGGGAATAAACCCTATTGACTAGACCTGAGAAGGCTTCCTAATAGACTGGTCTCTCTTAGAACAGGAAGGGTTTGTTTGTTTTAAATCCCAGGAAAATGAGGCAGAACTGTCATTTGTGAAGTCTTGTATTTGAAATGGAACAATGGCTACTAATAGGTACCAGAAAAACATCTACTCCTGCTTCATTGACTATGCTAAAGCCTTTGACTGTGTGGATCACAACAAACTATGGCAGGTCCTTAAAGAGATGGGAGTACCAGACCACCTCACATGTCTCTTGAGAAACCTGTATAAGGGCCAAGAAGCGACAGTTAGAACCGGATATGGAACAACTGATTAGTTTAGCATAGGAAAAGGAGTACAACAAGGATGTATATAATCCAAGTCTATGCCCCAATCACTGATGCAGAAGAGGCCAAAATGGACTGGTTCTATGAAGACCTACAACACCTCCTAGAACTAACACCAAAAAATGATGTCCTCATCATCATAGGGGACTGGAATGCTAAAGTAGGAAGTCAAAAGGTAACCGGAATAACAGACAAATTTGGCCTTGGAAAGCAAAATGAAGCAGGGCAAAGGTTAACAGAGCTTTGTCAAGAGAATACACTGGTCATAGCGAACACCCTTTTCCAACAACCTAAGAGGCGACTCTACACATGGACATCACCAGATGGGCAACACCGAAATCAGATTGACTATATAATTTGCAGTCAAAGATGGAGAAGCTCTATCCAGTCAGAAAAAAAAAGACCTGGAGCTGACTGTGGTTCAGATCATGAGCTACTCATTGCAAAATTCAGACTTAAACTAAAGAAAACTGGGAACTGCAAGAAGATCAAATCAGTCAATCCTAAAAGAAATCAACCCTGACTGTTCCCTGGAAGGCCAGATGATGAAACTGAAGCTCAAATACTTTGGCCATCAAATGAGAAGGGAGCACTCACTGGAGAAGACCCTGATGCTGGGGAAGATTGAAGGTCAAAGAAGACGGGGATGGCAAAGGATGAGATGGTTAGACAGTGTCATAGATGCAACAAACATGAAATTGAACAAACTTCAGAGGATGGCGGAAGACAGGAAGGTCTGGCGTGATCTGGTCCATGGGGTTGCGAAGAGTCGGACTTGACTGTGCAACTGAACAACAACAACAAATATCCTTCAGGTTGGAAGGATGAATTTTTCAGACCATTTGAAAAATATGGGTTATTAGTTTTCTTTAACTGCCTTCCAGCCTATTCACAGCTTCATTCCCAATATTCATCTACCTTAGCTAGTTGTATTAAAATTGTTCCTCTATCATACCAATTTATTAGAAAGAAAATGCTGAGTTACCTTACATTTCTTGTGTTTGGTGGTATGTTCAGACTTGGAGACCTGTTCTAAAAAGCTTGAGATAGTTTGTTATAATCCATCCTTTTAGGGTTGCCAAGTATAGCTTACCTCCGCCGCGGGGGACTCCCGGGTCGATCCCGGAGCACGCACATGCACGCGCGCCGCACAGACATCACCAGGAAGTGACGTTATGACACCGGGCACGCTGGGGGCGGGGCCACGACCATTCGAGGGGAAACCATAGTTTCCCCTCGGATGGTCGTGGCCCCACCCCCCGCGTGCCCGGCGTCATAATGTCACTTCCTGGTGACGCGCACGCTGGGGTGGGGTTTCCCCCGGGGCCCGATTCCGTGAGCGGGGGTTTACCCGCCACCCGCCCCCACAGCAGCCCTACATCCTTTAGTTATGGCTTGTTATGCTCAGTTGAAAGCTTACTTCTTTTGGATAGTCTCTTTTAGAGCATGACTCAGTCACATGCTGATCCAATACAAGCACTGTGAAATCCCATCACCATCATATGGACAAAAAGTAACTTTTCACTTTAAAAAGAAATTCCGGAGAAATGTTTTCCATCATAGAACTGAAACACAACATTCAAAGGAAACAAGGCAAAATGTCTGATATTTCTTTCTTTTTAAAGCTACATTATTAATGCATCCAAGTCCTATAAATGTGAAATAGCTTAGCCTATAAAGAGTCCCTAAAATAAAACTTACTAAGTTAAATAATAGTGCAGGCATGGAAGAGTTGTGTCTTTGGCTCAATAGTTATGTTGTAGGTGCCCATAATACCATAATACCAACAGATTGAAAATCTGTTGTCAAAGGCTTGAAAATCTCTCTCACAATCACAAATGTGCACACTATCTTGGATAAGGATGGGGAAATTATTTTTCCCTGTTGTCAAAACATGTGCTTTGGGAAAATGTTATTTCCCTCCAATGAAAGTGCTAACTTTTATGTTCCCTTCCATTTAAAAAGTGTTAGCAATAATAACAAATAAAAATCCCAAAGAAGACACAACTGCTGTGCATATATAAAATGACATCTCAGGAGATTTCTGCAAACAAAACCACATGCAAGGCCACCCTTTGCTCCCAAAGAATGAGTGAAAACAATCCAATGTTTCTAATACAAAGGTTTTGCCTAAAAATAGATATTTGTTGTTTAGATACACATTTAAGTGACTATATCCACACACAACACACAAGAGACTGCATAGGCTCAGTGAAACTTTTCCTTTCTTCCCTTTGTAAAGGATGTTCGTCATGGCATTTAACACATATTTAAAAACTGCCTAGTGTTTCAAAAGTACAATAAGTATGAACTGCTGTTCTGCAAAAACAAATACGAAGTGCCATGAGGTATGTATATTTTTTGATCCTGCCCAATATATCTGTATTTATAGTCTGCCATTTCTTTAGGCTCAAAAACCCATAGTGATAATTTAACTAAACCTATGCAAACCCATTATATCTACTACTGTGGCCAGGAATCTCGTAGAAAAAATGGTGTGGCCTTTATAGTCAACAAGAGAGTGCAAAAGTCAGTACTGGGATACAATCTCAAAAATGATAGAATGATTTCAGTCCGATTCCAAGGCAAACCATTCAACATCACAGTAATCCAAGTCTATGCCCCAACCACTGATGCAGAAGAGGCCAAAATGGACTGGTTCTATGAAGACCTACAACACCTCCTAGAACTAACACCAAAAAATGATGTCCTCATCATCATAGCGGACTGGAATGCTAAAGTAGGAAGTCAAAAGGTAACTGGAATAACAGACAAATTTGGCCTTGGAAAGCAAAATGAAGCAGGGCAAAGGTTAACAGAGCTTTGTCAAGAGAACACACTGGTCATAGCGAACACCCTTTTCCAACAACCTAAGAGGCGACTCTACACATGGACATCACCAGATGGGCAACACCGAAATCAGATTGACTATATAATTTGCAGTCAAAGATGGAGAAGCTCTATTCAGTCAGTAAAAACAAGACCTGGAGCTGACTGTGGCTCAGATCATGAGCTACTCATCGCAAAATTCAGACTTAAACTGAAGAAAATTGGGAAAACCACGAGGCCATTCAGGTTTGACCTAGATCGCATCCCTGATGAATATACAGTAGAGGTGAAGAATAGATTCAAGGGTCTGGATTTGATAGATAGAGTGCCTGAAGAACTATGGACAGAGGTTCGTGACATTGTACAGGAAGCAGCAATCACCACCATCCCAAAGAAAAAGAAATGTAAGAAAGCAAAGTGGCTTTCTGATGAGGCTTTACAAATAGCAGAGGAAAGAAGGAAAGCGAAAGGCAAAGGCGAAAAGGAAAGATTTACCCAACTGAACGCAGATTTCCAGAGAACAGCAAGGAGAGATAAGGAGGCCTTCCTGAATGAACAGTGCAAAGTAATAGAAGAAAACAATAGAATGGGAAGGACTAGAGATCTCTTCAAGAAAATTGGAGAAATCAAGGGAGCGTTCCATGCAAAGCTGGCCATGATAAAGGACAAAAACGGTAGGGACCTAACAGAAGCAGAAGAGATTAGGAAAAGATGGCAAGAATACACAGAAGAACTATACAAGAAAGACCTCGATGTCCTTGACAACCACGACGGTATAATCACTGACCTCGAGCCAGACATCCTGGAATGTGAAGTTAAATGGGCCTTAGAAAGCATTGCTAACAACAAAGCTAGTGGAGGTGATGGTATCCCAGCTGAGCTATTCAAAGTCTTAGAAGAGGATGCTGTTAAAGTTCTGCACTCCATTTGCCAGCAAATTTGGAAAACGCAACAGTGGCCACAGGATTGGAAAAGATCAGTATACATTCCAATCCCAAAGAAGGGCAATGCCAAGGAATGTTCAAACACAGACTGTGACAGCAGCCATGAAATTAAAAGACGCCTGCTCCTTGGGAGGAAAGCGATGGCAAACCTGAACAGCATGATAAAAAGTAGAGACATCACCCTGCCAAAGTCCGCATGGTCAAAGCAATGGTATTCCCAGTAGTCATGTATGGCTGCGAGAGTTGGACTATAAGGAAGGCCGAGCGCCGAAGAATAGATTCTTTTGAACTATGGTGCTGGAGAAGACTCTTGAGAGTCCCTTGGACTGCAAGAAGAACAAATCAGTCAATCCTAAAAGAAATCAACCCTGACTGTTCCCTGGAAGGCCAGATAATGAAAATGAAGCTCAAATACTTTGGCCACCAAATGAGAAGGGAGCACTCACTAGAGAAGACCCTGATGCTGGCAAAGATTGAAGGTCAAAGAAGACGGGGATGAAGCAAAGGATGAGATGGTTAGACAGTGTCATAGATTATTTTATTTTATTATTTCGACTAATTATACCGCCCTAACCTCGAAGGGTCTCTGGGCGGTTTACATGGTATGTTCTAGGAACACTCAATCCCTAACTAAGGCCACATGCTGTAGGGGTGGGACTGCCTACCAGCACCCCCCATGGTGGGCCTGTTGTAGCTTCTGGCTCGGCTTTTTCCCCCGACGGTCTCTGGCGTCTCCCCGGGACGTCTGCTTCATCCGCGTGACCGTTTCTGGCGCATGCCCATGCTCGCTTCCGCCCTCGGCTCAGTCCTATTCGGCTCCACCGCGCCCACGATGCACATCATCGTGTGTCTTCTGGTCTCCATCTCCGCCGTTGTCTGCCGCTTGATGCTGTACCGGCCACCAGGGATCGCTCTGCTAGCTCCCGTTGCTGCATCGCTACCATGCCTCACCATCCAGGCTCTGATGCCGCCGATGTTCTCGCCGCCGCTGTTCTCGCCGCTGTTGGTGCCGCCACCACTTCACCTTGTCGGAGGAGGGTGCCCCCCCATCTAAGGGTGGGGTACCCATTGCCTACTCGCTTGATTTCATTGCTTTCGGGCCGCTGGGTGGGCGGGATGCAATGAACATGAAATTGAACAAACTTCAGAGGACGGCGGAAGACAGGAGGGCCTGGCGGGAGCTGGTCCATTGGGTCGCGAAGAGTTGGACTCGACTGTGCGACTGAACAACAACAATGCAAACCCATGAAGGAATATGCTGTATTGAAAATCAGTTTTACTTCTGAGAACACAGAATCAAGGACATGCAGGTTATTCATTTATTGGGAAGGGGTCACTTGATCGGGTCCAAGGGGCCCATCCTGGGTTGCAAGCTTATTACCATGATGACATGAAATAGTTGTGAAATCTTAGAAATAAGTTTCTTAACTCATGAGACTAGGGTAAATTGGTGGAAACCATTATTAAGGAAAGAATTAGTAGGCACATAGATGAACAAAACCTATTGAGGCAGACTCAGCATGGGTTCTGTAAGGGAAGATCTTGTCTCACTAACCTGTTAATATTCTTTGAGGGGGTGAACAAACATATGGACAAGGGGGATCCAATAGATATTATTTACCTTGACTTCCAGAAAGCTTTTGATAAAGTTCCTCATCAAAGGCTCCTAAGTAAGCTCAAAAATCATGGGATAGAAGGACAAGTCCTTTTATGGATCAAAAACTGGCTAATTAATAGAAAACAGAGAGTGAGTATAAATGGGCAATTTTCTCAGTGGAGGGTGGTAAGCAGTGGGGTACCGCAGGGATCAGTACTTGGTCCACTGCTTTTTAACTTGTTCATTAATGATTTGGAGTTGGGAGTAAGCAGTGAAGTGGCTAAATTTGCAGATGATACGAAGTTGTTCAGGGTGGTGAAAACCAGTGAGGATTGTGAGGCACTCCAAAGGGATCTGTCAAAGATGGGCGAGTGGGCGTCAACATGGCAAATGGGGTTCAATGTGGCCAAGTGCAAGGTGATGCACATTGGAGCCAAAAATCCTAAATATAAATACACATTGATGGGGTCTGAACTGGCAGAGACTGAGCAAGAGAGAGATCTTGGAGTTGTAGTGGATAACTCACTGAAAATGTCGAGACAGTGTGTGACTGCAATAAAGAAGGCCAATGCTATGCTGGGGATACCTGGTATTTTTGGCCACTGTGTGATACAGAGTGTTGGACTGGATGGGCCATTGGCCTGATCCAACATTGGTGTCTCTTATGTTCTTATGTTAGGGAATGGATGGGATTGTGTCATAAATTATCAAGGGCCCACATCACAAGTCTGGGTAGAAAAAGACTATCCTTGGGCCCACTTATGCTGAAGTTATTGATGATGTAAGAGCAATCCTATGCAGAGTTACTTCAGTCTTAACCCATTGCTTTATTTGATTTAAACCCTTTTGAGAACTGCACTATAAGTCACTGTAAATCCTCATACTTCCACTTAACCTGTATGCAGTTAGGGCTCAGGCCTCCCTCTATTGGGATCCCAATTTAATAAAGCCATCAACAGAGAGTTATAACCAGGGGTCATTTTGAAGAAAAAGAGGTGCAGGAGCTCATTAGCATGACTTATTTGCATATGCCATGGCCCCTGACATCACCGGAAGTGTGTCAGAAGGCCCGGCTACTTACCCTAGACTCTTTTGGATTGCTAGCTATTGGCAGATCTGTCCTTGCAGAGGAGGGAGAGCTTGTACCTGAATAAAACTTGGTCTTAAAGGTGCCACTGGACTGTTTTGAATTGCTAGCTATTGGGGGGGAGGGAACGCGCAGATCTGTCCTCGCAGAGGAGGGAGAGCTTGTACCTGAATAAAACTTGGTCTTAAAGGTGCCACTGGACTGTTTTGGACCGGGGGTGGGGGTTTCTGCAACTTACCTGGCTGCTTCTTGCTCTGACTGAGGGCTGCTGGGAGCAGGGGGTGGGGCTTGTTGCATGTGCCCGCCCCCTGGGCTTTTTACTGCCGGAGCTCCGCCCCAGTGCGCTCCTGCAGGAAATGACCCCTGGTTATAACAATTAGTTTCCAATAAAGCTAATGTTTACTTGACAATCTGGCAGAAGTGCTTTCTGTAAACTTTTTATGTGCTTTGAAACTAACTTGAAAACTGCTGGCGGTAGCATATTTTGATTTCAAGACTACCATTAATTTGTGGGGCTCAGTTGCCATTTCTATGCCATGGATTCGAGCAAAGGGTAATATTTCCAAGTTCTCCTGCTAAACAACTGAAAGAATAAGCACCAAACTAAGTTGATAATTAACTAAGATTGCACATTCCATGTTGGAGTCCTTAGAATTTTCAGGTATCTATTATTTACTTGTACTTTTGTTCAGCCACAGACCTTGTGAACAAGATAGATCAATAAATATTTGAATAATTTTTAACTACTGGCTGACCTGGTACAAATATCTCAAGTATCAGCTATTTGCTTTTTGCTAGCTGCCAGGCTTAATAAAGTGTTATATCAATCAAGATGATTATGATGATGATATTTTCACAGCAAGAATTCTGCAAAGATATGAAATTCCCAACAACTTGGCTAGATCTCGAATTGCAGAACACCATATGGATGAATAATAATAATAATAATTCCATAGAGATTCCTGAGATTCCTAGAGCAGCAGTGGGCAATAAAAGTTGTCAAAGTAGGAGGCATGGCAACCCGTGAAAGTGATGCACAGAAAACACAAAGTAATAACTGTTAGATATGATACTGGAGGCAGCAGATGAACAGTGATGACGGCTTTATTGAACATGAAGTCAGAAGAACCAGAACGAGACAAACTATGGAGCAACAGGCTCCTTTTTAAACAGTCCGGGCTTGGCAAGCCATGCCCACATGTCAGCTGAGGTCCAATCAAATACAGTACATAAAGACCAATCACTTTGCTTCCCTCCAGAACTACCTTTGTTCTGATAGGTCGGTTTACAATACCTTGGTCAGGCTCAAGCCCAATACATTCATTACATTACATTTCATACACAACAATAACCAAGCTTTCCTGGACTTCCTGGACGTCCTGGAAGGACAAGAGACCCCCCTACATGTGTTGTAAGGTCTGTGGACTTCTCCCTAACATGCTATTGTTCCATGTGCTTATGGTTCAAAGTAGCACTCTGACCCTCACAATTATCTGCATGGGAAACTGTGTGAGAATTGTAAGTAAACTGAGCCTACATGTATCACTGAGACCTGAATGGGGAAGGAGTTAACCACTCCAAAATATGCTCCTCTGTGGTAATTGGGGATGCATCAAATGGTGTCGCTGTGGTCTTTTAGGATTCTGTCTCCCCGGCTCAATGCCCTGTCCAGGACTGCCAGTTTTAAGAGTGAGTATCTAATGTTGGGAGCATGAGACAAGAATGGGGTTGTGTTGGTGTATTGCCCACCCCACTACCCAACCATCTCCCTGCCTGAGATGACAGAGCTGGTTTCAGGCTTGATATGGTAGACTCCTAGGCTGGGTGTTTGGGGGGATTCCAGAAGCTGCTCAGGATTTCATGGTCTCCATGATAAATACAGGCTTGTATCAGGTAGCATCAGGCCCCACACATTGCGCAGGTCATACTTGATAATGGTGTTGTAGTGTGGGCAGGAAGAAGGTGATCTGAAGGTGTGTGGGAGGGATTGAATATGGTCCCCTTGTCATGGACAGATCACTGCTTGCTGGGGCTTATCATTGTGCAATGGAGAAATCTCTCACCAGTTTCCTTGAAATTCTGAAGTGCAGTCTGGGAGGTCAGGGTTTGTGAAAGAGAGGGACCACAGCAGAGTATAATACAATAGTGTCCACCCTACAAAGCAGCCATTTTCTCCAGAGAAACTGATCTCTGTGATTCAAAGAGCACCCCAGATCCCACCTGGAGATTGGCAAATCCAAGGGTGGGTATTAAATAAGTTTTTCATTTAATTCATGTGTACGCTGCCTTTCTCCCCAATTGGGACCAAAGTGGCTTACATTGTTCTCCTCTCCTCCATTTTATCCTCACAACAACCCTGTAAGATAGAGTAGGCTGAGAGAGTGACTGGTCCAAGGTCACCCAGCGAGCTTCCATGAAATGAGTGAGGATTCAAACCTGGAATGATCTGCCTCCACCCCAGCCTGATGTATCCAACTCATTTTCAGATGGCATTAGGAGATTATCCTGCCGATATGGATAGCTTTCCTGTTGATGAGCTGGTTAACCTCTGGACTGAGGAAACAACCTCAGTGTCATGGGTGAGCCAGGGCTCATCAATACTGAGGACTCCTCAGGAGAAGAGGAGCCCCGTGTAACCAGCCTTGAGTTAATAGGAGAAGCTGACCAGTAGGACGGTGAGCTGCAGGCTTGTCAGGATTCACAACCAACTGCTGGTACAGAGCCACTGATTTCCTCCAGCCCTGATTCAGCAAGTGAACCTCAACTGGCCATACCCAGCTCACCAGTATTTCCCATACCCTTTGAACCACAAACGGAGGCTGAGAACAGAACTACAGACAAGACGGCAAAGTGCACACTTCCTGGCCCAATGCCAGCTGCTTGCTGATAACAAAATTGCAGGATTGCTTCTGAGCAGCTGGCTGCAAGCATGACCCTTAGGCATGGGGCATCACGTCATAACACTGTTCTTTTTTGTGCATTTGTTACTTTGAACATTTTATGAGGCTTTATTTGGGCCCCTACAAGGTTTTTATATGTCTTTGAAATAAATACACTTTTGTCTATATTTATGTTTCTAACTTTTGGCCCTTAACAAGTTTTCGAAACTTTATTTGGAGGTTTTGTATAAAAACCAGCCAAGAGAAGGGGTTAGGCATGGACACAACACGTACGATAGATGCTAAGCCACTGCCTCTGCGTTGCCTGACTTCAGGACCCCTGACCTTGGACTGAACAACTCTGCCTTGCCTGACTTCTGGCACCTGATACTTGAAGCCTGTAAGCTAGTACACACGGCAACTGACAGGATCACTCTTAGGCAGTTTGGTGTAGTGGCTAAGTGCGTGGACTCTAATCTGGGAGAACTGAGTTTGATTCCCCACTCCTCCACTTGTAGCTGCTGGATGACTTTGGGCAAGCCATAGTTCTTTCAGAGGTGTTCTTGAAAAAGAGCAGTTTCCGTCAGAGCTCTCTCAGCCCCACTTACCTCACAGGGTTTCTGTTGTGGGGAGGGGAAGGGAAAGGAGTTTGTAAGCCGCTCTCTGAGACTCCTTTGGGTAGTGAAGGGCGGGGCATAAATCCAATCTCCTCCTCCTGTCTAAAAGCCAAGGCAGCCCATTGGTTTACTGAGATGCTATGAACCATGAAAAGACAAGGGAGATGGCTAGAACGACAGTGGAGAAAGACTCAGGATGAATCTGAAAAGGCAATAACTAGAACTCATTTTAAAGCCTAATCAGAAGAGAAGATTGGATTTATTCCCCCCCTCTCACTCCCCGAGTCTCAGAGTGGTTTACAATCCCTTTCCCTTCCCCTCCCCACAACAGACACCCTGTGAGGTAGGTGGAGCTGAGAGAGCTCTCTCAAGGACTGCCCTTGAGAGAACAGCTCTGAAAGAACTTATGACTGACCCTAGGACACACCAGCAGCTGCATGTGGAGGAGTGTGGAATCAAACTTGGTTCTACCAAATTGGAGTCCGCGCTCTTAGCTACTACACCAAACTGACTCTCTGTGGTGGTGATGGCAACAAAGAAAAAACATTTATACTACACCACCACTGCATCCATACAGTGTAGACTGGCAGAACTCTTCCAGGTCATCAGGGGCCTATTGGGCTCCAGCTTATGACAAAAGGTGGACTGCTCTGCAGTCTGCTGCAATCATTTTGCTGAACACTTTTCAGGTAAAATCTCTCATCCCTTCCGACTTTCAGATAAAACTCTCGTATCCAGTACTGTCCTACATTATCAGTGACAGGACTGGATGATACCTGGTTCCAATGTGTTCAGTTGTGTGGGATACCTTTCAGTTTATCCAGTCTAAGGATGTGGACAGAATTTTTGGAAGTTTGAGACCTACCACCTGCTTGACCCTCCTGGCTGCTTAAATCCACCAGGGGAGTGGGCTGGTAGACCAGTTAATGCCTTCCGAAGAGATGGGATGCTTGCCTTTGCCTTGAAGCAGGTAGTAGGGCCTGTCTATTCTTAAAGTAGTATATTCTGGACCAAGGAGAGTTGAATAACTACTATCCATTCTCAAAATGTACTATTCTTCAGCAAAGTGGTTTAACAAGTAGTGGGGCTGGGCCATTTCAGAGATTCCTAAACGAAGTAGAATGTTTCGATCCATTCCAGTCTGGTTTCAGGGCTGCCTATGGGACTGAAATGACCTTCATTCACCCAGGTGGATGACATCCACTGGGAGATGGAAGGGGAGTGCAACCCTGTTAATTCTTCTGATGGCTTTTGATATAATTGATAATGGTATCCTTCTATACCACCTTTCAGGGACTCAGAAGAAGGGCTGACTTATCCATTAGGCACAGCTGGCAGAGTGCCTAGGGCCCAATTTACTTCTTAAAAAGGTAAATGCTCCCTTGCTCTAAAGCCAGTCGAATCCGACTCTAGGGTTGCGGTGCTCATCTCCGTTTCAAAGCCGAAGAGCCAGCGCTGTCCAAAGACGTTTCCGTGGTCATGTGGCCGGCATGACTAAACACCAAGGCACACGGAATGCTGTTACCTTCCCACTGAAGTGGTACCTATTTATCTACTTGCAATTTCTTGCTTTCGAACTGTTAGGTTGGCAGGAGCTGGAACTAGAGACGGGAGCTCACTCCGTCATGCGGCACCCGGGTCCCGAACTGCTGAACTACTGACCTTCCACAGCCTGCAGTTCAGCGTCTTAGCCACTTTTAGGGGCCCACAAAAATGTTTTATTTTCTCACATCAGAAAAAAATGAAATGTTTAGGGCTCACAAACATTTATTTTGTCTAAAACAGATAAAAAGTTGAAGTATTTAAAGTTATATCAAAATAATTTTTAATATTGATATTATTATGGTGGGAAGGGCCCATGAAGGCAAAAGTGCCTAGGGCCCACGAAAGTAATGCAGCCCTGCTCAGAAGCACTTACCTTGAAGATAGATTTCAGACTATGGTGCTCGAGGACGGCTGCTCTTCACTTTCCCCTTGGCCTACAGGGTCCAGCAAAGTTCCATCTTGCCCCCCCCCCCAAGCTCTTCAGTATTTACATAAAGCTGCTGAGAGAGTTCATCCTGAGCTTTGGGCTTAATTGTCATCAATTTGCAGAAGATACTCAGCACTTTCTCACACTTCCAGCAGATTCCAGGGAGGCTGCAGAAACAAGTACAGGTGCCCAGAGGCAGTTTTGGGATGGATGAGGGCTCACAAACTGAATCTTAATCCTGACATAACAGAGGTGCTTTGATCTGTCTGTGTGTGTGTGTGGGGGGAGAGGTTTGACAAAGGAAGTAGCATATCTCCTGTTCCAGATGGGGTTGCAGGTTTGTAGCTTGGGGGTGCTGCTGGACCTACTAGTGCAGGGGTGTCAAACTCATTTGTTATGAGGGCTGGATCTGACATAAATGATACCTTGTCGGGCCAGGCCATGCGTGTCATAAAATGCAATGCCAGGTAGCTGAGATATAAAGTTTATAAAGGACATACACACAATTAAATGTTTTAAACTTTAATAAAACATGCTTAAAACACTAGCACTCTTGCAATATTTTGTCTATTTAACAGTCTCCGACACCTCTTGCTCTGAATTATTGCATCAAAATGTCTGTGCTGTAGCAATCTTAAGCATGCTGTTCAGGTGTGTATCAGCCTGTTCTTTAATAGACTCAATCGCAGAGGAGAGGCTTGCCGATCTACTTCTCCTGTGCGATTGAGAGTCTGATAAAGCAAGCTGCAACACAGCAGCAGAACTAGACAAGGAAGTGGGAAACAGCCAGGTCCTTGTGGCTGATCCGGCCTGCGGGCCGCATGTTTGACACCCCGTCCTAGTGAATGAATACATGGCAGCAGTAGCCAGAGACACCTTTCACCAGATTCAGCTGGTGAGCCAGCTGTGGCCCTTCCTGGATGGGAAAGATCTTACCCCTGTAGTGCATGCTCCGGTAACATCTAGATTAGATTACTGCAATGTACTCTATATGGGGCTGTCCTTGAAGACTGTCCAGACACTTCAGAATGCTGACTGGAGTGGGTCATAGGGACCACATCACACCAGTTTTGCTCCATCTACACTTGTTCCCACTTTACTTCCAGGCCCAATTCAAAGTGCTGGTATGGACCATTAAAGCCCTAAATGTCATGGGGTCAGCAAAGCTGAAGGACTACCTACTCCCATATGAACTACCCACCATTCCAGTAATATTTGGAGGCCCTGCTTTCAGGGTCCTAGCATATGAGGCTAGATAGGTAACAATCTGAGGAAAGGTCTTCTTGGCTGAAGCACCAAAACTTTGGTTCTCTGTCCCCAGGGAGATTTAGCCATCTCCCTGTCATTGTTTTCTGCCATCAGGTGAAGACTTGTTTAACCTCAATAACTGTTATTGGCCCTCCTCCATGGCTGTATTTTTCCATTTTTTTTGTCTCAACGAATTTGCTAAAATATCTTATATATACTTCATTTTAAATGCTGTTTAATGTCTCAAATATTTTAATGTGGAAATATTTTAATGTTTGCTACCTTGGATGGAAAGGCAGCATACAAATCTTTCAAAATAATAAAAATAAAACACTTCTGACTTTTTCAGGGTCAGAAACAAAATTAAAATGTTTTAAATAGTTAATAAGTTATGCCTTTCTTTTCAATAGCCTACAGCAGGACTACTTTCCTCCCCTCCCAACAGCTTTGCAAGATACCAGTCACAAAACGGTGACTTGTTAAAAAATCCTTGCAAGATACCAGTCACAAAACGGTGACCCAGGAGGTGGACAGCTAGTCACAAAACGGTGACTTGTTAAAAAATGAGTGTTTCAGAGCAGGTCTGCAGTGCTTAGGTGGGAAACATTTCTTCTTTTTACTAAAAGCAAACTATGACCACCACTGTAACCAACTGTAAATAATTACTTCTGCTTTCCTTGGAAGAGGCAAGTAATTTTGATGTAATAAAAGAGTCAATAGCATGCTGCTCTTCTGTCCACAATAAGGGTATATGCATGCATGCAAATCTGAAGGAGTGGTATGTGGGAAGGATGCTGCTGGCATCACTCGTGTGCCTCTTTTTCCTTCACACAACAGGGAAAAGAAACTGCTGCAGTAGTTTTAGAGAAAGCAATTACAGTAGCCACTTTTGTTTGGAGAGTTACTTGTTATTTGACTGACCTGCCTACTGCTGGCCTACAATAATGCAGTCCAGCAAAAGCTTAGCCACTTGATTCTGATGGAGTAAACTTGACCAGAGTTCAGCAGCAGAAGCCATTTCTCAGATGACCAAGTCTTTTAATAGTCCATTCCAATAACAATTCACTAAAAAATTTCAGGCACACGTGTTTATATTCAACTACACAATGGATTTGATCCAGACTACATTGCAATTTCCATCAATTTCTCCTTTCCACTGCACACCTCTTCATTCCTCAGTGTTCCCTGTCTCTCAGGAACAGTATTTCATGGAAATCAGTGGGTAAGGGGAAGCGGGAAAGTTCCATTCTACCACTAGAAAATCTAGTCTGGATTGAACCCAGTATCTATGCCACTGAAAATCCCAGATCTTGTTCAACATTTGGCGAGACAAGAACACAAATAGCTTTATTTTAATCTGCAATGAAATTTATTTGCCTAATGAAGATTCCAAAAAGCAGCATGATATATATACCTGGGTACATTGAAAACAAATTTCTAATGGCTCCATTTTTGTTGTTGTGAAGATGCAGATGCCATTTTAAAAACCAAGCACTACAAACTAAAAACTAGTAAGAATTCCCAAAAGCTAGTACACAACTTTCGGTATATGCTCACATCCAAAGGAACATATATAAATGAAGAATTACAATGCAGTACCATGAACTTGTGCAGCCTCTGTTGAGACAAAGGAATTCTGTAAACAAACTCAATTATGAATCATTACTTTCATAAAATCCCTATATTCTTGTATTGCCTGTCACAAGACAGCTACATCTTCTATAATAGCACAGTCTTCAAAACTATATTAGATTTATTAATCAGAATATATTCTGAGTTGATAAATTTCTAAATGTATTTAACAGGGATCTAACAGCTTCCAGGAAGCAATTCTCAAAGTTCTTAAATTAATGAACTTACTAAATGTTACATTTTAGTATGAGAAATCAGGTCTTCCCATCTGTAGGAGAAATTTTGCTGTAAACATTTTTACTTACTAAAATGCTGTTATTTCCAGCAGTTGGTACCCATTAAATGTTTTGAGTTGCATGGAGCCCGTTAATCCATGAGCAAATTCCACAGATATGGGGGATGCATGTAAGTGATCCAACCAGACAGCCAGGACCAATCATTTAGATGTAGCTCCCAGGCATATGGAACCTGTTTGTGGATCAGCCTGAGAAGACATTTAAAGGGCACCTAATTTGTGAATTGTTCTTTTAGACAGCTCTTCAAGCATCAAGATGTGAATGACTATTGTATCTGCACACTTCCCTATATATTAAAGATTACATACAGGTATTTACAATTTATCCATCATAAAACAAAAGTATAAAGGAATATTCCACCAACCTTCTAATCCAATAAGGTAGCACAGCATTCTACAGAACAGCCAGTTAAATGCTTAAGGCCTATCTGCATGCTTGCAGCTTAATGTATGGATTAGTTGCATTCATACAGAGTATCTGATCTTCAGGGTCCATTTTCTCAAGAAAAAGGATCTTGTCCTGTCTGCAATGATGACTTATCACAGACCATCCATATATAACATGTAGCATGGTAAAATGCAGTACAAAATACAAATGGAAAATAATCACTCCAGTGAGGTATTAAAGTGAGGACCTTAATATCACTCACTGCAGTGACAGACATAATCCCTGTTATAGTACTTAACATAAATATATTACCTTGTGCAGTTGAGTGCATATGGACTTCTTGCATTCTAGTATAAGGAAAGGTCCACCTCATTGATTTCTTTAGTATATTCTGACAAGGACAACTGGGACTCTAGTTATCTGTAAAGCTCATTTCCCACAGTTAGCACCACTTTTGCAAACAAGTTTCTAATTGTGTACTACTCAGCAAAATCTAAAGTTTAGAAAATAAGCTCATTGACGCAGTACAGCTCAAGTAATGTCAAATATGAGAAAAGTACTCAGCAACCAAAGCCACTGAAACCCTGGACACCTAGATGTCTTGCAGGTTGAGGCAGCCAATTTTGATGGCAAATTTTGTTTTGTAGCCAATTTAATATATATAAAGCCATTTTTGCCACACAGTAAACAAACTAATAGTGCCTTAATGGGCCTGTTATTTTCAAATATACCTTTTTTCTCTTCTAAAAACAGGCAACTTGTGACACACTACCAACTCAAATTATATTAGATTAACATATCTTTAATATGATGTGTAACCAAATCATTAAAATCAACCCTCTGTCAACCCTCTGCCTTTGGACCCTATACTCTATTTGTGTTAGTTTATCCTGAACTCTCATGCTTACATATAAGCTATTTCAAAATTTGTTTTGTAAGATAATCACATATTAAATCATGCCATTCAATTTATAATTTCCTTCACTATCTAAATGGTATGAAAAAGTAACATCTTGAAGAAGAAAACAGACATTAGAAACCTAGAAAAAGAGAAAACACTGGATATAAACTCTAGTTAATCTTCAAATACATACAAGTTTTTATTTAAAGCTAAAAAGCACACATCAGAGGCAATTATGCTTCAGTTTAAGTGATAATATGACAGCCAAAATATTGTAAACAGATAGGATTCTGTCACCTTTCCAACAGCAGAAGGGACTCAGTCTTTGCTTTTCCCTGACATTGTCATGCAGTCCCCAAAAGCTAATGCTGGGTGTTGCAAGACCCTCATGGACAAGAAGCCATGACTGTCGGGATCTGAAGCGAGGAAGAGAATCAGGCAATATTGCCCCCCCATCAGCAAAATGTCAACAGGAAACAACCTTTAGAATGTTTGGAACAGTGAACAATATGTGGTCATTGCAGTCCTCTAGTTTTAACACTTTTGTTGGACTGGGAAGTACTTTGTTCTGCTACATTTAATAAGAGGTTTGAGGCACAATATCCCTAATAATACATTTCAAAATGAATAAATTAATTCTACCACATTCCTCATCAATGATTGATACAGAAGATTTGATTGGTCACCTTGCATCAAGAACATACTCTGCTGTGATCATCATATTCTGCAGAGGTTTTCAAAGCTAACGTTCTTTGTGGGGCCTGTCATATGCAAACTCACTAATGGTATAAATATCACAAGCCACCTCCTCACTGGGAGAAATCTAATGTTCCAATCCATAAGGAAGAATACAAAAGCTTTCCTTCAAATTAAATCCAGACCCTTGTTGGATATTATGGTTGCCATATGTAGAGATGATCTACTTTCTAAACTTGAGGAGTCAGTGTTTGCAAATGAGATTCTTGCTAAGGATCAGGCTGACTTTATGGCTAGCTATTCTACTATAGAAAGCTGTCTGATGCGCTCATCTTTTTAACAAAAACATCTTAATTCATAAAATCATGTACTGTGTTTGCAATAACAGCCTTCAACACAACAGATAAAAATAAGCTACTTTGGGAAACTTTGTAACTCTACCTTTAACTGCGGATTAGCAAAACTATTCTCTGTTCTAACACCACATTGCAAACAAAAACCTATGTCTATGGTGGTATCACCAGTGAGGTCCCAGTCAATCAGTTTTTGGCCCCTTTTTCTTTTTAACTTTAGTACTCAACTGAAAGCTGAACTAAACTGGTATATGTTTTTTCCCCTCATGAGTGCAGTAGGGGAAAAAATCATAATTTTACTTGATGGTACTGATATACTACTGACTTTCAATACATTAGTTGGCTTATACATGATGCTGACATCCATGACTGCTTTTTGTAGTTGTAATGGTTTAACAAGTATGATAAAATAAAATTGCAGTCTTTGGATGATACTCTCCCAGGCACAAGTGGCAGACTAATTTGCATAACAAGTTAAATGCATTTTCTTATTTGGACATCCTTTTTCATGCGCTGGATTCTATATACAGTAGCAATATAATCACACTCAGGTTATTACAATGAAGTTACAGTGAGCTGCTACAGGGGCACTTTTGGTAGATGAACATAAGTAAGTAGAGTCAGTCCATTTTAAAGAAAAAAGTTTCATCTTTGTGGTGCTGAAGCTCAACAGGACATACAAATCTGTAAGCCTTCAAAATGGAAATCTTTATGTCACATTTTGGGAACCCTTCAGAACATTTCAGCAGCTTTTCTGGGACACTGAACCAATACAAAGCCCCCAAGGAGCCAAATTAGCATCTATTTCTGCAACTACTGAATTAAACTCCTTTTGATGTTACAGAATATAATCCCTAAGATTTAGGTAACTACATGTCCTATTATTGCCTTTTAATCTGGTGCCAGAACTAACCTAAACGATTTCTCTCAGAACAATTTTTTTCTTTCCAGAACAGATTTAAGATTAGGATTCAAGTCACTGCATCAATGAACAACATAATTATGCCACAATTTGCCAAATTTAAATATTTTATGGAAGACACTCTTGTTCAGCAGAAGACTGAGTTACGTGCACTTAAGATCAAGTCAGCAATATAAACTTATTGAAGATATAATCATGATATAATTTGAGAAAGTTTCAACATACAAAGCATTTTACTACAAATATATTACAGAGGCCAAATCTTGCTACTGTAAATCTCACACACACACCTGGAGGAGAAGGGGTGAGGTTTTCTCTGTTCTGTAAATCTGCTGGAAACAGAAGATTAGTTTACAATTGACTATGGCTGTAGGAAGTTGACTATTTCTTACAAATATCAGTTGTGTCTTCTACACTGTTTCCAAGAGAAAACAAACTGAGAACATCAAAGCATACCTTCAATAAAGTATTTACAGATTTCCAACAAAAGTGAGCTGAAGTATGGCTATGAGGACTAGTCTCCTTGGAAATCCAGAAATGTTCACGTGAAGGAAAGCTGGAAATGGAATAACAGATGGTGACTAATCTGAATAATAGCAGGTTTTCTAGTAACTTGCTAGCTTGACTTTGCGTTATCATGATTATGATTCTCAAGTACTGAACAAACACATCGACACTTATCCCTCTTAAAGTACTAAAGTTATTCCCATTCAAATACTTTAAAACAGTGTAGAAATACCAAGTTGCAGTCATCATTGTTCTTCTGTGGATCCTGATAAATTGTAAAGCCAATGGTGTGTTCCAGATAATAGGGCAGACTCGTGGAAAGTTACATTTGGGCAATATGCACAACCTGTAATTATTTGCTTGCAGAAGTATAATCAATTTATGAAATGTGACTCAGAAGTACAATTTGAATTCTTCTGAGAACAATCTGAAACTTCATATATAAATTGGGTGATATTGCTTGCAACCAAGTTTCTTCCTACAAGTTGGACAAGAGTTGGCATTCCTTAGGGCATCACGGAGACATTGACTACAGAAGACATGACCACACTTTGTTGACACGATGAGCCGTCCACTCTGTACAATTTCTGAGTAGCCATCCATGCAAATTGGGCAGCTCACAGTACCAGAACGCCTTGAGCTTGTAACTCCATCTTCCAGCAATTCCAATTCTCTTGACAATGTACTAGTCAACACAACATCATTGTCTCTTGGTTCATCATCATCACTACTTAATACACAGCTGTCGGGAAGCTGCTGGCTTCTTAACTTTCGATTTCGTTGCTGCCGCACATGCTCTTCAACCACCACAACAGAATCATTGTGCGTAAGATCAACTACTACTGGTTCTGAAGATTCACAAGTGAGGTCAACCACTTCTTCACAAACACTTTCTTCAAGGTCAATTGGTTCTACTTGTGAACCTACTTCCACGGCTGAAGCAGCCATTCGACTTTGCTTGCGAGTCTGCCTAGAATTAATTGTTCCTCCACAGCGCTTTTTGGGGACTTCGGCCTTTCCCGTGCTCTCACTGGAAATTAAAGGAGCAGCTGCAGCAGAGGCTAGAAGATCACTCCCGGCAGCGGGAGAGGAAGAAGCCACAGAGGAAGTGGAGGGCGAGGAGAAGGAGAGAGTGGCTGAGGAAGCAGACCCTACAGGTTTGACTTCTAGGCTGTCGGCGAGGCCTGATGTGCCCAGGCCACCGGCCCTTTTGTTCTTCCTGCGCTTAGCTCCACTGCGTTTCGCATCCGTCGGGCTCATGGTACGCGGAGAGGCCGAACTCGCAAACGAACACAAAACGATGCGCTAGGAGTAAGAGAAATACGTGAGAGCGACAGGCCGCAAAACCAGAACTCCACCCAAACTTCCTGCTGGTGCTCACAAGGCCGGCAGCACACAGCGCTCACCCCACCCACGCCAAAGCACACCCTTCGGCTTCTCTCTTTGAGGGGAAGGAACACACGGCTCTTCCCTGTTCTGCCCCTCGCCCCTTGACTTGGCCCCTCGCTTCTACAGTCACTCGCCCGGAGTAGAGCAGGCCTGCCCTGGGAAGGACGGAAACCAGAGGCCCTCCATTCGGTACAATGACAACCAGGCAGGAAGTAGCCCGGGCAATTCCGCTCACTGTCTTTTTGCATAATACAAAAGAGCAGCTTCGGTCCTCTTCACCACCCAAATCCACCACTCCACACCATCCCTTACCGGTATCACAGAGAGCTGCCTACAAACCAAGAGCTCCGGTCAAAAAAACCGACACCTACCTTCCCCTTCGACACTCTCACAGCTCTACTCCGGCGAACGGAAAAATTTAATATCACTCCACCCTACTCTTCGTAGGCAAGACTGCGCATGCGCTTCCCCCGCACTGTTTGAAGCACCTACTACCGGCCATCTAGAAATGTAGCATACGGGTAACACAAGGAAGCGCTAGCGCATGCGGGTATCTTTTCGTCTTGCACGTGACATGAGGCGGAGACGGAAAGGTCGGCTGCGACATCATCGGGGGGAGGGGGAGCGGAAGGTCAGGGAGCCGTGTAGCGGAAGTGGGAGCAGGAGCGCGTTCGCCATTGGGAGCCCGGAGCAGGGGAGGGAAGCTGTGTTGTGTCCAGCTGGTTGCATTCGGCGGCACCGACTAGGCCAAGAGTGTCCGGGCTGCGGAGACAATCAAGTGGTGGCGGCAAAGGCGGCGGCGACGACCTAAAGGAGCTAAGGAGGAGGCCCAGGCGGAGCGGGGTGAGGGGATCGCGGTTCCCCGTAAAGAATGTCAGCCACCAGCGTCGACCAGGTATCGTCTAGGCCTTGCCCGCGCGGGCGCCCCTTTAAGTCGCTCTGCGCTTCCTGCCTCTCTTCCGTTGGGCATAGCGGGGATCCGTGCCCGCTACATCCGAGGCCGTGGGACTCCTCCCCGTTCCCAGGACCGCCCCCTCCGCGAGCCTGGAGGCCGCTCAGCCCCGGCCTGGGGCCTTCCCGCAGCGGCCGTGTCGCTGGCTTTCAGGAGTGGCGCCTCCTTCTGCAAGAGGCTGTGGTTTTGCCTTCTTTCGGCTTTTCCTTCCCCGTCGCCCTGCTTCGTTCTGTGCAGCCTCCAGCCCAACTATGGCACCTCCGCTTTATCTCCGCAAATGGGGCCTTCGGCTCGAGGGCCTTACTCGTCGCCCAGCCACCACTTATTTTCTGTAGTTCCGCTACGGTTCCCCGCGTCCCTTTGCAGCCATTTTTCGTCCCCTTCCCCTTAGGTAGTATCTTTTTAAAACGTTTTTTATTGCCCAGTTTTATATGCGTCTTCGATGTGTTTTCATGCTGCTGATTCTGGTGCCTAGTTACTTCTGCTCCCCTCGCTCTAGGTTTCACCTGCTAAGAGGCCTTTTTCTTATCCTTTTTATCTCCCCGAGAGAGCTTTCACAGCCTCACCCTGCTGGGTTTCTTTTTTTTCCGTTGTGTACACTATCTGCTAATGGAGGTCTGGAAGGAACTCAAATAGAATGAAATCCACAGATTTACATCATGCAAGGTTGAGTCTTCATTGGTACATAAACTGGTCATCACTTCTGAACATAATATTTGTTTTGGCCTTTTGTTGTTGTTGTTCAGTCGCACAGTCGATTCCGACTCTTTGCGACCCCATGGACCAGATCACGCCAGACCTTCCTGTCTTCCACCGTCCTCTGAAGTTGGCTCAATTTCATGTTCGTTGCATCTATGACACTATCTAACCATCTCATGCTTTGCTGTCCCTGTCTTCTTTGACCTTCAGTCTTTCTCAGCATCAGTGTCTTCTCCAGTGAGTGCTCCCTTCTCATTTGGTGGCCAAAGTATTTGAGCTTCAGTTTCATTATCTGGCCTTCCAGGGAACAGTCAGGGTTGATTTCTTTTAGGATTGACTGATTTGATCTTCTTGCAGTCCAAGGGACTCTCAAGAGTCCTCTCCAGCACCATAGTTCAAAAGAATCTATTCTTCGGCACTCGGCCTTCCTTATAGTCCAACTCTCGCAGCCATACATGACTACTGGGAATACCATTGCTTTGACCATGCGGACTTTTGTTGGCAGGGTGATGTCTCTACTTTTTATCATGCTGTTGAGGTTCGCCATCGCTTTCCTCCCAAGGAGCAGGTGTCTTTTAATTTCATGGCTGCTGTCAGAGTCTGCGGTGATCTGGGATCCCAGGAACGTGAAGTCTGTCACTACTTCCTTGACTTCCCCTTCTATTTGCCAAGAAGTGGTGGGGCTGGATGCCATGAACTTAGCTTTTTTGATGTTGAGCTTCAAGCCCACTTTTGCACTCTCCTCTTTTATCTTGAGCAAGAGGCTCTTGAGGTCCTCGTCTGCATATCTGAGGTTGTTGATCTTTTCCCCAGCAATCTTAATTCTGGCTTGTGATTCATCCAGGCCAGCATTTCACATGATGTACTCTGCATATATATTAAATAAGCAAGGTGACAA
The DNA here is from genome assembly GCF_001447785.1 of Gekko japonicus. Taxonomy (NCBI): domain Eukaryota; kingdom Metazoa; phylum Chordata; class Lepidosauria; order Squamata; family Gekkonidae; genus Gekko; species Gekko japonicus. The sequence continues at coordinate 578,143 of NW_015166423.1, forward strand.
TATACATCCTTGTACTCCTTTTCCTATGCTAAACCAATCAGTTGTTCCATATCCGGTTCTAACTGTTGCTTCTTGACCCTTATACAGGTTTCTCAAGAGACATGTGAGGTGGTCTGGTACTCCCATCTCTTTAAGGAGCTGCCATAGTTTGTTGTGATCCACACAGTCAAAGGCTTTGGCATAGTCAATGAAGCAGAAGTAGATGTTTTTCTGGTACTCTCTTGCTTTCTCCATAATCCAGCGAATGTTGGCAATTCGATCTCTAGTTCCTCTACCTCTTCGAAACCCAGCTTGTACTTCTGGCAGTTCTGGCAGTTTGGCCTTAGTACTGCCTAAAGAGAGTGTGTTTTCCTTTATTCTGCCAGGGTTAAAGTAATCACAGTTAATGTGAAAGAAATCCTTTCCAAGGAGCAACCCAAGTCTGGTGTGAAAGAAAGGGGAAGTGAGGTGGCATGCTAATGGAGGGAGGAAATTTTGTTTTTGAAAATCCTGAGTTGTAAACCCATTGTTAATTTAAATAGAGTATTTTGATATGACAGTGTCATTGTTTACTCTAATTTGGTTAACTGGTCTTGCAGTAGTTCTTTCTCATCTACGTAAGTGCTAGGACTTGGAGTATGGAGTACTATTGTAGCTCTGTGTTAAATTCTGGCTCTTTTTACAGAAAAGCTTCTTTGAACTGATGGGATATTATTCTTTAGCTGGGCTTTTAGTGATGAGAATACATATTGGTTTGTGAGGTAGACAGCTTATATATAAATACAAACAGCCTTTTTTGTGATTACACCCCCTAAGGCTTCACAAGCATAAAATATCATATGATTTGTGTTCCTGTTATGTTTCTGGATAGTAAAAACATGTAAGTGGCTTCTAACTTTTGTAGCAATGAGCATTCCAAGCAACACTTGCTAACTTAACTCTGGTTAAGCAATTTAGTTCTGTTAATAAAACAAGCCATTTTACCACTGTTTTGGTTGAATGTATCTATAATTGAGTGTATATGATGTATAAAAAGGGTTTTAATGTTTGATTTTTCTATTTTTTTCTTTATTACTAACAGAGACCTAAAGGACAAGGAAATAAAGGTAAGTTGACTTTTTCTGTGTTTAGATTCCCAGCAATGAAAGACTGTGAATCTACAATTATTCAGAAATGGGGAGGGTTTTTTTAAACTGTTGCTGTTGAAGACAGTCCACTTTGCTGATACTTATACTGTAATAGTCATTCATTTCGTTAGACTATATCAGTGTAAATATCAGTGTAAATAGGCAGTGAATCATCTGCCCACTGCTATAAACTGAAATTTCCCATCCATTTCAGTATGTTACACCATCTTGATCCTCCTGATCAAAGGAGACAAGCCTAATCAAGGGATCAAATGATACAACCCCTTTCTTGGTGGAATGTTGGTCAAGCATCTGCTGTGCCTTTAAAATTCAAATATGCTTTGATACATTAAGATAGATGTAAAAGTCAGTGTGTCTTTTTTGCATTTATTTAAGTAGTTTTCCAGTTTTGAATTCAGTAGTTGATTTTCTTCTGTTTATAATATTCTGCTCTTCTTTCTTCATCTTACTTTGTTATTGCCAGCTTCCATGTTTTTTCTGTCCAAATCCACTCAGTATAGATTCTCTTTCAGATTGCATGCTGTATGTAGAAAAGGATTCTGAAGGCAGGGGAGAGTGCTGCATCTAAAATCTGGACTTGTATGTGTAGGATTTGTTGGATTAAGACTTTGTGTGCGCGCACACACTGGACAATAGTCACTCTGTCAGTGCTGATACATTTTTGTGGTCGGGGATATATCCTAACACTCCCTCCCTCAAGTAGAAACTGCTAACAGCACCAACAGTTTGTGCAGCCGGAAGATCCATAGTAGTATGTTTGGCCATTCAATCTGTTAAGTATTTTTGAAATATTCACTTTATCACAACAAAGTGTAAATATTAGGGAAGTAGTTAACACTGGGCAGCAATGAAATTAACTTTGAAATGTGTAATGTGTTAGTGATTTTTAAGTGTTAGATAAGGTTACAGTAAATGAGGACTATTTGGTAGCCAATTTTTTAACTCTCAGAATTTGACCCCAAAATAAAATAACAGCAATTAAAAAAGGGGGAAAAAACTTCTAGAGAAGTCTGCAGTTATAGTAGGTGTCCAGTAGGAGAAGTCATGTTACTATGTTCATTTTCTCGTTTACCAGGCCGGGAGTGGATGAGGAATCTTTACTCTTGTTCATTGCTAACAAATGATAGAAAAGAATCCTACCACAGTGGCATTCTTGTTATATGAAATATTTGACAGTTGTTTAAGAATTTTAATTGACAATGTCTGGCCAATCAGTTGATTGTCATACAGAGGTTACTGTTATACTATTTTGTTGTAGTAACTCAGAAAGCTCAACCCCTCAGATAAGTCTGCTGATCCAAAGGGCTCAGTTTTATTGGTGGAGGAGGGCTGGTGATTTTCACCAGTTCCCCTTTTGAGCTGCAGACCTTCACATTGCAGTGCTGTTCTTGTGGATTCTTTTGCTGCAGCTGCAGAATTTGGGATTTTTTTGGGGGGGGGGGTTCTTAGCAGGCTACAGTTAGAGATGGGGACATTTCACTCAGCTGGTGATGATTTGGATTCATCCCATAGAAAGTATCTTCAGTTTTTGTTTGTGAAGGATAGCTAATAAGTATGTCTACATTGATAGTGTTATAAGAATAGTTCTCCAGTTTGACCAGTAATCAAAGCCCCAAACGGAGAAGAGGCAAAATCTGAACATGAGAATTTGAGTCCTCTTCGGACAGAAAAAAAAGACTCAAGTAAAAGAGACTGATTGTAGTAAATAAGACTGTTTTTCCTATAGAATACTTTTCCATGCTAATGTGTGTGTAGTGGTAAATTCTTGGTGTGGAATGTGCTTATGCTATTGTAATATAATTCGCTATAAGAGCCTGTATTTGTGTAAGTGAATGATAAAACCTTGTTAAATAATATCTAGGCAGTTGTTGACAGATTATAATTCTTACTGGTATTCCTTGAATCAACATCATACCCCAGTGTTTTCTTTCTAGTATTCTTTTAAAATGTTTGCTGTTATATACCAAGGCACATTGCAGCATGTTACAGTGAGAACATTTTAATGTAATTTTCTAAAGAGCAGCTATTTGCAGGAAAGACACAGAATTTTTTGCCTGCGTAAAATTTATTTGCTTCATTAGTGTTTTGATATCAGTAAGAGAATGTTGACTACATTTTTCTCTTGGCTTAAAAGTTTAACTACTAGCAATGCATCATCCCTCCCCCCCTTTGACGTCTTGCCTCTCAGGTGCACTTGTTTAGAAGCAAGTCCTTCTGAATATAATGTGGCTTACTCACATGTAAACATGCATTGCAGTTTTAAAGTGTAAACTCTTAACTGTAGAAATGATTTAGTCAGGCCTTATACTGCTTTTATCTCAGTACAAAAGAAGATAGGTGTGTGAAAGTAAGGCAGACCTTGGAATACTGCTTTATGACTCCTCACATTATGAAGCTAAGATCTGAAATACAAAAATTCAAGATGAAGGGAGTACATGTTTTTGGAGCAGGAAAACAAAATTGCATTATTTGAGCAGATTATCTGAGCTTTAAATATACAGAACTTTTATTGTACTGGCTGATAACTGTTGTTGGCTTCTGAGATGATAATTCTTTCTAAAGCACAATTTAAATCTGTAGGAGAGTCGCTGATATATAACTCCATCATTTTTCCAAGCCATACTTTAACTGCAATCCTAAGAATGCTTTCCGGGGAGTAAGCGCCCATTGAATATAAAAAGACTTCCAAAGAGGATTGCTTCCTTAGTCTAATTTCAAATACTCTTTCAGCTGAACCAAAAGAGAAAGGACTCTGGTGAGATTTCAGAGGTAGAGGGTTTCAAAAACTCTCTACCTATGAATTCTTAGCAAATCAAGAACATTAAAATCTGTGTCCCCCCCCATTCCACCCTTTGGTGATCTTGCTGTTTTCCCTCCCTCACATGTAGGATTTTCCCTTCTGTCTTTTTTGCTGAACAGCCCCTTTATTTTCTTCTTACTTGTTTGTCTGTGGCTGTCCCACCCAGTTGCTTTATTTTATACACACGCGCGCATACAAATAATTTTTTGAGGCTGGCCCAGCCCAGGGAATTGAGGAAAGAGACAAAATCACCTTCTTATATTCTGCTTTTGAAATGGCACACAAGAGGCTTTTGAAAGTTCAAAATAAACAAAATGTTTTTTTTAATGTGGAGGACAAAAGGTCAGGTTGAATCATATGTGGGGTGTATGAACAGATATTAAAACTGAAGTAACTTTGTATTTGAAGGGCTGTGGTGGCTAAGAAGTTAAGACGCTGAGCTGCAGTCCAGAAGGTCTGTAGTTTGGCAGTTCGAGACCCGAGTGTCGCATGACGGAGTGAGCTCCCGTCTCTGGTCTCAGCTCTTGCCAACCTAGCAATTTGAAAGCAAGAAATTGCAAGTAGATAAATAGGTACTGCTTCAGTGGGAAGGTAACAGCATTCCGTGCGTTTCGGCATTTAGTCATGCCGGCCACATGACCACAGAGAAGTTTTTGGACAGCGCTGACTCTTCGGCTTGGAAACGAAGATGAGCACCGCTCCCTAGAGTCGGATTTGACCAGCTTTCCAGCAAGGGAAACCTATACTTTTACTAACTTTGTATTTACACAAACACCAGATAATTTGTTGCCAACAAAGCCTCTAAAACTTTGAGGAGAGAGGCTTTCTTTCCACTGTCTGCATAAACACTCAAGATTGGTTTCGGAGTTTCACTGATACATAAAGTTTAGAAGACAGGAACATACAACCATGTTCCCAAAATCCACTCACTTTCTTAGCCTCCTTCCCAGTCCACAGTCAGTGCTTAACTCTCTCTTCTTCAACTGTCAGTTTCCAACTGTCATTCCTTAACTGACTCTCTCAACAGTATTCTATTCAAACAGCTTGTCACTCAAAGGTTCTCAGACTGTTAGGTATTAACAGCTGAGAATCCGTCATACACCACTTGTTTCTGCATCAAGATTTTAGATTCAGAATGCATTGTACAAATAAAGTAGATTTTCATTTGCTTATTTGGCATATAGTTGGCTTTTAAAATAAGTACTTTTGAAAAGGTTTAGGCCTTTGCACTGGAAAATCACATCTTTCCTTGTGAACTGTGTGACACTTCTAAATTCTCACTTGTATGCATTTGTGGCCTCTAGTCTTCCTTGTCCATCTTCTTCCCGTATTCCTAAGAGCAGAAAACATAACAGAAAGGAAGGATTTGGAAGTGGCTTCAGGTAGTGTATAGAATGATGGAGGCAAGATCACAGCTCTCTCCTCACCAAGGCAAAACAGTGGCTGTCAGAAGGAAGAGAGAATTCTTGTACTAAGATATACTGGGAAGAAATTTTATTTATTTATTTATTTATTTTTCGTACTTATACCCCGCCCTCCCCCGTGGGCTCAGGGCGGCTTACAGAGGCAAGAACACTTGCCATGGTAAAACAATCATATACATAACAATTTAAAACATATACTACATATTAAAATCTTAAGTTAGATCTTAAATAAACAAAGTGCTCAGTGCCATTCATACTCAAAAGATGGTGGATCATCTGTCCAAAGTCCCAAGGAGACGGCAGAAGGATTGTTCCATAATAGATGTTTCATCGGGACCTCAGGGCGGTGGTAGTATAGTAGGGGCGGCGGCTCCTACTCGAAAGCCTGGCAGAAGAGCTCCGTCTTGCAGGCCCTGCGGAACTGCATCAGATCCCGCAGGGCCCTGATCTCCTCCGGGAGCTCATTCCACCAGGTAGGAGCCGCCACCAAAAAGGCCCTGGTCCTCGTGGCGGCTAGTTTGACCTCCTTGGGGCCCGGGATGGTTAGTAAGTTTTGGGCCCCTGACCGTAGTGCTCTTGGGGGAACATACGGGGAAAGGCGGTCCCTCAGGTAGGCTGGACCCTGGCCATATAGGGCTTTATAGGTAGCAACCAGCACTTTGAAGCGAATCAGGTACGCTATTGGCAACCAGTGCAGCGCTTTCAGCGCAGGCCGCACATGGTCCCTTCTAGAGAGACCCATTAACAGCCTGGCCGCAGCATTCTGCACCAGTTGCAGCTTCCGGATTTGCGACAGAGGCAGCCCCATGTAGAGAGCGTTGCAGTAGTCTAGCCTCGA
>NW_015166423.1:585143-596873 GCF_001447785.1 Gekko japonicus
GTCCAGAGATCGTTTTTTTAAGAGGGGGCGGACCATCGCGTCCTTGAGCGCATTCGGGAACTGTCCCTCCAAGAGGGGCGTGTTGATAATGTCCCGCAATGCGCCTCGCAACCCCTCGGGACCCGCTTTAATAAGCTACGAGGGGCACGGATCAAGGTCGCATGTCGTTGGGCGCACAGAGACGAGCAATCTGTCCACTTCGTCCAGACTGAGCTGATTAAAACACTCTAAACCCGCTACCAAGGACGCGCAAGGGGCCTCAAGTTCGCTCACTGTCTCAATTGTGGCGGGCAGGGCGCGGCGAAGCTCCAAGACTTTATCCGCGAAGAAGCTCGCAAAAGCCTCGCAGCCAATGTCCAATTCCCTAACGTTTTGCTTGCCCTGAGGCAAGGTTGTCAAACTCCGAATTACACTAAATAATTGGGCCGGGCGCGAGCTCGCGGACACAATCTCAGCCGCATAGAAGTCCTTCTTAGCGGCCTTAACTGCCATCTCATAGGATCTCATAGGCTGTTTGGAGTCCCGTTGCCAGAGCGACGCGTAGCGTCACATCCTGGCGATGGCGGTGCAACGCGTATCGCTGTCCCCCGCGGCAGGGATCCTGTGAAGACGTGTGGATCCCCCGCCGCGGCTTGGCAGCCCTACTTTGTTCTGTCTTTGTCTAGTTCCAGCCTTCTTCAGAGGCTTTCTAAACATCTCCATTTTTTTCTCTTACTGTGGCAAGTAGAGGCTTCTGAAAATGAATGCAGAAGTTCTTGTCCAGAGAAGACCATTAAGAGTGTGGAGTGTGGCTGAATTGATAAGCCTTTTGTTTGCTGGAATGTAGATCTGTGTTTGTATAAATTTTAAGCAGAAGAAGCAGTTTCACTGCTGGTTTAGAGCAGTTTAGAGCTGAATCTAGTAAAGGTCACTGTTTTTTTTTTCCTTTTTGTAAATGATATTGAAATCAAAATATTGAGCCAGATGTCTGGAAAGGCGGGATATAAATATAAACAATGAATAAATAAATAAATGATATAAACTTCAGTGTTAGATGCTTGGACTCTGAAAATTTTGTACATTGCATGAGGCAGATACTTTGTCCCCGAGCATAATAAAACAGGCTTGTTCGACTACAAAATAAATGAGGCTACTTTTCACAACTTATTTGATATGATGGAGCTGAAGGTAAGACTTTTAATGCAGAGAATCTTAGTGACTATGTTGAGTGACTTAAAAAAAAATTATGTCACTGTTTTCTTGCCTTTTCACAGTTTCCCCTGAAATGAAACATTTTTCTATTTTTGTTGACTGATAAAATTTCAAATGTGATTCCTTTAACCTCTTTGGTAGGTTAGAAATGAGTTCTTGTAGAGCGACTCTGAAGCTTAAGAAGGATTATTGATCCCTACCACCAGTATGAAAAACGTTATGGAACAGTCAGATCCTTTCTTGGGTTCAGCTTGTATAACATTGTAGAAGTAACAGCCACCCATGTTTAAGTTTAAGTGGCAGGTTGGCATGGTTGACTGCATTGCACCAGTAGAGATCCACAGGTGTCTGCTTACACTTTAGAAAACTGATGGCATTACTCTTGCAGATAAAAGCAGAAGCAGTGGGTAAACTATTTTTATTTAGAAATGCTTTATGGAGTGTAGTGAAAACCCCATTGCTAACCATGTAAACAGCCTACAACATTTACATAGTATTGGAAAAGCAAGTCATATAATGTTAGGAAGGTTCTAGCTTTGGTATGCATTTAAGTCTTGAAAGCCAAAGCTGTGACCATTCACCATGTTCTTATTCCTGAGAACATGCAGTAGAGTTCCAGTATTGTACTAGTTTATAAATGTCCATCTGTAGTTTGCCCGTGTTCCCTTTGTGGTTTTCTTGGTTGCACTTAAGTAGAACTGCTTAAATGATTTGAAATTTGTTGTGTTGTTCTGGTTTTAACCGAAAACGATCAATTATTATTGTAAGCCACCTTGAACCACCAGGAAATGTGAGGTATAAATGTTTTAATTAAAAAAGAAATTGTTCTACAGAAATAATGGCGTTTACATTGCCCAATGAATGAAATCTTATTACAGCATCCTGCCAGAGCAATCCAAACACTTCAGCAAGGGGCACAGTTTACATTGTAGATAGCTATTTTGTGTATAATGATAATTTAGAATTATTATAATTTCATTGTTCAGGCAATACAGTATTTAAGAAATAGTGTCTTGTACTGAGCTGCATGTAAATTAGCAAATTTGTTAATTCTTTAGGCCGCTGTAGTGTTTTATAGAGCTGTAACATGGGGGTGTCTCTGTGGGGGGGCATAAATATCAATTTTGGGTAAAATGGAAATTTATAAAATCTAAACCTTGTAATTGCCTTAATATTCCTTCTGCAGATTGTCAGTCAGTTACAGTGCTGAATTTTTTCAGTTTGTGTCTTTAGAGCTTTAGGAAAAAATTGCTGTGGCAGTCTTACACTGACAAATAATGCCAGCCTAAATGCATGTGACTATCTGAAGTTATTTGACCAGAACAAATTAATGTAGTATTTCTAGTACCATGCAGACCAATTGAACATATACTTTCTTGTGTGTCCATTGGAAGGCTGGTAGAACAGTTGTCCAATCTTGTCACATTTCTACTGTATAGTATGTGCAACAGTCTCATAGAGACTTCCTTTCACCTGTAGTCTTAACATTTTGTCTTGTATGTTTGCATAGTTCAGGTTTTTAGGTGTTTTTATATTGCCTGCCAACAGATAGTTTGCTGTATTTTCTGGGTTCTAGGATATCTGTATTGGTTCTAGAATAAACTTTTGTAAAATGTGATGTATTCAGGTTCTTTAGTTTTTTTAACTAAAATGTTAAAGTGCCTAATTTAAATTATGTTTCAGTTTCAGTGCAGAACGGTTCGATTCATCAAAAGGATGCAGTAAATGATGATGATTTTGAGCCATATCTAAGTAGCCAGACAAATCAGGTGAGTTAAAAGAGCATTTCAAGAATCTTAATTTGTTTATTGTTTAGCCTAATAAGCAATTATATTAAGTTTTTCTGAAATAAATTTTCAAATAAAACTCTACTGACAATTGTAAACTTTTCAAAGAGTTACTTTTGCTTACGTTCTTGATCTTTAGAAGATAAGCTGCTGTAGATTGGATACAACTTGCAGAAGGGATTGGTGAAACTGATCTTTCACACCCTTCTCTTAGAACCCTGCTCCTTGTTCCAAAGTTCTGGTCTAAAGATCAGAGAACTCTTGTGAATAGAATGCACTATATTGTTGTGGTTTAGCTTCAGTTATCATTTGGCCTGATTTCCTCTTTGCTGTGGTTCGTTTTGTTCTTGAGTGTCTCCTGATCATCAGAAAGAACTTTGGGGGCAAACAGCTGAATGTTAGTAGAAGGCAAGGGCAGACCAGCTTCACTAACTCCTTGCAGGTGTTTTTCTGCTGCCTCCAACCCAAAGTGTCATAGTAAATATTTTTGTTAGAAATTGGTGAAAATTAGTGCTTAGCAGCTGATGGTCTTTGCAAATTTTTATTCGCCCTTCAGAACAATAAATTCCATGGGTTGGCTCCAAAGGAGTGCTAATGGAGTGTATTTTCACATCACTTACACTACATCCTGTTGTTCCCTTTGAAATACTGCCTCTAAGTGTCAGGGAACTGTCAGCAACAGCATTGTTTGTGATTTGAAAGTCTGCAGTGGGGGCAATTGGTGAAAATTTTTCTTCCCCATGTTTATGAGCAATTGTAGTAACTTCCCATTCATGACAACACAGTGAGTAACAGCTACCAAAATTGTATTTATTACAATATTTGAAAGGTGTAAAATATATATGTGACATTTATTATTATTATTATTATTTACTTGATTTATAAACCACCCTCCCCTATTGCTTGGAGCTTAGGGTGGTGAACAACATTTCAGTAAATCATTACAATCAAACTAAAACAATTTAGAACAAACAAATCTAAACACATAGCGTTTAAAGAATCGATTTATGTCTTAGCCGTGGGGGGGGGGGAGGAAGGAGCCAGGCTCAGTGGAAACTCTTGCTGTCCTCAAACACAGGCCTGGTAGAACATTTCTGTCTTATGAGACTTTCAGAAGTGTACTAGGTCCTACAGGACATGGATGTCATTTGGCAGAGAGAGCCACCAGGCTGGTGCCAAGGCCAAAAAGGCCCTGGCTGTGGTTGAGGACAGCTGGATGTCTTTTGTGCCAGGGATGACCAGAAAGTTCTTCTCTCCAGATCATAGTGCTCTTCTGGGGGTATACCAGGAGAGGCAGTCCCATAGATACATTGGTCCCAGATCACTTAGGGCCTTAAAGGTTAAGTCCGAAGAAAGGGGGCTGCCCTAAGGCAAATGAAGAAGAAAAAAAACGAAGTGGTGCAGAGGAACAGGAATCTTTAATGATTATAACCCCAGACTATTGTCTCCTCAATTTATCAATCTCGTTATTACTTTTAAATACTCCCTTTAATTGAATACTGGAGCCAGTATTGAAAGCAGCCAGTTAAGAAATGAATTCATCCACCACCATTGAAAGGTGGTAAAATTAAGTTTGTATATAAACAAGCAATGCCAAGAGCCTAATACACATTTATTTTTATGTCCTGCAACAAAACATTCTGATGCAAAATGATAAATAAGATTCAGCCAGCACTTTTTCTCTGTCTTGGCCAATTCTCCTCCTCATTATAGGCCCTATATCATGTGGTTTTTGCCTGAGGATATCCCAAAACCCCAAATACAGTGTTTTTGGTGGTCAAAAGGGATCCCTTCTTCTCTTTTTCACCAGCAGAAAAAGTGATTGGATCCAACCTTTGTGCTTCCACTAAGAATTGCCCAGAGGCACTACCATAAAATGCTGAAAATATTAGGTGTCACAATAAAATTTCTAGGCACCATAGTGACCTGGCATCTGGGTTTTGTCTAGCCTTGTGGTAGTAGTCCTGAAAAGCAGTAGCTGCAAATAGACAAGTAAGATGACAAGTGCTAGGAAAACCTGTAAATAGAGGCTTGGGTCCTCTAGAAGTTTTCCATGGGCAGAAGGCATTTCTGTCTCCTAAGAACAGGCGAGTCTTAAGAACAGAAGCAGAGGTCAGGTCTGCCCTGGCAGGGGGCAGTTGGCAAATATTCAACCATATATGAATTCTCTGGTGGATCCAGGCCAAGGCATATAAATTGATACTGTTCAGGAATACTGTGTTGAGATGAAAGGGACTTGGCATGGTAAAGAAAACCAAGAATTTGTGAGTATAGAAATCATTTGGCTTTCACAAGGAAATGCCTTGCACAACATTAAGAACCACCCCACTGTCTTTCAAGTTGTGCAAGCAAAAGCCATCTGCAGTAGTGAATTGGCAGCCCTCTGCAATTCCTGAAAAGGCATTCCATTAATGACATCTGCTCCAGGTAGAAACACTAAGATATTCACTCAGTAATGGGAGCAAATACATTGGGAATGAGGATGGGGGTAAGTAGTTAGTGTTGAATTTTTAAAGTGTTGTGAGCCATGGTGAGAACTTTAGTTGTAAAGAGCACTTGGTTTTTCTATAGGGAACACGTTGGCATAGCATTAAGTATGGATGACAAACAAGAATTAGCATTAATTCCTTAAGTGCTAGCAACAGAAGTATATCTCGCAAACCATCTGTCCATCGATGCAATTATATTCATTTGATAGACAAAACGAATGCTTGCCTTCTAATTTCTCATGACCATTAGCGTATGGTATAAGCCATGAATTTTTCCAGTTGGGGCTCAGAATGAAGTGTTTTTTCACCCAATAACTCTGCCAGCTTACTGTTCTTTACTCTGAGGTCCTATACAGTTGCTTTCCTTCATCTGGGGGGGGGGTACTTGTTTTCTGATGGTACATGTGTAGAGGTGCATTAGTAATATTGTGGGTTTTTTAAAAGAAAATTCGGAAGGTTGTTCTTGACAAGATAGTGTATTTGTAATAAGAGATGTAAAATTTCAAGAAGTTTGGGGGGGAGAATGTAAATATATGCAGTACATACTTTTCCTATCATATCTAAACTATTATTACTGATGTAACATAAAGCACATCATAACATAGTTTATAAAATTTGGTGTATTCCTTATTGCTGCATAAGTAATAGTCACAGGTGTCAGCAGGACTTAATGAAGATATGAGTATAGTAAAATACCATCTAACATTTAATTCTGTTTAAACAATAAAATACTGGAATGGGTAAGTATAAGAGAAGGCAACTTAAAGCTGTAAGTACAGTGCAGCAGGATGTCTCTAGTGTTGAAGATCCTTTGTGTGTTTGCAAACAGGAAGTATGCTTCTCTTTTGAGTTCAGGCTTCATGCAACAGGATTCAGTCATCATTTAGCAGGCCTTCCTATTTTTTTTGTAGGAAAAACGATTCAGTTTTTGATGTTTTTAATGGAATAATAAAAGCAAGAATTCCTAGCTTTCCTGTAAACATGTGCAAATCTGCATTATTCATTTCTGGGATATAGTCTGAAAGAGGAAAGAATGCACTCCCTTTTAATTTACAAAAACCTTTGTACCTGCTTATGTGGAGGTGACTTCTTATTTTCTGTAGGTGGTCACAGGAGAGGTAATTACCAGAGTTGTCAATAGCAAATCTGCCTTCCACAGTTCCATTGGTGACTTAACAAGGAATACAAGTTATTACCAGTGGCCATGATGCATACAACAGAGGCAAGTTGCTAAGGGGAATATTTGCCCATTTACACACTGGACAGATGGTCTGTATTACCAGATCTCATAGCATGTATCATTTGTTTAAGGTAGGAGAGAGGAAGGGAAGCCAGGGGAGACAACTGGAGAATGTTTATAGTATTACTTGCTATCAAAACACTTAATTCCAATAATTTAATTGAAAATATGCATTCCTGGTCTTTACTAGACCAGCTGTCCTCTTAACCATTGTTGCCTATGTTGCCTCTAAGTTGGCAACTATGTTTCTGTTTCAGCTCTTTGCTCTAAGACCAGATTTTTCTTTTAGAAAGCTAACCTTCAGAAATTAACTTAATATTAGATGTTTACCTGTGATATTTTTAAATATAAAACTTAATATTAGACATTTAAATATATAACTGTAATCACATTAAGAAAGTAGATGAAGCACCAAATGTGATTCTTCTGATACTGATTTTTGTTCTACTGCAGAGTAATAGCTATCCACCAATGTCAGACCCATACATGCCTAGTTATTATGCACCATCCATTGGATTTCCATACTCTCTGGGTGAAGCGGCTTGGTCTACAGCAGGAGATCCTCCAATGCCATACTTGACAACTTATGGACAGATGAGCAATGGTGAACACCACTACATCCCTGATGGTGTGTTTAGTCAACCTGGGGCTTTAGGAAACACCCCTCCGTTCCTTGGTCAACATGGATTTAATTTTTTTCCTGGGAATGCAGATTTCTCTACATGGGGGACAAGTGGATCTCAGGGGCAATCAACTCAAAGCTCTGCTTATAGCAGCAGCTATGGCTACCCACCTAGCTCTCTTGGCAGAGCTATAGCCGATGGACAGGCTGGATTTGGCAATGATACCTTAAGCAAGGTGCCTGGTATTAGCAGCATTGAGCAAGGCATGACTGGATTGAAAATTGGCGGTGATATGACAGTTGCTGTAACAAAAACTGTTGGTTCAGCTCTGAGCAGTACAGGAATGACAAGCATTGCAGCAAATAGTGTGCCTGCAGTTAGCAGTTCAGCACCTAAACCAACCTCTTGGGCTGCCATTGCTAGGAAGCCTGCTAAGCCTCAGCCAAAACTTAAGCCTAAAGGTAATGTGGGAATTGGGGGGCCTGCTGTCCCACCACCCCCTATAAAACACAACATGAATATTGGAACTTGGGATGACAAAGGGTCTGTAGTCAAAGCTCCCCCAACCCAACCAGTACTGCCTCCTCAGACTATAATTCAGCAGCCTCAGCCATTAATTCAGCCACCACCAATGGTGCAAAGCCAACTGCCTCAGCAGCAGCCGCAGCCACAGCAGCAACAAGGACCTCAGCAACAGGCCCAGCCACATCAGCTGCAGCAACAACAGCTGCAGAATCGCTGGGTAGCTCCTCGCAATAGGGGTGTAGGCTTCAATCAGAGCAATGGAGCTGGCAACGAAAACTATGGTATAGGTGTTATACCAGTTAGCTCTTCACCTTCTGGTGTAGAAGTGCACCCGGTACTGGAGAAACTAAAGGCCATAAATAATTATAATCCCAAAGACTTTGACTGGAACCTGAAGAATGGTCGTGTGTTTATAATCAAAAGCTATTCAGAGGACGATATACATCGTTCCATTAAGTATTCAATCTGGTGTAGTACTGAACATGGTAATAAGCGCTTGGATGCCGCGTACCGTTCGCTGAATGGAAAAGGCCCACTCTATTTACTTTTCAGTGTGAATGGCAGTGGACACTTCTGTGGAGTGGCTGAGATGAAGTCTGTGGTGGACTACAACGCCTATGCTGGTGTCTGGTCTCAGGATAAATGGAAGGGGAAGTTTGATGTTAAATGGATCTTTGTTAAAGACGTTCCGAACAACCAGCTGCGGCACATTCGTTTGGAAAACAATGACAACAAACCAGTTACCAATTCGAGGGACACTCAAGAAGTACCCCTAGAAAAAGCCAAGCAAGTGCTTAAAATAATTGCTACTTTCAAGCATACCACCTCAATCTTTGATGACTTTGCACATTATGAGAAGCGTCAAGAGGAGGAGGAAGCCATGCGTAGGGTAAGAACCCCAAGTTACAGTCTATTCTTTTATGTTTTGAGTGCTTGTCATTTGAAATTATACCTTGCCATGACCATTTCCCATAACAAATCTTTGAAATCCCCAGGTACTGGGAGGAATCCTACAAACTGTTCCATTACAATTGCTGTGTTTGTGTCACAGTGGGTTGAATCCATCAGTATAAAGTCTTTGGAGGCAGTTCTCCAATTCTGGGTGTTTGGACCTAACCCACAGTTTCTTTAAAAACTTGACTGTAGAAAAGAGAGATTAACAGGTGACACCACCTCTCTGCTCCTTATGCCAGTGGAAACAGAACAGATAGTTAAACTAACCCTGTAGAGTGCCCTGGTATTCAAGACATGAAGTGTTACAGGGTAACATCTCACTCATAGAAGTAAGGAGTAGACTAGAAACTGGTTATCACAGTATGAGAGACTTTCTTACGTGTAATAATTGGGTTTTGTAGCAACTTACTGATCCTGAAAAGAGAATTTAAGCAGATTCTTAGTCTGAGTATAGACTCCCTACAATAAAGGCAAATAAGATAACAAAATCTAGATAACAAATTCATTTTTTTCACTGCCTCTTACTTGAACTATTCCTCTTCTACCACATGTTAGTCTCCTAAGGGTTCATACCTAACCTTAAACCAATATTTTGTTTAATCTGTTAAAACTGGGTATATCTGGGACGTTGACCTTAAGAATTATGATAGGTCATTTAAAGAGAGAGAGAGATGGATGGCTCACATATTACATGAGTGATATTGCTGCAGTCTTGTCCTAACACAAAATATGTCCTGTTTTTCTGTACTGGGATGATATTGGAGGCAGTGAATCTAAACAGGGTGGTACTTTGATCTCATAATTTCTCGGACCCAGCTGCTGGTAGTCTGCTTGCTGGGAGGGGCAACTCACATTGTCTGTGCTTAGTCTGCGGTATATCTTGATCAGAGTTGTTGCTGTTTGCAATCCAAATTTTGAAGAGGCTGCAAGTAAAAATTGTATTTAATCAAGAGATGAGTACTTTTTTCTCCTGCATCATGAGAGTAAATTTGGTGAAAGAGGAAAGCACACTTAAGTGTGCAAATCTAAATTTCACACTTTGTTTTATTTTAAAATTTTGTGCACTATTCACTATTAAAATGCATACTCTTACAACCCTATCAAAAGAAAGATAACATATGTGTTTGATAAGAACACAGTGCTTGAGACATGGCCATGTGAATGATTGACTGTATATTGACATATGCATGTTAAGTACTTAATAATTTTAATCTGCTATATTGTTCACACAGAAGGAAGAGTTCAAGTGAGGTCTGAGATTTTCTCTTCTTTAAGAGTAATAATATTCTTGATTAGTTGACTGGTATGAATATGCAGGATCTGCCCTCCCCAGGATCCCTCTCTTGTTGGGACCTTTTTGGTTTGTAGCCTACAGAAGGCTAGTGGAGAGGCATCCCCCCCCAATGCTCCCCTTCTCTCTCCCCTTTGGCCCACAAAAAAGCTGATGTTTGGGGGCACACATGGGCAGAAAGTCATACAACATGGTTGGTTGCTGTGAGGTGGAAGAAACTGGTGCCAGTGAAAAGCACTGCTTTGTGTCTGGTCTCCCAAATCCCAGCATCAGCTCTTAGCAGATCAAAAGGGCTGCTGGAAGAAGGACTGTGTGGGAAAATTTCTGCTTCTGTGAACCCCTTGTATATGACCCTAACCTGTAGATCTGTAGGAAGCAGAAATAATGAAGACACTGGGGCTGTCACTCATTCTTTGACACAATCTTGTGCAGAACAGGAGCAGGTTGGACTTGGAAGCTATTCTACTGGTATAATATACCCAGTGAGACTTAAAGCTCACCTTCCTGCCTTCTAGAGATTCTGAAGAACACTTAATATTCACAGAATATTAATAGCAATAATTTTTATTTTATTTATTTATTTTAGTAAGACTTATACCCCTCCTTCCCCGTGGAGTGGGCTCAGGGCGGCTTACAAGGGGCAAAGCCCATATAAAACAGATTAAAGCAATAAACCATTAATAACAATTTATAAAAATTATACTCAATTTAACAAGATGGTCTCTGGATGGTTCTCCAAAGGTGATTTTATCCTATAGCTCAACAAGGTAAATCCAGTGGCCACGCAGAAATTGTGGCAGATCTTCCTGGACCATCCTCACCCCGATGTTATCCACCTCATTGGTGGCAGTGGTAGTGGTGGCCCCATGTGAAAGCCTGGCAGAAGAGTTCCGTCTTACAGGCCCTGCGGAACTGCATAAGGTCCCGCAGGGCCCTGATCTCCTCCGGGAGCTCGTTCCACCAGGTAGGGGCCACCACTGAAAAGGATCTGGTCCTAGTCGTGGCGAGCCTTGCCTCCCGGGGGCCTGGAACAACCAGGCGATGTTGTGCCCTGGACCGAAGTGCTCTTGGGGGTATATATGGGGAAAGGCGGTCCCTCAGGTAAGTCGGACCCCGGCCATGAAGGGCTTTAAAGGTAAGTACCAGCACTTTGAAGCAGATTCGGTATGCTATTGGCAGCCAGTGCAGCGCTTTCAGCACAGGCTGGATGTGCTCCCACTTGAGGAGACCCATCAACAGCCTGTCCACCGCATTCTGCACTAGCTGCAGCTTCCGGATCCGCCCCAAAGGCAGCCCCATGTAGAGAGCGTTACAGTAGTCTAGCCTCGAGGTGACCGTCGCATGGATCACTGTAGCCAGGTCGTCGTGGTCAAGGAAGGGAGCCAACTGCCGAATCAGCCTAAGATGATAAAATGCCGATCTGGCAGTGGCTGCCACCTGGGCCTCCATAGTTAAGGAGGGATACAGAAGCACTCCCAAACTCCTAACCTCCGACGCTGGCACCAATGGCGCCCCATCAAAGGTCGGGAGAGGGAGCCCCAACCCCGGTCCACTCCGACTCAGGCACAGGACCTCCGTCTTCGCTGGGTTTAGTTTCAGCCGGCTCAGCCTGAGCCACTCAGCCACGGCC
>NW_015166423.1:596970-612091 GCF_001447785.1 Gekko japonicus
CGCATTCAAGTGGGTGCCTCCGGGACTGCTGTTCCCCTATCGCCACTCTCTGTCCCCGACCTTGGAGAAAAGAGGCAAGCCATTGAAGAGCGAGCCCCTGTATCCCCACGTTGGCAAGACGGTGGGTCAGCAACTGGTGGTCGACCGTGTCAAACGCGGCCGACAGATCTAACAGCAACAGTGCCGCCACACCGCCTCGATCCAGATGCCTCCGAAGGTCGTCAGTCAGGGCAACCAGCACTGTCTCCGTCCCATGACCTGGGCGGAAGCCGGACTGGAATGGATCCAGGACAGAAGCGTCATCCAGAAAGCTCTGAAGCTGTGTCACCACCGCCCTCTCGATCAATTTGCCCAAATTGGACACCGGCCGATAGTTGGCCAATCCAGCCAGGTCCAAAGTTGTTTTTTTCAGGAGAGGACGGACCATTGCCTCCTTGAGTACCTCAGGGAACCGTCCCTCCAAGAGGGACTTGTGTTTTTTTTTTAATTTTATTGATTTTCATTGTTAAAGAAGACAAAAACAGAACACAAAAAAGAACCAGAGGGACGTTGATAATCTCCCTTATGGCACCTCGAAACCCCTCATGGCCCGCTTTAATGAGCCAGGAAGGGCACGGATCAAGATGGCACGTGGTTGGGCGCACAGATGTGAGCAGTCTGTCAACTTCCTCTAGACTGAGCGGGTCAAAACATTCTAAACCCTGCGAAGGTGCGCAAGGGGCCTCAAGTTCGCTCACTGTTTCAATTGTGGCAGGGAGGTCACGGCGGAGCGTCAAGACTTTATCTGCGAAATAGCTCGCAAAAGCCCCACAGCCAATATCCAATTCCCTACTGTTTTGTCTGCCTTGGGACAGAGCTGTCAAAGACCAAATTGTTCTAAATAATTGGGCTGGGCGTGAGCTCGCAGACGCAATCCTGGCTGCATAGAACTCCCTCTTAGCAGCTTTGACTGCCATCTCATAGGATCTCATAAACGTCCTATAGGATGTTCTTGACGCTTCATTGCGAGCACACTGCCACCGTCTCTCTAGCCGTCTTAGCTCTCGTTTCATGAGCCGCAACCCCTGGGTATACCAAGAGGACAGCCTAGAATGAGAGCGCAGAGGGCGCCTGGGAGCGATCTCACCAATGGCTGTGGAGAGTCGGTCTTATGTCCTCCACAAGCTCATCCAGTGATCCGCCATCTGAAGCCGAACGGGATCCATTTGGTTCCGCGGGCGAGCTAAAATCTGCTCTTAATACTAATAGGGGTGAGTATGTAGGCAGCAGATATAGTTAATAGCTAGACATGAGTTTGATTAAAAGGGTGTTATAGAGTATGCAGGTGCCCACTTGAGACTACTCAGTGTCACTAGACTGAGATTTATCTTGAACTGCTAGTTAGATTTGGCTAGCTAGGTGAACAAACAATTTTCATTCTGGGCCTTGGATACAAGTACAGTAACCAGCTGTACAAGGATCAAAGGTGCTGTCCTTTTGACCAGGCTGCCGTTTCTATTTTCACTCTCCATGGAAAGGCCTTTAGACTGCAGCTGTGCATGTGCAGCTTTTTTGAGCTGGATGAGTTTTGCAGTGTTGGAAGAAACAAAAAAAGCTAGCATTAAGGTGTCTTAATCATGGTCTCTAAACAAGCTGGAATAATTTGGATACTCCAACAGTGATAACAATAAAAATTTGAAAGCAAGCTGTGAATTGTATTTTCACACGTGTGGTGTGCTGGATTTATTTGTGGACCTTGTCAGTTTATAATGGCCATCCAAAGATTCATGCTCATGCTATCAAAACATTGTGACTCTTCAGTTTTATTTGCAATCCAGGTAAGACCGCATGTTTGGCTTTAAATCAGGTTAGTCCCAATTACTTCAATTAGCCTACATTTTCATAAATCAAAGTACCATAACTAGATTGTGGATTTGTTTGATCATGTGTCATATTTACTATTGGAAAGATTCTGTTTTCCAGTAGAGCAAATCATGACGACTTTCTGCAACTCTAAAGTTAGAGAAATAACCTTAAAATTGAAATATGGCATTTTGCTTCTTAGTGTAACATTAATTTGTTCTGTATGCTAATCATAATAATCATAATAGGTTTGTTCCTAAGATTCTAATGATGGAGCCTTTCACTCATGCAAGGAAGAGAGGTTCCTTGCATTGGAGGAAGGATGGTGACATTACTGAACCCAAACCATTGAATCTAACCCAGTATAAATAAAATTTCTTACAGCTGCTACCATGGGATAGGATTTTGTTCCCTTATTCTCATTTAGAGTTTCATTTTAAATTAATGTGTTATGATTGCCTGTGATTAGCAATGACAAACTGATCATGCAGTTTTTATTAATGTTGTAACATTGCTCTAGTCACACATGCAGATGAAATCCAGTGATGTATTTGCAGGGTACCTCTTGGAGTTTTGCCTGGGGAACGTAAACAAGTTTGTTATATGTGTGTTTCCACCAAGTTGCTTTGAGAAAGTCAATTAATATGATAAATAAAATTGTCCTAATGCACCTGAATATTTCACAATTGTGGAAAAAGATATTTCCAAAATAAAGTATTTCATAATTATCTCACAAATATGTTAAAATAAATGAAGTAAATATACTAAAATTTAAGGGCAAAAATGGTAAGAATTATTGGCATGTCGTAGAAATACCTAATCTGTTGATTTGTTCCTGTCAAACCCATTCCTGTTTTCTGTTGGCTAGTTGCTCCAGAAGCTTGTGCCATGTTGCTCTCATAACCCTTTATCTTCAAAGGTATTGTGCAGTAGTTCTGGTGTTTACAAACTACAGAGTACTATCTTGTGTCCTAGGCAGAGTGTCCAACTTCTGGGGTTTATTTATTTATTTACTTCCAATTTATACCCCACCTTGCCAGTACAGACTGGCTCAAGGTGGCTTACATAAGTCAAAATACAGTAAGATGAATAAATACTATAAAATTCATAATAAAACAATTACATAAAGTGCTAGTACAAACAGTGCAAACAGATGGTGGCGGTTTCCTGTACATGATCCAGTTAGAAAAGACCATCCGACGTTATAACAGAGCCGTGGCTTATTCAACTTATGATGGTACATTAATCACTGGCGGCTCCTAATCAAAGGCCTGGTGGAAGAGCTCTGTTTTACAGGCCCTGCGGAACTGTAAAACAGTTGGATTTATACCCCGCCCTTCAACTCGGAGTCTCAGAGTGGCTTACAGTCTCCTTCCTTTCCTTTCCCCATGACAGATACCTGTGAGGTAGGTGGGGCTGAGAGAACTCTGAGAGAATTGCTCCTGAGAGAACTGTGACTGACCCAAGGTCACCCAGCTGGTTGCATGTGGAGGAGCAGGGAATCAAACCCAGTTCTCCAGATTAGAGTCTGCCGCTCTCAAGCCAGTTTGCATGTGAAGGAGCAGGGATTGGGAATCAAACCTGGTTCTCCAGATTAGAGTCCGCTGGTCTTAATCACAACACCAAACTGGCTCTCAAGCCAGTTTGCCAGTGTGGTGTACTGGTTAAAATTTCTGGCCTACAATATGGGAGACTCCACTTTGAATCCCATCTCTGCCATGGAAACTTGGGCCGTCACACATTCCCAACCTAACCTACCTCACAGGGTTGTTTGGAGGATAAAATGGAGGAGAGAAGAATTGTGTAAGCTGTTTTTGGAAGAAAGTAATAAATGAAGTAAATAGTGTCACTGAAGATGGGGGGCAGATAAAAAAAATTGCTTGGTGGGTGGGAAGGCGAGAAGAAAGCAGGGAAAAGTAAGCATATGAGGGCTGCCAGGAGGAAGGGAAGAGGAAATAAGTGTATAGAAGGGGATACATCATAAAGTGAAGGGGCCCCCTGCAAGTCCTTGCAAGTTTACTGTCATGTAATTGGGCCCAGGTGGCAGCCCACACCACACAATTCAACCATAGCTCTCCTGGGTAGAGGCTGCCAGGAGATGGGAAGGAAGGAAAACTGAAGGCAGAGTGGCAGATAAAAGTAGGCTGACTCGTGGATAGGAAGGAGAGAAGAAAGGTGGAAAAGGGGAAAGGTTGTGCGGACTTTCAGGGAAGGGAACAAGGAAGTAGTAGAGGAGAAGGAAATGAGATATTAACCCAAAAGTCCCTGCAAGTCCCCCGCTTCTTTGTCCTAATGTTCAGGTGAAAGCTACCTTTCCGTAACTTAAGCATTAGATCTAAAAGTTTGAACATTAGGAGAAAAATGGGAAGGAACAAAGGAAAAGATTCAAATGTTTGCTGGCTATACCAAACCCTCAATGATTTAGACCTATGTTGGTTCATGAAAACATTAATTATGAAGGTCTATGAATACTCATTGAATTAGGAATACGGAAGGTAGCACTACATTTACTTCACAGCATGGGCAATTACCCTCTAATTGTGCCCAAGGCTGTATGGGTGAGAATTACCAAAACCTATTTTTTTTCTGCAAAAAAGCCAACAAACCCCCCCCCACCACCCTGAGACCTTTTTTTGACAAAGTGACAAACACAAAGACTGAGCATCAATATGTCACCAGTCAGTTAATGCAGATAACTATTTTAGGTTAAAAGGAGTTTGATGTTTCGATACTTTTCTGAGACACTGTTTATTGAACTTTGTGTGTGAAAATTCTGAAATGAAATTTGGTGCATAGTACACATATCAAAGAACATAATGTTAAATTTAAATAATAGATTCTTCATGTAACATTAAATCATTTCACATGGGGACATATCCATGAAGCGTAGCAGAAGCTGACATTTGATTTTTCTTCCCGAGGTAACATAAAACCTGCATTAAAACACCAGCTCTGAAAATTTACATCTTGTAAATTGTCCTGTAGTATAGCCCATTTCTGCAGAAAAACATGTTGCTAGGCTACAAAGAGTCTGAAGTAGTACTGATGACCAGATAAGCTGGAACTAGAGATGGGAGCTCACTCCATCATGCGGCACCCGGGTCTCGAACTGCTGAACTACTGACCTTCCACAGCCTGCAATTCAGCATCTTAACCACTTGAGCCACCGCAGCTCCTCAGGATGACCAGATACCAGGGGATTTATTCAAAGCCTGTTATGTCAGGAAGTTTTTCCGTTATTTTTGCCTAGTAGCAATCTTTTGTCAGTCACTGTTCAGATGTGTAACTAGAACTTATCTTTGTGCCATTCTGTTGTGTGAGCCACAGGCTCTTGTTCTATGTAGCTGAGTGACATAAACACTACTGTGATACAGACCTTTACAACAATCAGTGCAAGTGCAGTTTGTCTGTTGCATAGAAAGCCTTGTGGTGTCTTAATTCCCCCCACTGCCCTACATTTGAAGCAGAATTCTTCACTGTAGTGTAGAAGCAACTGGTATCTTGCTAAATCAAATTACTGGTGTTTAACTACTTCTAGTCTTCTTAAGAAGATTGTGGAAAAGGGCATTTTGTTTGGCTAATACTGTAAAGTCTACTACCTTCTTTCCGAAATATTTATAGTTGAACAGCTGCTGTACTGCATTACACAGAACTGAAGTATTTTATGACAGTGCTGTACTAATTTTCCTTTCTTCTGTTCTGCAGGAGAGGAATAGAAACAAACAATAACTATATGGTGATGGTCCTGCTAGAATTACAACACTAATGATGTAGACTCTGGAAATGCCTAATATGTCTAAGAAGACGTTATTAAAGCTTTGTCCTGCTTAAGGTGACATCTTTGAACACTTTAACACAAAATTGACTCTTCTTGTAATGGTTCTCATCAGTGCATCTGCCCTTATACTCTCTCACCAAACACACTTGAGAACTGTAACTTCGTCAAGCACTTTCTGTCCTGAAGCTTTTACCAGTATCTGCTGTCTTTTGTAATTATGCATCCTAGCTAAGGCACAGGAGATGGAACGAATGCAAGGATTCATTAACTCTTTGAATTTGTTGAATACTAACAATTAACCATCATAAGTGGTTCAATGATGTGAGATTCACATTGCTTCAACTTATTTTTCTTTGATGTAGTTTTTTAATTGTCAGTTTTTAGCTATTCAACAGAATAAAAGCAAAATCATGCCATATTTAGTCCTGGAGTAAAACTCAAGTCTAAATGTTCATGTGAAAATTATTGTAGTAAACTTTTAATATGGCAAAGCAACTTTGAGCTGCAGTTTAGCCAAATGAAATATAACATGAAATTATATTAGAATGACATTTCCCTTGTTTCAAACTGTTTGGTGTAGAGAATATTAATATATGCAGCTTGGTGGGCCGCACCAGTTAATGCACACTTCCTTATTTTTTTTTTCCTGTAACATGTATACCGAAAAAAGTGCATTTGTCTGAGGAACTGTTTGTTTGCTACCACTCAATCTCAGTTTTGAGTACATGTACCTCAGTCTAAATCAGACTTTTTATGACCTTTATAACTACATTTAAAATCTTTAATTCCTATTTCTGGGTGTTTGCAAGCCTGAAAAGATTGCTATCATGGAAGTGAAAATTTACTCCTCTAGGTGATTCACTAGCTAAATAAACATAATTCTTGTTTAGCAAGAATATACTCTGTTTCTCAGATTTTGTTTGTTCCCAGCTCTGATTAATAGTCTGGTATTCTTTCTTTTCCAAATTCTTTGGGAAATAAACGCGTATCCATGGTTTCAGTTTGTATACTCATGGCTGTGTTTACATGTTATCTGTTAGTGCTATATAATAAAAGCCTAGGTACCATATTCACCTGAATATTTTCTATGCTACTTTTTAAATTAACTTATTTTAAAACTTTCTTTTGCACAGCAGCATGAAATACTGTCTTGAAAGCCAGTTTATAACACAACCTTTTAAGCAACAGTATTTAGTTGCATAAAGTACTGAACCACCTTTCATTGATATCTAAGAGAACTTCCCAGAAAATAAACTAAAAGGCACATATGAAGAAATTTAAAATAGCTGTTGTTCGAATGCTTAATGTCAAGCTAATGTTTACATCATGTGTGGAATCTTCCATTGAAAGTACCTATTTTTAGAGAAGTGGTCAAATCTCTTAGGTTTAATTCTGTTATATATCCTTTTCTACTCTGTATATACAAGAGTTTCAGCAAGGTAACAGCCATTTTGAGTTTCAAGAGTTTCAGCAAGGTAACAGTTTGCCATTAATTTTGGAAGCATCCCCATATGTATTGGCTTGGATCCAAAGGTTTCCTTGTGCAAGTGGAAGGCACTCTGGGAAAGGGAAGGTTTCCATGACCTTTGCAAGTGTTGCTTTCCCATGGCACTACCATTCTATACCAATTGAAGAGATTTCCAAAGCTGTGGAGATGCTCTGCTTGCAGGTAGGAATCATTTGCAAACTCACTTAATCAGCTGCCTTTCTGTATGTTCAAGGAAGTCCCATTTGTGTTCTGTGAGATTTGTTTACAAGAAAACATCTTTAGGATACCTGGATATTAAATACAGTTCCAAAGCAAAGTATTTTCTTAGCTGCAGTGAAGAAATGGAAAACAAAGTGCTAAAGAGACTGGATAGAAAGCTTACTTTGAAAGAAACCTGCATGTGTTATCCATCTCCTGATTTTTCACAAGGCTATGAGGCACTGGAATTTTTCTGTCATTGCTGAGCAACCCAGAACTGAACGTTTCAATGACTGGCTGAGAGTTGTAGCACCCATGTCAGAAACCTTTTTAATGCAGCTTTTATGGGCAGAAGTTGATGTGGTAATGTTTCTTAGGTTAATTTTAATCATAGTGCAAATTCCAAAAGATTTCGACAATGTCAAAAGTTGCTGCTACTTGCACAAAAAACATACCATGGCGACCTGTTATTGATTATGTATGTTCTGTGGTATGCTTTAGTATTTCTGTCTAGGAAATAGAAAATAGATTAATCTAAAGCAGGTATGATCAGAATGGTACATACCCAGTGGACTTTTGCTATGTTCTTCTGTTCACTGGATCTGCCTCAAAAGCTTCTGTTGAGGATCCAGGATACTTGGAGGCTCTGCACTGGGATAACAGGTTTGCATTTAGGAAGACCATTTGGGAAAGGAAGAATGTTCTGTGGCTGTGAGAAGCCTTTTGAAGTCCAAGCTCTGGAATATAACATGGCAAACTCTGTTACTGAGTCTTGCATTTGTTGCTGGTGCATGTAACAAAATGATTGTAGCTTGCACATTTTGATATGGCATGGACAATATATTCACACAGTGAATGTGCACAGTGCTCTTACTGGGGATCCCTTGAACTCTGAGTAACATTTCATGATATGTGCGGGAAAGGGAAGTATTCTGCAAGTAGATTTGTACTTGTAGTTCATTGGCACAGTACACCTGTCCCACGGCAGTCTCCCTTGATGCTCCTTAAGGGTTTACTGGGACTCAGTAGACTCTGTGGACAAAAACCGGTGTGGTTCTGATGGCCCAGTGAGAAAGACAATGGAAACCACCCTCTTCTGTTTTTCAAGATTCTGCCTCATCAGGGTAGACCCCACTTGTGTGGGTTTTTGCTTGGAGTTTCTCAAACATGGCAGTGCCTTGGGCAGTGGAGGTGGGTGTCAGACTCAAAGGGATGCTGTGGGAAAGGGAAGGTAGACAACATTGAATCCACATACATAGGGCTTTTATTGATAATGTTCTTTACCAAAATCCCTCAAAAGTTGTAAGAAAACACCACTATGGAAAAAAAACTACTTATGATTTATTTGAGTATAATGCAATATTGATGATGAGTCATATGTGGCCTTCCTGTGGTAGCCCCTAAAAAGTCATCTGAAGATTCTGGACAAAGGTCCTTTGCAGTCAGTTCTGAATTATGCAAATTAGCTGAATGTGTGTAAATAGATATTTAATGTGGATGTCACAAACCTGCATACTTTGTCAGTGGAACTTGAATTTCCAAAGAAAATGAAAACTCGTTCTCTGGATTCTGAGACAAAACTAACATATGTATTTTATTTTTTCATAATCATTTGCATGATTAATTTCTAAAGTTACATATTGTAATCTTCTCTGGAACAGATTGTTTTTAAAAGCTACAGAATTAAGGGGGAATTATAGTAATGGAAGAAGTTTGACAAATGTATATTGCAAATCTTGTGTTTGAGAGAGTCTGAAAACATTAATGTTTTTTCTAACTTGGGAAACTCTCCTCTGATGCTTATGCTTGACAGTGGTCACATTAATATTAATCAGAAATGTAAAATATCCGTAAATTTTGAAGCCATTGGGGGTGAGACTTTGAGGGGAACTATCAAATTTCTTGTCAAAGTTAACATTTTTACTGCTTTAGCAATATAAATACATCATTTATAAGTTAGCGTATAAAAATGGTACTGTTCAGTATATTTATGATATTCTAAAGTGTAAGTCCCTTAATTTTCTACAGGCAGAATTGTGAGTATACTAGAGGATTACATACTGCTACATACTAGTCTGTTTTAACAGATTGCCATCTGAGAGGAAAAACTAAAGTTGAAACACATTTTGTGATAATTTGAGAGTATTACTTGGACAGAAATTCATAATAAGGTTAGCATATTTGGATAGCAAATTAAACTTTATAACATTAAAAACATTGAATTTAATAGTGTATTGTCATGCACTAAATTGTGGATGTGTTTAAACATGTTCTTGCTTGATGTACACCAGAATTATCTAATATGTTAGGTTGTCTTACATAAAATTTTGCATACTATAGATTTTCAGTGAATAAAATACTCCCCAAAATTTCTAAGTTTACTGTTAGAAAACATTGTCGTGAAAATCCTTGGGGTAATGACTGGAAAACGACAACACATAATTTCCCCAGATTTTACATCTCTGCTGACTCTCTGAGCCAATAGAGAGATGTTGCATATAGCTGACTAATACCCCCAAATAACTGTTTGCGTGATTCGTGTAATACCAGATCTTACAAAATAGCAGAGCTTGTGTGACTTGTATTCTGATCGCACTATTCCGTTTACAAGAATAGTTATTTGCAGGAGTTGGCCAGCTGCAACAATTTTCTACTGGCTCACAGCATGCCTGAGTCAAGGAAAAAAGTAGTGAAAGATTTCAGTGTTTGAGCCAACCTACTCAATTCAGAAATGCATTACTTCCTGTCACTGCTTGAAGATAGCCAAAGATAAATTATGTCTTTCTTGGACACATCTTGGTTTTTTATAGATGTTTTGTGGTAGTTAGGAACAGCCTCTGCAATTTAACACTTGCAGTGGTTTTCATGGATTGTATAAAAATGTTAAAATGTGGCCTACTCAGATACTGCGCGAGATGGATCTAGTTGATTTGCTCTATACAAGACTTTTTTGTACTTTAGTATAATACTAGGCAACAAAAGAATGTGCACAGTGCACGTCTGGTATGAAATATGTGCAAATATATTCTTGTTCGTGATAGAATTAAAGATTGTGATTGTGTATTTTAAAGGAGTATGTGGCAAGAATGTGTGATATCTGACATGCAGTAGATACTTTATAGCTGAATGTGGTACAAGAAAATTCTAAATAACATTAAACTAGCCCATAGCAGAACTTATGTGAGTATTGTGATGATTTATGTATAAAACTCAAACTTTTTAGTGATCTGTCATTTTCCTTTCAATAATGTCACCTTGAGATCTAAGCTTTTATTGTTTTACATGGTATCATGGTATTAACCAGCTGTTTTTTTAGTTGTGTAGATATGTAGCTGAATAAGAGTGCATTTATTTTGACATTTGAACTCAGACTTTTAGCTTTTTACTGTCTGCTTCTTAGGTTTGCATGTTCATACAATGTGGACCAGCTCTCATTATTTAGTTAAGGCTTGTTTCTTGATTAAATTTCTGTTTTTAGTGTACCAGGGCTTGCCTCAATATTAGGGCAGAATGGGAGGGAATAGTACTTTACAAGTATTGAGATGACCACATAAGTAGCATTTGGAAGGGTGTAATAAATACAGAAAAAAATTCCAGTTGACACAGATGCAGTATTTATAGCTCAAGACGTGATGGAAATTAGAAGCAAGAGAATGTAAGAAACATTACTCGTGAAGTAAATATAGTCCCCCGTGGTGGACAGTGCATAAAAGGAAGGCAAAAGTAACTTTGTAAACTTGTCATGTCTTAATAGAATGGAGGTCGCTTTAGCCTAGTATAGCTGCCTTTGCAAACCCCTCTTAAGTAACAGCTAGTGAATTTAATAACTACCCCTGTTCCTTTTGTAGGGATTTATGGGTAGTCTACTGCTGACAGTTTGCAGATTATTCCTAGGACGTCAGAGGTTCCTACAGAGCATATCAGGGATTTCTCTGAGAGAAGACTGATAATGGTAAAGATATGCATTCATTTTTGACAGAAATAACAGCTACAGATGTTTGGCTGGTCATTACCCCACGAAGATTATGTGGTAGAATCCCTTTGTAATACAGAGGTAGCTTGTGGCTAATATACAGATTTGTTTGTAGTGATACCAAGGGTTACCCGAGGATGGGAAGATTGGAAAAAAGTGTAATAATGAACTGTTTAAATGTACAAAATGTTTTTTTGAGTTTATTGAAAATACTGTACAACTCCTGCATGACTGGAAGTTGGAAACTGACATACACTGTATATAATTTCAGAAAAAGAATACTTCTAGTCATGATCAAAACATTGATGAACTGCTGGGAACACACTGATATGTCAATAGCAAAGCTCACTGAATGTATGCTTACAACAAAGTTATTAACTTTGAGAAATGAGAAGTATAAAGTCCATTTAGTATACTTGGTGAAAGCGTCAATGGAGATCACACGAGAGACAAGAATGGTGAAGCTGTGGAGTATATCCTCATAAATGGTGAACAATACAAGTTTGGGACTCTTGGGGAGAAATCTCATTTCCCTGCTACTTGCTTTTCCTTCTCTGCCTCTGGCAGCATCTACAGCATTGCCTTCCCACCACCTTCTTATTTTCTGCTTTTCATCCAGTCCTCTGTCCCACTCACATCCCATGCACCATCTTCAGCTGTCCCTTTTAACATTTTTGCTGTTCCTACTTTTTTACCTTTTTAAGTCTGCATCTCCTCCCCAACATTAACCAAGTATTGGAATCCTCAGTAATGTTGGTTGTGGGTTGCATAGCAACCCAATAAGAGGCTGAGATCCCAGGGTAGTCTCTGGAAATTTCCATGGCACACTTAAAGAAGTAGACATTGCTTCTATGATTTTTGTTTTTCTTAACAATGTATTTTTTAAATTTCATATTTTTCTGCAAACTGGTGGACACTTCCCTGTCTGTCCCTTGCCCCACTGTGTGAATTTTTTGATTCACACATTATTGCCTGCTTCAGACTTGGATATAAAGATATTGTCTTTGGATAAAAATGAAATTCTCTTGACAATATTGATGGGAAAAGATGTAATTGGTTTGCATATTGCATGGGTGGGGAGGGAGCTGCTTCTGTTAACTCCCTTAGGATATTTGGTGCTGATTAACCTCTTCTGAACTCCGTGACAGTGACATAATTGTTTTGCTTTTCACACTTGGCAATGGTTGAAAGTATTTGTCTCATCTTGCATATGGAATTTGTGATAAACTGTTGTGGCATAGACCACGTGATTAGAAGAAATTGCTTAATCATGATAAAAACCTCACCAAGGATACTGCCAAACCTCCTTAAATACCTTCATAGGATCATGAGCAGTATAATCCAAAGACCAGTGTACCATGCAGTCATTTTCATTTATTAATTTATTATTTCTCAGCTAGGGTTGAAAAAGTGGAAACTATTCATGGCATTAAGCTGGATACAGCCAATTATTTTCACTCCGTATTGCATAACTCACCTCCTTACTACAGCCATGATCCCACATGGCTTTTGTACATGCAGATGCCATGACCTCCCCCCCAATATAGCCTTTTTGTGGATGCTTATTTCCTTTTTCACCAACAGAAAAGTGGTTAGATCCAACCCATCATTTGTTTCTTCAGCTCTTTAGTTCTTCGTCTATAGAGCTATAGCATAGCATTCAAAATGTGAAGAAATACTAGAGTAGAACATTTGATCCGAAGTCAGAGGTACCATGCAGTTAGCAAGGAAAGCCTACTTTTCATTTTGAAACTGATTTGAGATCCGATTCATTCCCATTTCCATTCTCAGTTGAAGTCTTCTAGCTGGCTAATTTTGCTAAACAACCTCTTGGTAGCAGTTTGGTCCAGGTGATAACAGCCGTCATGGGAAGGTTTCTGATTAGTTCATTTAGAAGATTACTATGTTCATTTGGTTTGATGAATTGTTAGCTTGCCTCCTGGAGAATTCGTCTCTAGGATCCCTTGATTTTAGTTCGTGGCAATTGAAATGTGTGCTTTATACTCCTGGGGAATTTTGGTATCTTCCATCATTGAGTTATGATTCCGAATTATCTGCAAGAACAGGGGCTCCCTAGCCATCTGTATGTATGGCTTTCCTTGCAAGTGCTAGTTTTTCTGCAGATTCGTATGTAAAGCAAGCAATGGTAATTTGGTGCAAGGTTTTTTTTAAAGATCCTTTGTACCATGCAGCACACCTTATGCAGCAGTCAACACTCACCACAAGTATTGAAGACATTGCATCACCACCTGGAACATGGTAAGTATATCATTTAGATAAGGCCTTACAGTACAACAGAATGAAGTAGTAAATGTTCTAAGATGGTAGGTTGGTCTGAACCACATCAGAATGCGGGTAATGAATCACATTTGAATGTTCCTGTGTAAAAAAAAAACTTCCTGAAAATAGAAAACAAGCACAGAAAGAAATTTTTACTCTGACGTCTCTCTCTTTTGGGGAGGTGGAGGGGCTGTTTGTTTGCAGAGTGGGGTTTTTGTTTGTTTGTTTGTTTTTGGAACCTGGTTTTCCTCACCCACAGCTTCAAGTGGTTATGTCCACTCTATGATTTTAGAGTTCTGCCACCTCATTTCTGCATATGTTGACCTGGCTGTGTCAGATCCACTGCTGAATTTTCCTTCTGGACTTCCCTTTTTGATTGTCCTTTCTGTCCCAGCCCTCAGCTCCAGCCACCCCTTGCCTATTCTGTTTCCTAGCCTTCTGGCTAAGATTTACAGTCCACTCCCCCACTTGTACTCCAGCTTCCTAAACTCAGCTAACCTATTTTGGTATTATCACTTACAAATATAATCTGAAATTGACATACTTTCAACAAGTAAGGTTGTGAAGTATGATGATGATAACGATTAACATTTTTGTAACGTCAAACTATTTTGTACGTTCTTATGATAGTCTTAACCTGGTGCCAAACAATTTGTGTTAACAGTTTTTATGCATTCTTTAAAAATCAGAGCCCAAATGCAACCATGAGCAAAAATATTCTGAATGAAAGCTCTAGGGCTTCTGCTTAATTCAAAAGGTTAATTTCCTTATGTGCAACCTGAATGCTGGGGGCGAAGTGCCAGGTAGGTCCAAAGTATTTAATTTCTGGGTTCCAGCAGTATTTTACACACACAAGTTTTGCACATGGACACCATGTCAATTTCCTGCACCAAGGTCAATGAGACCTATCCAACACGCCTTTCCAAAAGAATATTCGCTCGCTACAAGGCAAATTTCCCACATGTCATGGTTTTCACAAATATTCCTTATGATGGTGTTGATCTCAGAGTGCAACCTCTCAGCCTATGTATCTTACTGAAAATCTGGAATGAATGCAAGAAATTCTTTCAGCATTTGGTCCAGTCTTTCAGTTCTTTGATGTTCATATGCAGTGGCAACTGGGGAAAAAATATTTTCCCTTTAACTTCCTGCGCTGCAAGGTCCTCTGAAACCAGAATGGTCAAATAAACCTTCCTTGGAAATCTTTTGTTAGGAAATAGCAGTCAAAAATTGCCATTCCTCCAGCAAGTATTGCCCACTTAAGTGAAGCCTTCCTCCCCAGCAGCAGTTCATTGGATTGCAGCCTTTGATGGCATCATCTTCCTGTAGATCAGCCTTTGGTTTTGATCAAAGGACAGTTGCAAGTTAAAGAACCTCCTTCATCTATGTCTGGGGATGATCAGCTTTATGATCCCAAATCTTTATAAACCCGAAGAGTTCCAGATCGGCCTCCCATTTAACCACCCCAAGTCCCATTTCCCCTTCCCTGGAGGCTTGAGGGAGTGAAAGGAAACAATGGCCTCCACACAGTGATGACCTAGGAATTCCCACTTTGGTAAAG
>NW_015166423.1:612103-614945 GCF_001447785.1 Gekko japonicus
AGGGGGGGGGGGGGGGGGGGATGCAGCCCCAGGCACTCCCTCGCAACTCTCCCAACATTTGCCAAGGCACTGCTGGGAACCCTAATTTCATATTCTAATAATGACCAGTCAAAGTTTTTTTGCTTTAAATACAAGCTGAGGACAAATAAGTGAGGTAGTATATTTATCTAAAAGGAAGATGATCCTGAATGTAAGACAATGCCCCTAAAGGTTATACACATTTTTTAATTGCTGTATATAATTGCTGTAACTTGTATGTGAATTTTAGACAATACCCTCTTCTTAATGGCTCGTACGGAAGAACTAGGCTTTCAGGTAAACAAGGTAGCTTAAAACTGATTTTTCCCACTCCTCCACATGCAGCTGCTGCTGTGACCTTGGGTCAATCACAAGTTCTTTCAGAGCTGTTCTCTCGAGCAGTTCTCGAAAGAGCTCTTTCAGCCCTACCTACCTCACAGGGAAAGGAGATTATAAGCTGTTCTGAGACTCCAAGTGAAAGGCGGGATATAAATCCAATTCCTCTTCCTCCTCCTCAAAACATATAAAGAGAAATGTATAGAGGTTCATAACACTATGCACAGGATTGAGCGGGTTGACAAAGAGAACTTTTTCTCCCTCTCCCAAAATACTAGAACTTGAAAGCATCCAATGAAGCTGATGGGCAGTAGGTTCAGGATGGACAAAAGGAAATATTTATTTACACAATGAGTTATTAAAATGTGGAATTTGTTGCCAGAAGATGTAGTGATGACCACTACATAGACATAGCAGGCATAGACAGCTTTAAAAGGGGTTTAGACAGATTGATGAAAGATAGGTCTATCAGTGGATCCTAACCATGGTGACTGAAGGGAACCTTTACATTCAGAGGCAGACCACTGTAGGCAATTGCCAGGAGCCACCAAGAGGGGAACGCCTTGGCCTCTGTGCCCAATTGTTGGCCCTTCAGAGGAACTGGTTGGGCACTGTGAGACAGGCTGCTGGACCACTGGTCTGATCCAGCAGGGCACTTGTTCTTAAATTTACTATTCCTACCAATGTGTTGGATTCCAGCCAACTTTTTTACTCAATGTCACCTAATTCGCTTCTTTGTTGCAGCCCCCACTGTTTTCAGTGATCAAAGGGGGGTGCCATTGCCCCTTTCACCAGTGTAAAAGCTGATTAGATCCAACCAAATGAGTTCTCCCTGCCCTCTGCTAAAATGTATAAAGGCAACAAATGTCAGAGGGCATCTTCAAAGCATAATATTCCCACACAGTGACATGCAGAATACAAATATTTTGAAGTTGGAGGGATGAGGGGCTATTAGAAAGGGAGGGCCAGCACTCTAAGGCATAAGTATGCTGTGTCACATCACACAGATGAAAACAAGATCCAGGATGCATATGAGCCATCCCCAACCTAGCTTCTATTACAGCCATTCTCCCCAAACTCAGCTGATGTGACTGAACATCCAAGAAAAGAACTCAGATGTACAATTTGCTGGCTCATATTACCATTACTGTAAATGTAGTTGATATTCCTGTAAAACACTCAACTATAATATATTTGTAATATAACAAAGTTTAGGTCCAGTGGCACCTTTAAGACCAACAAAGTTTAATTCTGGGTATAAGCTTTGGCACACAAAGCTTATACCCAGAGTTAAGCTTTGTTGGTCTTAAAGGTGCCACTGGACTCAAACTTTGCTCCCACTGATTCAGACCAACATGGCTGCCCCCACCTGAATCTATATTTGTAATATACTAATGATATTCCTGTTGTTTTGCTGGGGGGAAAAACCTTTACAATGACTTTAGCTAACCAGAAGATGGCAGTAGAGCAGGAGTTTCAGGCTGTCGAAGCCAGAATTTTTTGGTTTTTCCGCAAAGACGAACTCTATTTGGAAGTATATTCTCAAATTGCAATAGCAAAGTTAAAACAGTAAAGAAAGCAATTTTAGTAACCTCATGACCAGTTAATGAACTTTACAGATAACTCCTCTCCCTTTTGAAGATAAGTGACCAATATGAAATTGGTATTAACTCATTGTTATTTTTTTTTGCATACTCTAAATGGGCTTGTTAATCTTGTACTGTTTATGAATACATTACTGACATAGCCAAAGGGGTGGGAGCGCACCCTCAATCTCTTTTACATAATGAGGAAATTTTACCCTTTACCTTTTGGCTTGTTTATCTTATGCTTGAGCTAAGAAGAAAATAAACATACTCACACATCTCTTTTAAATATATGCCTTTTGTTATTTTCTCTAGCCAAAGCAGAACTGATGAAGGGCTTAATGTCTGGCCAGCTATAAACCAGGTGGTTCAAACAATGTTTTTTCCTTTGGGCTTTGTATGAGAGGCCTGAATGTATGAACACATGATCACACAAGTATGAATGCATGAAGCTGTTTTATTCTGAGTCAGACTATTGGTCTATAAAGGTCAGTACTGTTGTGTTCACCCTGACCTGGATAGTCTGACCTCGTCAGATCTCAGAAGCTAAGCAGGGTCAGCCCTGGTCAGTATTTGGAATGGGGACCACCAAGGAATACCAGGTTCATGGTATGGAGGGAGGCAGTGGTAAACCACCTCTGTACATCTCTTGCCTTGAAAATCCCATGAGGTTGCCCTAAATCAGCTTTGACTTGATAGCAAAAATAAAAAGTGTGTTCTGAGTTGCAGCAGCTCCCTAGAGTTTCAGGTAGATATTGTTAATAAAACATACAAGTGGAGACCCGCAAGAAACCTGCGGAATGGTTATCCTATTCCTCACACCTTTGCTTCCTCCTGTCTCCCTCTACCTCTCTCACACTCTTTCTCCCTTCTGCCCCCCTTTTTTCTTTTTCTCCTCCAGC
>NW_015166423.1:615834-657032 GCF_001447785.1 Gekko japonicus
CAGCGGCGGCGGCGTTGCAGAGCGTCTCCTGCGCATGCGCAGGAGACGGTCTTGCACTTTCAGGGGGGTTTAAACATCCCCCCGAAATTTTTTTAAACTTTTTGTATTTTTGTGCACACGTGGGGACTGGCCCACGTGTGCACAAACCTCCCCCGGCCCCCCAGCTGCCCCCTCCGTGCTGATTTAGCGATCCGCACGGAGGGGGCAACTTGGCTATTAGATATATAGATGATGACCTGATGTTTTTAACTGGTGATTGTGGGTTCTGAACCTAGACCCTTCCTGTGTTCCAGCCCTTTCAATCACTATTTTATTAAATATTGTGTTTCATTCCAGATAATCTGTGCATTCAGTCTTTTGCTTGACCCTTTTCTTGCTCCCAGCTAGGATCAAATATAAATGTTAATTTGATTCTTTAATTTTAAATGAATGTTGGATTGCTTTCAGAACCAAATACATTTGACGTATGGCATCATTGGCTAGGCTCGGAGAGTATCTCCCCCCCCCTATAAAGACCTCTAGTCCACAAAAACTTGTGTTCAAATAAAAATGTTAGTCTTTAAAAAGCCACAAGCTCCCATTTATTTTTGCTGCAATAGACTAATATGGCTATTCCATTGAAATTACCGCAGAAGATTTCCTCTTGACATAATAGTTTAGCTATGTGAAGCAAATGAAATCTTCAAACATTTTTCTGCTTGTAAACAGAATAGTAAGATGATACTGGAGTTCCCATAGAGGGTCCAAACAGAGAAGACAAGAAAGGGACCAATAGCCTTTAAAGAGATGAAAGAAAAGTAAAAGCATGGACACACTCATTTCTGTTGTTGTTGATCTGCTATGGTTAGTCAAACAGATTTTGTAGTGTTTCAAAACTATTTAAGCTTTCATGGGCAAGCAGCCATGTTATCATCTGGCCCATGCATACACATACACGGATGTAGAGAAAAACGATCAAAAGGCCATAAAATTTGTATGGTCTGTGACATTTTTATGCAAAACTATCATTACCATGACCACTCAGTTGCAGTAATTGGGTTTTATCTGCTGTGGAAAGGGAGGGGGGGTCTTTCTTTACTCTCCCCTTCTCCCAGTAACCTCCTGAATTCCTAAAAGGAATTGCTGGGGGTCAGGAAAATTTCATGGACAAAAACCCATGGGGGGGCTGTAGAGAGGAGAGGAACTGAGCAAGTGGCTTGTTTACAGGGTGCAATGCACATTTCTGAAGTTTGCTGAATTCTTTTAGTTCAAATCTAGATGAACACAATTCCAATTCAGCATTTTCACAGCAGAGGTTCCTTGGAAAGTTACTTTGTTAAGTAATGTTGACTTTCAGGTCAGCAGCAAAGTGCTGGAGTGATGGAAATGTTATTCTGCTGGTTTCTGAATGCTGCTAGGTCTCTGCACAAAATAATAAAATGGAAACAAATTTGATATTAAAAAGGTAAATGGGTTCACTACCCTGGGAAATTTCAACTAATCATCTGGGAAAGTAGGTCTAAAGAGGACCATTTCATTCACTTGCGTGCTGTTGAATCACAGAACAGAAAGCTGATTTCCATTAAGCTGGATCCCATGCATCTGTCCCACTAGTGATGGTGCTTTGAGCCTCCTGTATCAGGGGAAGTCTTCCTTATCTGGAGGGAAGTGTCACCACTAGCTAAATGGATCCAGGGCATCCTTCCAGACCTTTGACTCTGTGACTACTTCATGCTCTTTCTGTAACTTTAACTCACATTTCAAGGTAAGATAAACATTGAGGACAACACAAACCAGGTACAGCAAAACTAACATCTTTCCCAGAGCAGACAAGAAGCTGAGAAGCACACCTAGCCACGTAACAAAGACCTATACCCTTTATATAGCAATGTCACCTACTCTTGCAGAGGGGGTACAAACTGCCGATTTATGCAAGTATTTAATAGCAGCTTGCCAAGAATGTCGGCACTCTTTTCAAAAAGAATCTTCTTTTGTGCCTTTTGATATTTAAAGAGCTGTAATTACAATGGCAAAGCTTTGAATTCTCTCTCCCCCCCACACACCCTAATCCCCTTATACACCCTAATTTATGGACCAATCCAACATTACAGACAAGCTAATGAAAGAACCACACTTTCCTTTTATGTTTTTCCCCTTCTTTTATAGTTTCATTTGTGTGGATGAATACAAAATAGTTAATGCTATAAATAAGTATAATGATGTATCTCCTCAATTGCTGGTTGTTGTTGATGAAGTCCTGTGTAACACAAGGAAGGAACTGAATTTAAATCTTCATCATTTCTCCATTTTTCTCTTACTCTAGAAGATTAATCTAATCAATTGGGGTGTAAATCCAGGGTTGTTTCCCCTTATGTACTAAAGGCGTGACATGATTTCCTCCTTTTTCTGTGTATTTTTAGCAGCGTTGTAAAAATCAGACTTGTACAACTGAATAACCAGGGCTTTCCACCACATGAATTACAGCTAGGTTATTTTTGCTAAAATGATATCCTGTGTTTCTTAACCTAGGAATGGCGAGTAAAGAGAATCCGTTACAAGGAGGGAGGAAATTCCTGTTCTGAGATCGTTCTGGCTGAGAACGCTGCGACTGTTGTGTCCTTATAGTGCTACCATTATTCTTGGCACTTTGCAGAATACACAGCGGAGACTGTGTTGCTGACCCAGTGAAGTTCTAGTCTGAAAGATATTCCTGTTTTGTGTTGCTGCACATGTTTACAGTGAATGTGGGAACCCTTGATATTTTTAATATGGAGCTAACATGATGCTGTATTTTGTGTGCACATAGCCAACACTACATTGGTGAACATTTTGAAAAAATTATGAAAATTACATAGTATTACCTTGTATATTTGTGCAGGCATCTGTTTAGCTGCAGATTCACACCACCCTGAGAGTATGTTGTGAATCTGTAGCAAAATAGATAAATGTGCAATTGTCATATGGGGTGAACTTGCATTTTTCCATTTTGGTTTTATGTGGAAGATCTGCTGCCAAAAATAAAGAAAGCCAGCTTTGCACTTATGACAAAGGCAGAAATCCTTTGGCTGGGGGGGAAAGTTAACTGAGCCACATCCTTAACACTGCTATAATTATCATCAGGACTTTTTTTGTAGAAAAAGCCCAGCAGGAACTCATTAGCATAATAGGCCACACCCAACAGCAGAAACTCATTAGCATATTAGGCCACACCCCATGTCTTCCCTTCGCTTGCCCGGGCGCCATGTAGCTGTGGGGAGCCCGGGCAAGCTGTTCCTTGGAGGGGAGGGGAGGCAGTTTAAACTGCCTTCCCTTGGCTTGCCCGGGCGCCCCATGGCTGTGGGGAGCACAGGCAAGCTGGCTTTTGGACGGGCCAGGGACGCCACCGGAAGGCATTTAAATGCCTCCCCGATCCTTCCAGGGCCCCTCCTGGCCTGCCCGCCTCAGAGTCGCCAGGGGGTGTCACTCTCTAGGCCTTCCTTCGGTAGCCATGCACGCAGAGCTTTTGGCTGTAGTGGGTGTGGCCAACTCTGAAGCCAGCTGGAACTCCGTTCCTGTGCGTTCTTACCCCAAAATAGCCCTGATTATCATGATGTATAAAGTATACTAAAACATAGCCATTATAGCAGATAAGGAATCTCCATATTTAGAATAGCAAAGTACTGATAAATTCCAAGAGCTGGGGACAAATCATAGACAAGAGCTGTTGCCATCAGGGGTTGCTTCAGGCAGTGGGTAACAGGGGCTGCTGCTTTGGGCCCCGTGCATTTGGGAGGTAACAGCCCACAGCCCCACCCCCCCTCAAAAGAAGGGAAGAAGCAGCCCCTGACCACTTGCACCTGGCCCCATCTGGGGCTTGTGAAAAGGTGGAAACTCTCCCCAAAAGTTTTTAAAGACAAGTAATGGTACTCATAGGAATATATTAAATATACTGAATATGTAAACACAGCACTTCAAAAGAATGTAATACACATCATAAAGTCACACAAACCACAGAATGATGATTCTTAAAGTAATACAATCCAAAATAGTCCACAAGCACAATAACAGTCCATAGAAGAAATACTGTCCAGTATACCCTGATGGTATTGCATGTAATAAGACCACTTTGAAGAGAATCCTTAAAGGGTATAGTGAGTCAAGGTAGGTACAATGGCCATGCACAAATCAAAATGCTATTTTGTATTAAGTGGAGTCCAAGGCAAATTCACAATCCAATGGTATCAAATCTAGCAGGCAAAAAGACTCTAGGGGCTTGGACAGCTCACTTCCCATGGCAGTGGGCTGGTCCTTGCTTGGCCCTGGTGGGGTGGGTGGCAGTAGCTATAGAGCCCAATCCCGGACTTCTCCCTGGGGCTCCGGAATCACTAAGACTGCCCTTTGCTTCTGTAAGAAACAGCCATTGTTGGAAATGTGGGACTAGATGAGCCCTTGGTCTGGTCCAGCAGGGGTCTTATGTTCTCGATAGGCACTGTTTGTTTTTGCAATTTAATCCTGAATATACTTAACACTGGGCCTTTCAACACACTGGTCTCTTCTCATTGCCCTCTCCAAGGTACAATCCAAGTGGTCCCCTTATATAGGTATGCTTTCTGTCTCATAACTCACTCTGCTCCAGTAGCATCAGTGTGGAGGCCTCTCCGTCAGTTAAAACATGGAAGAGCTTTGGATTTTCAGCTGTTTTCTATTATAGTTATATTTATTCAGTAGTATACTCACTTATCTTAAACTTGAAAAGTTGTAGCTTTCTTTACAGAAGTTCGTCCCCAGTGGGGACCTAAAGTGGCTTACATTGTTCTCTCCATTTTATCTTCACAACAACCCTGTGAGGTAGGTTCAGTTGCTTACTACTTGTGGGACCCTTGACTATTACAAAATATAAATTGAACTAATGAAAATATATGTAATTTTGCTTTTAGCTGAGGAATTTATGGTAATTGTATATAGGAGAATACTTCTGCAGAGAGGGAAGGGAACCAGCTTTTAATGTCTTTCCTTATATCTTAATTAAAAAAAATAGGGTCAGTATATCTCTACTGTATTGGAGAACAATAAAGGCATACACTTCTGTAAACAGTTAAAGATGAACATTTGTATGGATTAGATTTTTTAATCAAAAAGTTTATTTATAAATTACATAGATTGAAAAATGTAATGTCTTCTGTTTTCAGTTGTTGAAAATAATAAAGGATGCTGAGCAAAGAAATGTAAAACAAAATGGAAGCCTAGTTTCAAGTTAAAGACTAAGAACACTTGTTCCCGAATGAGCCTTGGTAAGGCAGAGCTCACTTTTTCAGAAACAATGAAAACTCCTATGGGAATAAATGCTGTTAGTCTTTAAAGTGCCGGAATAGCTTGGCAACCCCCACTGCAATCATCAGAAGAATAAAACATAGGATGCTTGGAGTCTTGCCAAGAATAACAGCATTTATGTGGCTGGACCTTCTACTACAAGCACAACTATAAGGGCCAAATTATATCAATTAAAAACATATAACATAAATATCAAATATATCAAAATACATGTATTTATTCCAAATTAGATAGAAACAGATATAAGCCCAATAGTATCCTCAAAACAATAACATCATGCATAGGTATCAAACAAAATATATGTGACCTAGACCATACGCGTTTGGGCCAATTTGGCCTTCCTCAGTGGTCAAACATATATATTGTACATTAGCTCCAAGTAATACAATAAATACTGAAAATAGGACCAACTAAAATGATTTCGTATGAAATCTCAGTGACTCAAGGCAGGGATAAAATACAGAGGCCTCATATTCAAATACCTTGGTGCTTGGGGGGGGTCAACAGTGGGATGGCTTCTAATGTCCTGGTCCCACTGGTGGACCTCCTGATGGCACTGGTATTTCTGGCCACTGTGTGATACAGAGTGTTGGACTGGATGGGCCTTTGGCCTGATCCAACATTGGCATCTCTTATGTTCTTATGTTCTTACCTTCTGCCTTGGTCATAAGCTTGTGTCTT
This sequence comes from Gekko japonicus, assembly GCF_001447785.1. Classification (NCBI taxonomy): domain Eukaryota; kingdom Metazoa; phylum Chordata; class Lepidosauria; order Squamata; family Gekkonidae; genus Gekko; species Gekko japonicus. The sequence goes on from NW_015166423.1 coordinate 621,805, forward strand.
CAATTATGTGTCTTTCTCTCTTGGTCCAATAGAACAAAGAGTCCAATGGCACCTTGAAGACCAACAAAGTTTTATTCAAGGTGTGAGCTTTTGTGTGCATGCTCACTTTGTCAGAGGATGAAATGGAATTACATCTCATAGTTGTACATATAGGAGTGGTTTGTTAAATTAGCATGCAAAATAGTGAACTCATCTTCAAACAATGTATATGCCATTAAATGCCAGCATTGCTCTTAGGCTCACTACATAGGACAAACAGGACAAACCCTACGCTAGACACAAATCAGACGTCAGGAATCACAAGACTGATAAACCTGTAGGAGAACACTTCAGCCTTCCAGGACATTCAGTGAGTGACCTCAAAGTAGCTGTTTTACTGCAAAGGAACTTCAAGAACAGAATGGAACGGGAAATAGCTGGATTACAAGTTATTACAACACTTGGAACAAATACCCCACCAGGACTTAACAGGGATATTGGTTTCTTATTCCATTACACATGCTAACTCATTCAATCCTCACGTACATATTCTCACCAAGAAGGGCTATACATCTCCTATATTTTGATGTTTTTCTTTTCTTTTTTGAGATAGTATATTATAATAGTGATTGTAATGCAATGCAATATCTTGTTCATCTCTGACATAACACTGTACCCCAGGAAAAGGATTCCGTTAACTCCATGTTTTATTGAAGCAAAATGTGATTACTACTCTTAGCAATTAAGAATATAATTGAATATGTAATGTAATTTGGAATGGTAGATTTAAATGCAGTTCTTTATTTTGGGGACAAGGAAAACACTCTACACAGCCAGGATGCTGTAAAGTTCACCTCCATGCTTGAAAGGAGATGAAGGGGGGGGGGTTCTAAGGCTGGGATTCTCACAAATTAGGGCACATCAATCTCCAGTTCTAACATATTTATTACCTATGTTGTTTCCCCCTCCCAGTTGAACCGAAACAGATGATAACCAGAAACTAAGCTTGTCATTATTTTGATCTGTAAAAAAATGTGTCCTCACTATTTTGCATGCTAATTTAACAGACCACTCCTATATATACAACTATGATATGTAATTCTATTTCATCTTCTGACGAAGTGTGCATATACACAAAAGCTCACACCTTGAATAAAACTTTGTTGGTCTTCAAGGTGCCACTGGAGTCCAACTTTGTTCTGTTGCTTCAGACCAACATGGCCACCCACCTTGAGCCATCTTTTTGTCCAAGAAAAGGATATTCTCATGCTATTTGTTTCCCCTTCTACTACAACTCCAGTGAAGCAGGAAGAGAGGAGCCATCTTCAAATGGTACATGCTGCAGGAGCTAACAGCCCAAGATGCTGGTTTGTGTGAATGGAAGCTGTATTTCCATGGACAATCCACATGGTGCATGATTCATGTATTACAGGGTCTCAAAATGCATGGTGTTGTGAGGCCCCATAATGTATGAACAAAACACCACCGTAATGTCTGCAGAGGCTGAATGAAAGGCACCAAGGCATTCCATAACTCAAAATAAAGAAACCAAACAGCTCAGGCTGACTTGATGCAGGACTAATTATTCTCAGATTATGGTTATAAATATTTGGAAATAATTTGTTTGGCATTAGAACAGAATTAAAGAAAGTGAAAAATCAAAAATATTGTAATCTATATGAAAGGGTGTACTAATTATTTTTTTGTAGAAGACAGCTTTTTCATATGGATATAACTTTTCTTTAAATGGCCAGTTAAAAAAAAAAGGTGGCTGGATCCAGCATTTTGCTCACTCTCACTCAGTTCTTCCTTCTTATTTCTGCCTCTGCCCCAAATGTAGGGGCTGTGCATGTAGGTCTCATGATCATCGGCATTGCCTTTTTGATTATCAAAGGGAACTCTCTCCTTCCTTTACCATCTGCCAAAAATTTGTTTGGATCATATGCAGCTCCAAGCTTTAACAATTTATTTTCATGGTCTACAGGAAAGGTTTTATTATACGATATCTCATATTTTCCTATGGCTGATGTATTCTTCAGTGCTTGCCCTTTTCCTATGCTCAGAGACAATGCTAAGTGAGTGTCTCAGTACCTTGTTAATAGCTTTGATTCATCACAACCTGGCAGCCTGACTCTGGAAATCCCCTTGGCTGTCTCTAATAAAATAACTATTTCTATTCTTAATAGTATATTTTGTGGAGAAAGCTACTGGAAGCACACAGTCAACAATGGATGAAACCAGATTTTTTTCTCCTTATTACAGAAAGGCTAGAAGTCAATAGGAAAGGGGAATTTAGGAGATTATAGAGAGAAGGTAGGACCGGTAAAAAGATAGATGCCCTTGGGATAAGCAACAATAGGAGAGCAGGGACATGAGGCAGAATGAATCTGGAACATTGTTTTGTTAAAGTGTAGAGCTGTGGACTATATACTTTAATTATTCAAAAATAACAGTCTGAGACTTGATTATGGCTAGTTCAGGAATTTGAGTCACTTCCCCATTAGCTCAGTTAGGGTATTAGTTCCCATCCTGCCTCAATAGCTTTATATCTTTATGAGCATTGTGGAGGGAAGAGGAGGTGGGCTTGATATAGAATTTCCCAACATGGAGTTGGCAAACCTACTATGTGAGGCGTATGATTGGTTCTGTAAGAAAATTTTAGCAGTGGTGCTCAGACTCAAATGCCTTCCCAATGTTGTTTGGACACTACCTGCTTTTCCATTGGTGCAAAAGGAAAGGGAGATAGTTTCATCCTATTCCCTGTTTCATTGCAGCCTGCTCACAGGTGATATACATTGTCCTTGATCTCCTGCATAGCCCTTCTGAGTCAAAAAGACAGTCCTGTTTCCTTCTACCACAAGTGTAAAAGCTATTCAGCGCTTTCCTACAGCTATTTCTGATTTTGCTGCTGGCCTCTGTTCTCCTCTGTGGATTTCTTACTATATGTGGTGCAATTGTTCTGGTTTTGTTGGATTGCAATTGAGACAGTTAATTGTAATTGACTGTTCTGGACTGTCTTGAAGGTTTTAAAAACTGAAAGGTGAGACATTAAAATACTCATAATGGTATGTATTACTTGTTTCTTTAACTTAGAAAAAGAAGGAACTAATAGATGTTCTAATAATGCTCCTTCATTTCAAGCCAGAATTGGTGGCCCATGCCAGGTTAAATTGATTTAGTTTGGCCCCATTTAGAAGCAGTAAGCAGCAGTTGGCATTTCTTTTTTACTTATGCTTAGCCACCACTACCCCTTTTTGTTCATGAGTGCCACTGAGCAAGTTGCATAATCTGAGTAAGTTGCCAATTAAATTATTTAGAATCGAATGTTTCTATAGAATTTTTTTCTACTGGCAGCTTTAAATTATTTGTTACTCGATCGGGTGTATTAGCTTGATTATGCTTTTATCACCTCTTCACTAAATCTCACATAAAGAGGTTGATAGCTAGCCATTTTTTGATGGTGGTGGTGGGGTTGCCCTTGCCTTTTGGCTGTAAATAATAGGTGATTTCTTAGGGGGAAATCCATCACTTCTCATTTGATGGGGAAATACTTGAGTAATTGTACAAGCTCTTTGAATGTTTTGCTGGACGTGTGAAGAAAACCATAATCAGCTACTGAAGAGGACTAAATAGAGAATGGTACATTTTCTCTCCATGTGCCTATAAGATTAATGCTAATCATCATCATCGGACATTGTACAAAATACCTCCTCTAACTAAAGCCTGATAAACTTCCCTGTCTGCAGCCTTTTAAAAAATCTGATGTAAACTGTATGTTGAAGATCAGCCCCATTCCCTGAATTACAGTGTACAAGAAAAGCTTGTCTTTCTTGACTGTGTCTGACAACAGTCTGGTCTGTACACATTGATGTTTACAAAACACATCCATATGTTAGGGTGAAATACCAGGTAGATGACCAAGGTTTGGATTTTCTCTTTGTATGCACAGCTCAGTTGTACTTTGAAAGAATGTCAGTGATCAGCTGACTGCTTAAAAATGAGGTTTTATCTTGAAATCCTGACACTGTTCCAACACTGTGGATTTCAATCAGATGGGGTTTTTCCCCTTGTGGATTAGGTCATGAGCAAATTACTCTGCCATCAGTTCCCAATTCTAAATTTAGTAATCATCAAAGCACCAGCCCATTTCTAAACTCTCCGTTTTGTAACGGTAGCAGATGGTTCCTCTCTGCACTGCTGACTTCCAGCCTTTTCATCTGCAGGGCAATGATCTAGTAGACCCATGTCCAGCTGCATTATTAGGCTGTGTACCCTCTGAGTCCTGTGTCCAGGAATTTTCTTCCAGATGGCTTCTTCTGTATAGGAAGTAATTGGTGTTTGCAGATCTGCCAGTTCTGAGCACATGAAGCAGTTCTACTCAGAAAGAATCCATGCTCATTTTAATGGAGAAATTTCCTGCATACAACGGCATATAGGAATGGCTGAGAAGAAAAGGTGCACAGTTTTGTAATAGTCATATGGAGTAATCCTAAACAGCTCCACTCAGAAGTAAGTCCCATGTTATTCAATAGTGCTTACTCCCACAAAAATACCTTTAGGATTTCACTGGTAGTCTTTTATGATTATCTGATATAGATTTACCTAATACAGCCTAGCAATTTGACATACCAGTGTTCAAGATTAACTTCATGATGGTTTTTATTTTATTGCAAGATTTATTGGCCCCATAATTATTGACTGTGCCATCTTCAGAAATTGCACCTAATTTTTACTCTTTATCTATCTCATGTGACTCATGAGTTTTATGTCCTCTGCTCATTACATTAATATGCCTAACTGAAAATTAATTTCTAAGTTAATGTTCTTAATCTCCTGTTGCTACAGAAAAGGCTACATAGAATATTTCAATCACAGCACCCCAACCAAAGGTGTTCACTTGAAGTCAAGACTACAAAAGTTCTAGTGATTTGAATGGGATAGATTTAAACACATGCTCATTTTCTGTCCCATCTATGAGAATAATGGAACTTCTATGTGCCTTTCAAATATATGAAATCCCGAATCCCAGAATAAGATGTTCGGTGGTCTCTTCTGTTTTTAGAGTTGGTGTAGTATTTTCAAGTAATAGATCTTAAGGAATAAACTGAGAAAGTTTAAGCTAACTTTAGAGACTATTTCCACTTGTTTGAACACAGTACCTTAGATCTAAACCCTCCTTTTTTGGAATAGATGGCAACCCTGTCCAATAAACGACCTTGGTATTTCTAGGTGGTCTCCCATCCAAATACAGACCAGGGCCAACCCTGCTAAAGCTTCTGAGAACTGATGAGATTGGGCTAGCCTGGACCATTGTGATATAGGTCATTACAATTCAGAATCTGACAATGAACAAATTCATAAAGAAAAACTGGAGATTATTCTATTACAGATAAAAGTAAAATATTTCAGAGAATTTTGATTCCTAGGAGGATTCAGATGTCCAGGGTAAAGAGAAACCATCAAGCCCATCATGCTAGTTATATCTGGATCTTCCAACACAGAATGGAATGCTTTATTTAGCAACAACGATTTCATTTTAATCTCCTCCAGTAGTGGATTTATGTTTTATGACCAAATCAATATGACCTTTTGTGAAAAGTACAGGGTATCACCCAGTAGCAATGTTTTGAATCCTACAGATTCATGTAGCTGATGGTTGCATTTTCTTTTAATGCCAATGCAAGAGGCATTGCACCAGCAAAAGGTCCTCTTGCCATCATTCAATCCCTTCACAATATCTTCCTTCCTCTAACCAACACCTCGGTCTCGTCTGATCTTGATTTTGGTTTGTTTCCCTCATACTTGATGTCATCTACATATTGAAGCCATTTTGACTATTCAAAGGTCTCATGTGGTTAATAAACAGCATAGGCAAAAGGAAGAAGCCTTGATGTGAGGAAAATGTCAATCACCAGTTTAGAGCAGGCCCTTTAGAGAATTATTCCCTACTCCAGTCTGTCTTCCTGATCTCTAGAGTATGAATTTGTGTACATGTACTAATGAATTTGTATACATGTACTAATGGACACAGTTGGGTTCCAGAAGACTCTGTGGGATCTGATGCCCCCTGGCCATTCATTAGATGCGCTGATAGAGGACTGGAATTCCCATGTCTCCAAAGCCATTGATGAAATCGCTCCCCGGTGTCCTCTTTGCTCCCAACCAAAATTATCCCCCTGGTATACTATGGAACTCAGGAGAATGAAACAGGAACTCAGACAATTAGAGCAGTCTGGCAGTGAACTCATGACAAAGCTGCAAGAACATCTTCTAGGTTGTTTATGAAATCCTATGAGGTGGCGGTGAAGGCTGCTAAAAAGGAATTTTGTACAGCCTCCATCACATCCGCTAGCTCTTGCCCAGCACAATTGGTTAGGGTAATTAGATGTATAACTTCTCTCACTGAGAGAACCTAAAATGTTAGGAATTCAACCATTAGCTGTGAGGCTTTTGTGAGATTTTTTGCAGATAATATCTTGTTGCTCTGCCATGACCTCCTGGCCAACATTGATACAGTATGTGAACTGGAGGCCCCTTAGCCGTCCTTGGATTCAGTATTTGACAACTTCAGCCAACTCTCCCAGGCTTACGTTGACAGGATTCTGGTTGCTGTTAGGCCAACCACATGCCTCTTAGACCCATGCCCCTCATGGCTGGTGAAGACTGTTGGTGAGGGAATATTGGGCCCCTGGTAGACATTATCAATCTGTCCCTGGATTCAGGGGTCTATCCAGGGGGACTAAAAGAGGCTGTGGTTGTACCACTCTTGAAGAAACCAACCTTGGATCCTACAGATTTCTCCAGTTATTCCTCAAACTTTTCATTTATGTAACTAAGACCAACACAACCACATCTAACTTTAGAAGGGGTAACTTCTCTCAAATGTGGGGGCTTGGAAAGAGGAAACTGAAAGGAAAGGTAAGGAGGGTCAAATCCCTTTGGGAAGCTTGGAGACTAAAACTACAATCCTGGAAGCTCAGATAAAATATATACTGCAGGTTAGGAAAGGTACAACTAGGTTTTTAAAAAGCCTGCATGGTTAACAAACAAAGTAATGGAAGCAGTAAAAGGTAAAAAGGATTCCTTTAAATGGTGGAAGGCTAGTCCAAGCAAGGTAAATAAAAGGGAGCACAGGCTTTGAGAAATAAAATACAAGTTGGTGATCTGACAGGCAAATAGGACTGTGAGGAACATATTGCAAAAAACATAAAAACCAACAACAATAAACATTTCTTCAAATACAATAGTAGCAGAAAACCAGCCAGGGAGGCAGTGTGGCCATTGGTTGATCAAGGGGTATGATAGGGATTGGCAGAGAACCTGAATGCCTTTTTTGCCTTTATTTTCACTGTGAAAAATGGGAAGTACTTGCCCATTCCAGAACTGCCGATTTTAGGCAGGGCATAGAAAGACAATGGGATTGAGGTGACGAGAGATGAGGTCCTATGATTGATGGACAAATTAAAAACTGGCAAATCACCAGGCCCAGATGGCATACCATCAAGAGTTCTGAAAGAACTCAAATGTGAACTTGTGGATTACCTGACAAAAAATGTGCAATCTATCACTAAAACCTGCCAGCATTCCCAAGAACTGGAAGGTAGCCAGTGTAGCCCCCCGTCTTCAAAAAATGTTCCAGAGGAGATCCAGGAAATTACAGGCTGGTCAGTCTAATGTCAATACTGGGTAAATTGATGGAATCCATTATTAAAGATAGAATTAGTAGGCACATGGATGAACAAAAGCTGTTGAGGAAGAATCAGCATGGATTCTGTAAAGGAAGATCTTATCTCACTAACCTTTTAGAGTTCTTTGAGGGGATGAACAAACGTAGACAAGGGTGACACAGTAGATGTTTTTTATCTAGACTTCTAAAAGGTTTTTATAAAGTTTCCCGTCAAAGGCTCCTAAGTCAACTCGGCAGTCATGGGATAAGAGGACAAATCTCCTTGTGAATTTAAAACTGGTTAATTAACAGGAAATGGAGTGTGAGTATAAATGGGCAGTTTTCACAGTGTAAGGTGGTAAGCAGTGGGGTATTGTAGGGCTCAGTACTACTAGGTCCAGTGCTTTTTAACTTATTCATTAATGCTTTGGAGTTGGAAGTAAGCAGTGAAGTGGCTAAGTTTGAGGATGACACTAAGTTGTTCAGGTTGGTGAGAACAAGGGAGGACTGTGAGGTGGTTCAGAGGGAACTGTTGAGGCTGGGCAAGTGGGTGTCAAAGTGCCACATGAGGTTCAGCTTGGGCAAGTGCAAAGTAAAGTACATTGGAGTCCAAAATCCTAACTATAAATATATGATGATGGGGTCCAAACTGGTGATAACTGACCAGGAGAGAGATCTTGGAGTCGAGGTAGATAACTCACTGAAAATGTCAACTCAGTGTGCAGTTGCAATAAAAAAGGAAAATGCCATGCTGGCATTATTAGGAAGAGGACTGAAAACAAATCAGACAGTATCATAATGCCCCTATATAAATCTATGTGGCAAAAAAGATATAGCTTTGGAAAAGGTGCAGAAAAGGCAACTACAATGATTAAGGAGATGGAACACCTTCCCCGTGAAGAAAGGTTAAAGAGGTTAGGGCTCTTTAGCTTGAAGAAATGATGATTGAGGGGTGACATGACAGAAGTTTATGAAATTACGCACGGAATTCAGAAGGTAGAGAAAGAAGTACTCTTCTCCCTCTTTCACAATACAAGAACTCATGGGTACTCAATGAAATTAATGAAAAATAAGCTTAGACAAGATAAAAGGAAGTACAGGATAAAAGAAAGTAATTAACATGTGGAATTCACTGCCACCAGAAATGGTGGTGGTTACAAGCATAGGCAGCTTCAAGAGGTGATTGGATGAACATTTGGAGCAGAGGTCCATATTATTAGCTATTAGCCACAGGGTATAGACGGATCACTATGTCTGGGGCAGTGATGCTCTGTATTCTTGGTGCTTGGGGGGCAACAGTAGGAGGGCTTCTGGTGTTCTGGCCCTGCTGGTGGACCTCATGATGGTACCTGAGTTTGGGCCACTATGTAACAGCGTTGGACTGGATGGGCCATTGGCTTAATCCAACATGGCTTCTCTTATGTTCTTGCAACATGATACTCTGTGATAAGTCACAAGATGACATGAAATGTAATTGTTTGACTGTAATTGGATTGTCTGGGTGTAATCTGAATGGCTGCTGGCCCCGCCCTCTGCTGGGTGAGGCTTCCATTTAAGGCTGTACCTCGCCAGAGGTACAAGCCTCTGGCACGAGCCAAAGGTCGAGAGCCAAAGAGCTCTTGGCCTGTGGCTCTTAACCTAGGGACTCTTAAACTAGGGGCTCTGTAAGAAACCCAGGAAGGGCCAGAAAGCCAGGGCCCTAGTCTCCTTGTGTTTCCAGTAAGGTAAGTAGACTTCTACAAGGAGAAACACATAAATACGAAGGCTTTTAAAAGGGGGGTTATATATAATTTTATTTTTAGAAAAGCAATTATGAAGACAGAATGCCAGCAGTGGCTTGGGGGCTACCCAGTGTTTTGCACGGAGTGTCACATGTATGACTATCTGCCCACTGGACAGAAGTCTTGGGTGTGTGCCTGGTGTAAGAAGCTCCTGGTTCTCAGGGAATGAGTTTGCACCCTTGAGGCCAAGGTGGCTGACCTGGAGAAGCAAAGACAGTCAGGCTTGTGGAGATGACTCTCGGGGACTTGTTAGATATGTCCCACTCTGAAAATGGCAGCCCCGCTGCTGTCAGGGAGCATGAGGGTCAAGAGGAAACAGGGCACTGTACTGAGGATAAGGGGAATGTGCCTTCAGAAAGGACCTCTTCTTCAGCTGGTGAACGGGTATCCTTTCAACACCAAGGAACCATCCCTGCTCAGGGAGGGAGGGGGACTCTTGGTAGTTGGTGATTCGATCCTTAGGCAGGTAGACAGCTGGGCGGCAAGCACACATACTGACCGTATGGTGACTTGCCTGCTTGGTGTGGAGGTAGCAGACATTACATGTAGTCTAGATAGGCTGGTAGACAGTGCTGGGAAGGAGTCATGGACCTTTCAAAGGATAAATCTTCATTCAAACCAAACCACAAACCTATAAAGAAATCTCTAACCAAATTGCCTCAGATTATTCATGATGCATGGAGGCATATGCACCCTACAAAAAGCGATTAGTCATATTATTCATCACGTCATTGTACATATGCCAGAATAGACTACATTCTTGTCTCTCCATGTCTAGCATCTAAACTTCTGTCCTCCCAGATAGGTAATCAGATGTGGTCAGACCATTGTTGGGTTAATTGCACTTTTGCAATTAATTGTAATTAATTGCACTTTTGCAATTAACAATGAAGACTCAATGAAAAACAATGAAAACTTAAACACTAAACTTTGTGCTATGAAGAACTCTTTATTGTTGAGCAAACTGTTAGCAAAAGAAATAGAAAGTAACATCTGTAATTAATTTACAGACAATCCCCTGGAGTCTTCTTCTGACATGATTTGGGATGCTTTTAAGCTGGTCATCCAAGGTTGCTTGATCTCCAAGGCATCCTTTATAAAGAAAGAAAAACAACAGGTGAGATCTACTCTTATTCAAACAATCTCCTCATTGGAACAGCGACATAAACAAACTAGTAGTAAAACTATATATATAGGCAATTACTGGTGGAATGTAGAACTCTCGGAACACTGGACATGACGAATATACAAAAAAATATATATACTTTTCTCAAAACAGAAAAGGTGGTCATTCTCTCCCAGGTCTTTAAAATTCCTATCTAAAAGAGTCAAACAACATCAGTACTCTAGGCTGATCACTAAACTGAAAGACAATTCAGGTACCCTACACTAGGACTCAATATTTCAAAAATCTTTTTAGGTTTTTGTAAAAATTTATACAAAACCAAATCAATATCTCAAAACACCATTGATCATGTCTTTCAAAACTACCTATTTGATAAAACCCTGTCACCTGAACCACAGTAAGATTTTCAAGAATCCAATCACATCTCAGGAAATCTTTGATGCCATTAAAAATCTCAAACCCAATAAAGCCCCAGGCCCAGATAGTTTACACCACAGTTTTGTAAGAAATACGCATCTGTGCTAGTCCCTCCTGTGCTAGTCCCTCCTGTAATCACATCATAGAATTAGAGAAAACATCCCCCTTTATGAAGTCACGCGTCTATCATTGTACTACCAAAAACTGGGAAAGATCCAGCTTTTGCTGCTTCTTATAGACCTATTTTGTTACTGAATATTGATTTCAAAATTTTTACTTCAATTCTAGCAAAACGACTCAATTCTTTTGTGAATCATTATGTTGCACAAGACCAGGTAGGATTCATACCACAGCATAATATAGCTGACAACACGCATAAAGTCATCACCATTTTAAACCATTGTAAATCTCAAAACCAAAAAGCTATATTTTTATCTCTTGACATGGAGAAGGCCTTCGATTCAGTGGAAATTTCCTTTCATAAATCAGTATTACATAAAATGGGCTTTCGGAAAAAAATAATTATCAGCTATCTCTGCCATTTATGCCACTCCTATGGCCACTCTCAACATAAATCACCATATTTTAGATCCCTTTATTTTGCAACATGGCACTAGACAAGGATGTTCTCTATCACCTTTGCTCATGCGATAGAGCCTCTGGCTGCCATGATATGAAAAAATAACTCCATACAGGGAGTCCAATTGTCTCTCTTTGCAGACAACATGCTATTATATCTCACAAACCCTGCATATCTCTCTCTCTCTCTCTCTCTCTCTCTCTCTCTCTCTCTCTCTCCTCAGAGCATCCCAAAGTTATTACTAAATTTTCAGGCACAAATCAGAGTCCTTCAGCCTTTCTATTCTCATATCTTTTCTTATCCTCAATTTATATGGACTTTTGGGGCTGTCACCCCCTTTTCAGAGAGAGAGTCCTCGTCAGAAGACACTGAGCCTAACTCGCCATCCGATTTGCTTTCTTCTTCTTCCTTCTTGTCCTCCACTGGTTCCCCCAGCTGTGTTCTCAGGAACTCACGTGCTTTAGGAACAGAGTTAACCTTTTCTTTTTTATCGTGGAGCTTGAAAATGACACCTTCTGGAATTAACCATCTATAACTGATGCCATTCGTTTGTAAAAAAGGGATTAAGTCTTTATATTTCTTTCTCTTCTGTCTTATTTCAAATGGAATGTCTTTTAAAATCCTGACTATTGTCCCCAATTTTCAATGGTGTTCCCGTAGTTGCTTTCAAAATAGAATCTCTCACATGTATCTTTGAGAATCTGACTACTATTTCCCCAGGCAGATTATTTTTCTTGATGAATAAGGAATAGGACCTGTAGACCACATCTATCTCGCTGTAAAGATATTCCGCTGTCAAATCTGTAATTGGGGCTATTGCATCACTCAACAGTTGCTTCAGATTCTCTCCTTTAGATTCTGGGACCCCTTGGAACCGTAGGACCAAATTTGCTTTCTCCATTTGTAGCTGTAAAAGTTGTGACTCTTCCGTAGCTTGTTTCATTTCCAGCTTTTGCACCTTTTTCTTGACTTTTTAAGTATTTTTAGTATTTTTAGTATTTCCTTCACCTTCTCCGCCATTTGCTCCGTTGCATTTAAAGATTTAGTCAGTTGGTTTTAACTGTTTCTATGTGTTGGTGTATGCCTATTTGTGAGCTGCCCTGAGCCCATATTGCGGGGAGGGAAGGCTATTAATTGAAATTGCTTTTAAAGATTGAGTGAATTGTAGCTGCTGTGAAGCCAAACTCTGACCAATTGTTGACAGTTGTTGCTTGATATTAGTCATCTCATCCAGCAGAGGGCACAAGGAATCTGCCAACATTTTTGAAAGCTCAGTAGTCTCTTCCATTCAAGGACTACCCACTAGTTTCGCTTTCAAAAGTTTTTCTTTCTCCAGTTTCTTCTCCGCGATCTTTTTGGATTTGTTTACTTATCAAAAAGTTGCTAAAGTCTCTGATATTCGCCCAAACGCTTGTCTGTGCTTTGGTAAGTCTCTTAAAACAGATTCAAATGCTTATTTTTCCACTCTCCCCTCTTTATTCCGTGTTTTCGTTTATGCGTTTGGGAGGGGCCACTCCCCCGCTCGCTTTCCGTCACTCTTTAAGGGGGGAAGCTTTCTTTTTAAATCTTCATGCTCGCTTCAACCCAACTCACAGTTTGTTGTTGGTCAAACAGCCTCACTTGGCATCGTTTTTTTCGCCCAATCTCCAATGCTTGTCCCGGTCAGCAGCACTCGTACCATACGGTCACTCAGCGGCAGAACCTTTGGGGTGGAGGAGCGCCTCAATTCTATGGCATCGCGCCGTCGAAGAGGTTGCCCCTCAAAAGCCCCCTGGCTAGGAGCCAGGTCGCAATCTGTCGCACCCCCTCCTACACGCTGGTGTGCAGTTTGCATCCCCGGGCCGTCCGGGAGATGCGTCTGCCTGCGTGTTGCCATAGACTGGAAGTCATCCCCTTACAGATTTTGACTGCCTTATCAAACTGCATCCCATTAAAAAAAGGGTCTTATTTTGGCCATTCATGGAGTTCTTTTGACAAGGGATTTAGAGACACCTCTGACCTACCAATCTATATGGTCTGATGATTGATTGATTGATTTGATTTATATCCCATCCTCCCCGCCAAGGTGGGCTCAGGGTGGCTTACAAGCAATTAAAAAATACAGTTAGATACAGTAAAATAGAATAAAACCTAGTATAAATTTATAATTTAATATGGAGCAAGGACTGGGAACATGTACTATCTGACAATATCTGGTCCCTCATTTGGACTACCTCTCCATTCCGCCCCAAAATCATAGATATACGATTGAACTCAATTAAATTAATCTCATGTTGGTATCTCACTCCTCAAAAGTTGGCCCACACTTCCATTTAGCCCAATGTGCTGGAAACATTTAGCGCAATGTGCTGGAAATATTCCGGTAATCTGGGGAGTGACTTGCTTGTTGGATCTCTTGCCCTAAAGTTGCCCCTTTTTGGGAATCAGTAATCACACAAATTAAATCCATTATGAATATAGATCTTACTCTTACACTGGATCATTTACTTTTGGGTGACGGGGGTTCTTTGACAAGCTCCTACTCCATTAAAGAAAGAGTCTCTTTATTACTTTACTTAGCTAGAAACACTATTGCATTGACCTGGAAATCAACACAGTATCCTAGTCTCTCAATGGCATCAAAAGCTATGATTGTATATCATGGTGAAACTCACGGACAATCTGGATGCTATGACTAGGCCTTCTCAACACTCTCATATCTCCTCTATATGGTTTCCTATATTTGAATACCTGTCTTCACAAAATGAAATTCCTCAATTAGTTGTTGATCTTGGATTATGATGGTTTAAAGGTGGACTATTATATTCTCAGACATTCTTTACTGATAGTTAAATTGAATGACTAGTGTTCGTTTATTCAATGGACTGTTAATATATTACATCTGGTTTGTGTATTGTATTTTTCTTGCTCAATATTATTGTGATGTATCTGTATTATTGTTTGTTAATTTTTAATAAACTTAATAAAAGGGGTAACTTCTCTGAAATGAGGGGACATGTGAGGAGGAAACTGAAAGGAAAAGTAGAAAGGGTCAAAACCATTGGGGAAGCTTGAAGACTATTTAAAACTAAAATCAGAAATATATATATATACTGCAGGTTAGGAAAGGCAAAAATAGGCATAGAAAAAAGCCTGCATGGCTAACAAACAAAGTAATGGAAGCTGTAAAAGATAAGAAGGATTCCTTTAAGCAGTGGAAAGCTAGTCTCAGTGAGGTTGATAAAAAGAAACACAGACTGTGGCAAATAAAATGCAAGTTTGTGATCAGGAAGGCAAAAAGGGAATATGAGGAACATACTGCAAAAAACATAAAGACCAACAATAAAACTTTCTTAAAATACATTAGAAGAAGGAAACTAGCCAGGGAGGCAGTGGGGCCCTTGGATGACCAAGGGGTAAAAGGAGTACTGAGGGATGATAGGGAATTGGATGAGAAGCTGAATGCATTTTTTGCCTCTTTCTTCCCTGTGGAAGATAAAAAGTGCTTGTCCACTCAAGAACCGCTGCTTTCAGGAGGGGTGTTGAAAGACCTGAGTCAGATTGAGGTGATGAGAGAGGAGGTCCTATGACTGATAGATGACTTAAAAACTGATAAATCACCAGGCCTGGATGGCATACATTTGAGAGTTCTGAAAGAAATCAAATGTGAACTTGTGGATCTCCTGACAAAAATATGCAGTATTTCATTAAAATCTGCCTCCATTCCTGAGGACTGGAAGGTAGCTAATGTAACTCCCATCTTTAAAAAGAGTTCCAGAGAAGATCTGGGAAGTTATAGGCCAGTCAATCTGACATCGATACTGGGTAAGTTGGTTGAAACTGTTAAGGAAAGAATTAGTAGGCACATCGATGAACAAAAACTATTGAGGCTGACTCAGCATGGGTTCTGTAAGGAAAGATCTTGTCTCACTAACCTGTTAGTGTTCTTTGAGGGAGTGAACAACATGTGGACAAGGGAGACCCAATAGATGTTGTTTACCTTGACTTCCAGAAAGCTTTTGATAAAGTTCCTCATCAAAGGCTCCTAAGTAAGCTGAATAGTCACGGGATAAAAGGACAAGTCCTCTTGTGGATCAAAAACTGGCCAATTAATAGGAAACAGAGAGTTAGTATAAATGGGAAATTTTCTCAGTGGAGGGTGGTAAGAAGTGGGGTACCGCACGGATCAGTACTGGGTCCGATGCTTTTTAACTTGCTCATTAATGATTTGGAGTTGGGAGTAAGGAGTTGAGCCAGTTTGGTGTAGGGGTTAGGAGCATGGACTCTAATCTGGGAGAACCAGGTTTGATTCCCCATTCCTCCACATACAGCTGCTAGTGTGACCTTGGGTCAGTTACAAGTTCTCTCAGAGCTGTTCTCTCAAGAGCTGTTCTCTCAAGAGCTGTTCTCTCAGAGCTCTCTCAGGCCCACCTACCACACAGGGTGTCTGTTGTGGGGAGGGGAAGGGAAAGGAGATTGTAGCTGCTCTGAGACTCCTTCGGGTAGTGAAGGGCAGGGTATAAATCCCATCTCTTCTTCTTCTTCTGAAATGGCTAAATTTGCGGATGACACAAAATTGTTCTGGGTGGTTAAAACCAGGGAGGATTGTGAGACACTCCAAAGTGATCTGTTGAGGATGGGCAAGTGGACGTCAACATGACAAATGGGGTTCAATGTGGCCAAGTGCAAAGTGATGCACATTGGGGCCAAAAATCCTAACTATAAATACACATTGATGGGGTCTGAACTTGGAGTCATGGTAGACAACTCACTGAAAATGTCGAGACAGTGTGCGACTGCAATCAAAAAGGCCAATGCTATGCTGGGGATTATTAGGAAGGGAACTGAAAACAGATCAATTGTGCCGGGTGTGAGCTTGCAGTCACAATCATGGCCATATAGAACTCTCTCTTCGTGGCTTTGACTGCCATCTCATAGGATCTCATAACTGTCCTGTATCCTGCTCTTGTTGCTTCATCGCGGGTGCACCGCCACCGTCCATTTGGTTCCACGGGTGAGCTAAAATATGCTCACCACCCAAACGGGGTCAAGGTGGCACGGTCACATGGGCCTTCAGAACATGGTGGTCCAGGTGGCACGGTCACATGGACCTTCAGAACATGGTGGTCCAACCATAGTATGGCCGTAACCATAATCCGGTCCACTGTAACTCCTGCTGCAAAGATCAAGTATAACCATAACCACTGTAACTCCTGCTGCAAAGATCAAGTTGAGCGTGTGCCCAGCTCGGTGAGTGGGGGCTGTGACTCTACAGGATCACCACACATGTTCTGAGGAGGCACTTGGACAGGCTTCTGTTCTCCATTTTGAATCCCAAGAGCTAACCATACCAAACATTGACAAAGCATTTGAGAGCTAGGAGAGCCAGGAGGCTGCTTTGTACTAACTTTTACTAACAGCAGCCAAAGTATCACAAAATACAGGATGCTAAGAAACACACTACCCCCTCCAAAGAAGATGCCCCAATTCTCCATTTTTTCCAAAGGACTAAAGTCAAGCCACAGAATCTCTGCAGTAGAAACTGAAGGCAGGGGGCATTTTTACAAGCACAGAAGAACCAGTACAATGTACAGAGTACCCAGCAGTACCAGTGCAATCACAGAGTGCCCAGCAGAACCCAGTGCCATTGTGGCAATGCCCGCTGATGTCAAGCACAAAATTACAGTCCAAACAAGGAGGGGTGGAAGCCCAGCAGAACCAGTGCAATGTACAGTGCCCAGCAAACCCAGTGCCTTCTGTTCATAATATTAACAAAGCTTTGCTACTATACTACTCTTAAATACATTATGTCACTGAGGATAGGGATAAGATAGGGTTACCACATTTTGAAAAGCAAAAAAGAGGACATATTTCCTGACTGACTATTTCAAACAACTGATCACTATGACAAATCTCATTTTAAATACCCCTACTATTTAAGCTGAATCTTGCCTCACTGGGGGACTATAGGGCTAAACAGGCTCAGCCTCTGAACCCAAACAGAGGACATTTTAATCACTTCTTTTAAAAGAGCCCAGAAGACGATGGGCACAAAAAAAAGGACATGTCCTCTAAAAACAGGACATCTGGTAACCCTACATGAAGAGGTCTTGAGACCAAAAAGTGAAAATAAAGGGGGGGGGGCACAGAAAAATTAAGTGAAGAGAGACAGAAATGAATTTAAAAAGTGTGGAAGAGAGGGAAGGAAATTAAGAGAGGGAAACATTTTCTCTTGCTGCAACACCCTAACTACTGCTTTAGAAGATCTGCCTGAGCTGGGTGCAAGGAAAGGAAGTGAGGTAAATTAGATTATTGGGGGAAATGACCTGCAGACTGGCAATTGGTTGTTGTTAAGCAACTTTGCTCCAGTCTTGGAAAAAGATAATTGTACCGATTATAGAGACTTTTGCGGTGCTCAGACTTCCCTGCACCCCTAGTAGCTTCAGCCAGAACTGCATTTTAAATATAAAAGCAAAGACGTTCCTTCAGATGGATGCTGCATGATGCTGGCTTCATTGGCCCCCTTCAAGGGCTTTCCTCAAGCTGTGCCAGGAGCAGACCTCCCCCCACCCTCCTTGGTACGCCACTGTTGAGACAAGAGCCTTTAGCTGCAATCTGGCTTGTGAGAATCATTCACATTCTTAGAAGAGTTCACTGGGTCTGATAAACTAGGTGGAACAATACGATGAACAGTGCTGCAGGATCAGTTGTTTTGATCAACATATAGACCATATTCCTCTGAGCCATGAATACAAGATGATAAGCTTTTTGTGCTTCTCTGTACCATGAAGCACACAAACTACAGTGCCATGTGAAGTGCGATTAGGGGAACAATTAGCTATGCCACACTGCTGAAGCATGCAGAAAGTATTCTCTGGATGAAGTGAGTATTTTTTTTCCTGCTGCAAGATTCTTATGCAAGATATTGCTTGAGAAAAAGAGCTGTTGCATTTGTGGGAGCCTATAGAGCGGTCTCTTTGCATTGCTTCTCTCACTTCTTATTCAAAATAAGAACCCAAACTTCTTTTTCAAGTTTTCCTCTGCTCTTTACATTGTTTTGTCTTTCTTTGGTTTTTTAAAGGAGTTTCTGAATTGCAGTGGCAGGGAGAGATTTTCATTTAAACACCCAATAGTTAAAAGATTAGAGAATTTTTTAAAAGACTTATTAAATACTAATTAACATCAATGAGATTGACATAAGTCTCACCTGAGACAGTACAACTAATGCTGCACAGGTTAGTCAGTTTTGTTTCATAAGTGAACTGTCAAGACGACAACTGAACAGACCCTTATTAGACTGACCTATTTAAATCAATGGCCCTAACCCTAACAAACCAGAAACACCCCACCAACAAGCCTAGAAAACAGAACACCTGACCTCACCACACCAACACCAACAGCACCTCCCCCCAGCAACCAGAAGAAAATCCTAACTCTATCAATCAAACAAACAAACAACCAGGAATCTCTCCTTATATATAAAAGACTTTTCGTGTCCCACTTTCCTCAACATTCCACAGCATTTGTCCTGCTTGGCTGCCACTCTCACGGACTCCCAATCCCCTGGCTGCACTGCCTCGCTGCGCTGGCTTGGCCCCACCCACTGATCCGGCAGCCAGTGTCTCGCTCTCAGTCTGGAGGGAGCCGGCAAAGGGGATGGATGCTCCGCTGAGGGAGCAGCAACCCCTCCATAGGGGAGAAGGAGGCAGACCCAGCGAGCAGCAGCAAGCGGGGGAAGCACTCATCTTTGCTGCCCCTCGCAGCCCCTCTCCCTAGGCCACAAGGCTGGCGCTTTGTCAGGGCAATAGCTCAGCGGGATGTACCACAGAGAAGGCTGCCCAGCACTTTTCAAAGGCTCCCCTTCCTTCAGTAGTGGCAGCAACACCAGGGAGGGTCTTGCCTAGAGGAAACGAGCTGCGGCTCCTGGAAAGCCAGACTCTCTCCTGAGGAAGACATTTCTCTTAGTCCTGTGTGGGACTAACTGTCCCCTCAGTGGCTGTTGGTAGGCAACCAAGCTTGCTTCTGTAGTAAAAAAACAAAGGACTTTCCGCAAAACCCCTCCCTCACCCACTTTCCTGTCAGAATACACGTAACATGGCTCTCTCTCCTTTCTGTCTCCATCATGGCTGGCTGGCTAATGAGGAAAGCCAGTGACCATCAAGCAATTCTCTTCACCCCCCTGCTGTGTGGCTGACTTTCCGCTAGGGTTGCCAATCTCCAAGTGGGACCTAGAGCTCTTTCACTGTTACAATTGATCTCCAGTTGACAGAGATCAGTTGCCCTGTAGAAAATGGATGCTTTGGAGGGTAGACCCTATGGCATTATACCCTGCTGAGTCCTTCCATTCCCCCCCCAAGGCTGCCCTCCAAAGGATCCACCCCCCAAATCTCCGGGTATTTCCCTAATCAGAGCTGGCAACTGTCCTTTCTACTCAGTGCCTGTTGCTAGGCAACCAGGTTCTGTCAGCAAAAGGCTCTTTCCACCGCTATTTTGGCCTTTGGGGGAAAAAAACCTCATTTGGCCAGTCCTGATAGGGTTGCCAACTCCAGGGGGGAAATTCCTGGATATTTGAGGAATGGAGCCTGGAGAGGGTGAGGTTTGAGGAGGGGTGGGACCTCAGACAGGTACAATGCCATCAACTCCACCCTCCAAGTCAGCCATTCCTACATGTGGGACCATTGTTGCCAATCTCCAGGTGGGGGCTGGAGATCACTGAGAATTACAACTGCTCTCTAGGAGGGAGGGGGAGAAGATGGAAAGCTGAACCCAGGGGGCAGATAACAGTAGATAGTTGGCTGGGAGGGAGATAGGGTTGCAAACTCCAGTTTGGGAAATTCCTGAAGATTTGAGGGATGGAGCCTGGAGAGGGTGAGGTTTGAGGAGGGGTGGGACCTCAGACAGGTACAATGTCATCAACTCCACCCTCCAAGCCAGCCATTCCCTCATGGGGAACCATTGTTGCCAATCTCCAGGGGAGGGATGGCGATCACACAGAATTACAACTGCACTCTAGGAGTGAGGGGGAGGAGATGAAAAGCTGAAGCCAGGGGGCAGATAATGGTAGGTTGACAATTGGCTGGGAGGGAGATAGGGTTGCCAACTCCAGGTTGGGAAATTCTTGGAGATTTCAGATTGCACAGATCAGTTCCCCTGGCTCTGTGTCTTTATACCCTGCAGAAGTCGCCAAAGCAGATTGACACTTAGTGCCCAAGGCTGGGGCACTCTCCCAGAGCCTCTTTCTAGAGCTCATTGTATTTATTTCCACAACGGGACTTATTCCTAGTCTATCTATAAAACCAGAAAGCAATCTAACACACACTACACTTATCTAAGGCAAAACCCCCAAGAACACTACAAGTGGTCCAAAACCAGACAAAAAACACACCGTGCAACCTATAAACTACACAGCCCTAACCCCATCAAATGGGGGAAAAACCAAGGCAAGGAAGCCCCCCCCCAAGCAACAACAAACTTATTAAAACCCAGCAACAACAACATACCTTTTAAAAAGAAACAACAATGCCACTTTTAAACTGGTTTAAGTAAACTTTTTATACTGTTAAAACGAAAAGGCCTAAACCCCCCAACACCCACCCCAGAGAAGACAGAAGAAGTTAGAACCCACCCACCCACCTAGACCAATCCACCCCAAGCCAATTAAATCAACCAAACCACAGAGACCAAAAAAAGGGGGGGGGGAAGCCCTTTAAAAATTAAACAGAAATCAACCAAGGCAAAGAAACTAAAAAATAGAGAGGGAAAAAGAAAAGCCCCTTAAAAATTAAAGAGATCCGACTTTAATTCCTACCTTTTGTTGTCTTCTGGTGTCCACCAGGAGTCCAGGAGTCCAGGGAGGTGCAGGGCAGGCCAGGCAGGCAGGCAGAGAGAGAGCGGCCAGCCAGCCCAGCAGCTGAGGCAGCCAAGTAAGTAAGCAGCAACAGCAATGGAGTCCAACCACTAGGAAGGACTCCTATATGCTCTTTGGGCCAAGCACAGGACAGTTTCAGAAAATAACACTGTCCTGTAATTGGTCCAAAGAGGATGCAACTCACTCCTATTGGCGCAAGCCATGGAAGGGAAGGGGGTTTAAACCTCCTTCCCTCTCTGGCTGTTTTTTTGGTGGCTTTCGGTGGCGGGCCGAATCAGACCAGAGAATCTGACTTGGCCCGTGGCTGCCCGAAAGGGGGCCGAATGCTTGACTCTTGTGCGACTAACTTTTCCCTCAGTGGCTGTTGCTAGGCAACCAAGCTTGGTTCTATCAGTAAAAAGATGAAGGAAGCCCTTTCCAGGCCTTTGTGGGGAACTCGTGGCCAGTCTTGACTATGGTTGCTAGCTCCAGGTTGGGAAATTCCTGAAGATTTGAGACATGGAGTCTGGGAGGGTGAGGTTTGAGGAGGAGTGGGACCTCAGACAGGTACAATGCCATAGACTCCACCCTCCAAGTCAGCCATTCCCTCATGGGGAACCATTGTTGCCAATCTCCAGGGGAGGGCTGGAAGGGCAGATAACGGTAGTTTGACGGTTGGCTGGGAGGGAGATAGGGTTGCTAACTCCAGGTTAGAAAATTCCTGGATATTTGAGGGGTGCAGCCTGGAGATGGTGGGGTTTGAGGAGGGGTGGGACCTCAGACAGGTACAATGCAATAGATTCCACCCTCCAAACCAGCCATTTCCTCCTGGGGAACCATTGTTGCCAATCTCCAGGTGGGTGCTGGAGATCACTCAGAATTACAACTGCTCTTGATTTTAACTGGTTCTGTCCCCACTGAGGTATCCTGTGCCATTTGTCCAAGAGGCTGCCATGACCCCAGTCAGCTTTTGGGGGGCTCACAAGAAGCTGCTGGGGTAAGGGAAGGGGGAAATATCCACATCTATAAATACCTTTGCACTCAGAGTTCATAGAATACAACCCGATGTTTGAAACACAGAGGATATAAACTGGTGATGGTCAGCAGGAGCTGGCTTCAACTAGTACTTACTATAATTTTTGCACACTTGGTTTTTCTTTGTTTGCCACCTGTCACCTTTGGAGTTGGAAGAAGGAGCAAGGGGGATGCTGGAATAAGGAAGAACTCACAGCAGGTTTGCCTAAGTTCTCTCCCTTAGCATATCCACAGTGGCTTCCATCTCTAGCAACTCTAGTAAATATGGTTTCCCTCCATCTTTTTTTTTTTTTTTTAGGGGAACCATAATTATCAAAATGTCTTTATGAGACTTATGTTTTAGGTATTTATATACTTTTCTCTGAAATAGAGTCTTCTGTCAGCATGGTATTATAACCCCCCCAAGATGGCTGTTACCATCAAATTCTTTCCAGTTTCTCAATCTCTCTCTTGAACCATGAAGTTCATACTCTGTGTTTCTCTACATATTGGATGAATAGCATACAAACTTACCAAAGTCTGCAAATGCTGCTGAAGCATAAAATGGCCTAAATGTCTGTGGCTATGTAACAAATCCATTTAAAATTGTAACTAATCTGTCTAGTGTATACTTCTAAATAGGTCACTTGGGTTTCTTAATTGGGGCTTATTGTTGCTTTTGCCACCTCTGTTTTCCGACTTGCCTGTGCATCCTATCACAGTGATGTGTTAATTACTACGATATCTAGGTATCCTCCTAAGTCAATATCTAATTTAAGCCTCCTGTCTGTGAGTCTGCATACTGTCATTAATAATTGTTCTCACACTTACCCAGGCTAATTAATATTGCCAGGAAGATCAAGGGAAACCCCACATCTGTAGACTTGTGAGGATAAAAAAATGTAATTCAGGTGGCATGACATAAGGACCAAGGCAAATGGCTTTGGTCAACACTTTGTCTCAACCCCAAATCATCAGGGAGATGCCAGGAACTCAAGCAAATCTTACCCTTCAAAAATCTGCTTTCAAAAGATTGCTGCTACACGCTCATGCACACAGAACTGGCTGGGAAAGTTTAAGTCTGTGCCACTCAGCTGAATTTTTGGAGGAACAGATGGAGCTTTGCTGTCTAAGTGGATCCTTATTATTGCAACATGTATGCTAATCTACCAGGCTGGACAGATTACAGGCCAATATAATTATTATTTTGCTAATATAATTATGCGTTTATATATATTAAAACCCATCCTTTTATTTACTATGTTTTGGATTGCAGCATCTTTATGTTACCTCTTGGCAGAATCTGGTATATAAAGTAGTGATCCCTGGGTTCTTTTGAAGCAACTATCAACCATACCCATTTAACTTCTCAAGGTCTCAGTCCTGCTGGTTGTCAAAAAGGTTGTTGTGGCAGAATAACCCTTAATCCAAATCTCAGGTTGATATTGGTGTGAGCTATCCATAGAACTCAAGGAGTCTCTGGTGTTATTGTTTTGTGGACTGAGCTCTCTCTTCCATCTTTTAAACTATGCCAACACTAATTTCATAACCAAAGATGTTATTAGACAACTATAGAATTTGGACTGTTAATGATGTAATTCTTGATAGAAACTTTACATGGAAGTACGCTGCAGGGGCAAAAAGAGCCCTGGATCATATGAGTGATAGTTTAAATTCCTACACAGCAGTAAAATTTGGGGGTGGCCCTAGCAAATTTCCCCTCTTTCAGCTTGATCCATTAGTTTAGGGGTTCATGTCCCATAATAAAAAATGAAGGGAGGGGGAGGGAGAGATGTTTCAGTGCATGATGAGAAAGCCCTCAATTGTGTCACACCCTGAATCATATGTTAACACTTCTTTGTATTGATCATGCAGCCTGAAGAAGAGGTCTGAGGGACTCAAAAGCTTGTATACTGTATGTTGTTTTGGTTGTCATAATGAAAAGGTTAGTGCAGGTTTGGGAATTTTTCTGTGGACCAAAAAGTACCTGCTCTTTCCATGCCTCTGTCTAATAGCTGCTCGAGATTTATATCTTTTTTAAAAATGAAGGGCATCTCTTTTATTGCCTGTCAAATTGTCTTAGTGACAGTGTCAGTCTTGTTGAGATAGTTGACTACTTTGTCAGGCAAAACAACTTCCTTAAATTATTCAGGTGAAGTTGGTGCCTACATATTAGATTATATGATCTTGATTAAGTTTGCTTTTATATCTCTTCCTTGGCAGCCCTTTTTGTGAGGAAAATAAAGCTCTCTAAACATCAGCATCATTTTTGATCAGGACATGCTGTTGTTTTTCTTCCCTTGATTTTCGACCAGGATCTAGACTGGTTAATTAGGAGCAATCAGAATGTCAGCCAAAATCTAAATCAGACTGTCAATGTGGCTGTTTAAAAGTAGCAACTGCTATCCATATAATGGAGGAAAAAGTATTTTATTGCCATGTGTGACTTAGGACTGAAGTAATTACCACTCCAGGGTAATTTAATACTCTTGCATTAATACTGATGTGTTTGAGAGTGGTGTTCAGGGATCTTTGAAGATGTCTATTTTCTGTAAAATACTATTCTGCAAAAAGATTTAAATAGCTATCTAAGGTTTATTACACAAGTGTAATAGAATAAAGATGGATCAAAAATTATGTAGAATAAAATGTGAGCACTATTTTCCAGCCTTTTTTGGTTAAATTTCAATTATTGTTGCTTGCCCAGGATGCTTGATTTTTTCTAGAGGCATCTAAGGTCATATCTGCAGAGAAATTCCAAGCCTATTGGTCTGGTGCATAATGCAACTTGAGAAGTGAAATAAGCAGGCAAAGCAAGTACTTTTCTCCCTCTGCCATAGTGCAAATGCAAACTCTACAGCTGACCCTGGCCTCTGTCTGCAACAATGATGGGCAGGATCAGGAAAAGAAAAGGGTCAGTATGAGCTGAAATCATTGGCAAATATGATATTCAACTATGAATTAAGTTCACCTCACACTCCTTCAGAACCACTACATTCACATGTGAGGAGTAGCCCCTCAGCACCATCATACAAGCTCATCAGAGACCATTTGGGCCTCTCTGCTTTCTTGGGTCCAGTCTTCCAATGAGTGAGGGAAGGCAGTATGTTATAGCCCAATCCTGTCAGATCTCAGAAGTTAAGCAGGGTCAGTCCTTGGAAGGGAAACCACCAAGGAAGACTCTGCAGAGGAAGACAATGGCAAATCACCTCTGCTTCTCACTTTCCTTGAAAGCCCCTGTGTTATGTATTGGGACTGAAACATCCCAGGAGTGTTCTACCAGAGACTGGCTGAGCTTGGAGCCCAAGAACAATAGCCCACCAGGACTCTGGAAGTAACGAATCAAGAAGTAATGTTATATAAATAGCCTATAATTGGGAGTGGGGTGTGTTTGGGTGTGGCAATTGTATGCTATTTAAACAGGGCTGAGGCCCTGGAGTTTGGTCTTGTACTTGCTGAAATCACTAATAAAGTAGAGCTGATCACTAGTAGTGGAGTCTGCTCATCCATGGAACCCGGTATTTAACACCCTGATTGAAGTTGCTATAGTTGGTTGCAACTTGATGGCACTTTACATACACTATCTTCCAACAGCCCACTTCAATGTAAACAGAAAAAAAAACATGATGGCAGACTAACACCCTTTCTTCTTGCTCTGGCATTGGTTCTTCTTGCTCAGTCACTATGCACCAGGAATTCTTAGCTTTCCCACTTATTTATTCATTTATTTATTTGTTCAATTTATACCCTGCCCTCCCCACTGAAGCCGGCTCAGGGCAGCTTACATAAGAGATAAAACACACAAATAACAATATAACACCATAAAACCTTCTAAAACCATTCAGTATTATAAAGTGCTAGCGAAGATCTGTAGTAATAGTATTGCTTGAGGATGGTGGTAACAGTCATATCGATATATCTGGAGGTCTGCCTTGATGGTCAGCTCATTGGTCAGCTCATATATACACAGCAAGCACAGACTGTAAATGGTGAAACCAGGGAGCTCTATCTTCAGGGCTCTATATCTTCCAATTGTTGTTGGCGGTGGCTCCTTAATTGAAGGCCTGGTGGAAGAGCTCTGTCTTGCAGGCCCTGCAAGACTGTAAAAGGTCCTGCAGGGCCCTGATCTCTTCTGGGAGCTCATTCCACCAGTATGGGGCCACCACCAAAAAGGCCCTGGCACTGGTTATGGCCAGTCTGGTGTCTTTGGGACCCTGAGCACAGTGCTCTCTGGGGAACATATGGGAAAAGGCAGTCCCTCAGGTATGTTGGTCCCTGACCATAAAGGGCTTTAAAGGTGAGAACCAGCACCTGGAAGCAGATTCGGTATGCTATCAGCAGCCAGTGCAATGCCTTCAGTACAGGCTGAATGTGCTCCTGCAAAGGGAGGCCCAGCAAGAGCCTGGCCACAGCATTTTGCACTAGCTGCAGCTTCTGAATTTGCGACAAGGGCAGCCCCATGTAGAGAGCATTGTAGTAGTCCAATCTCAAGGAGACCTTTGCATGGATCCCTGTCGGTCAAGGAAGAGAACCAGCTGCCTTATCAGCCAAAGGTGGTAAAAGGCTGACTTGGCAGTGCCTGCTACCTGGGCCCCCATTGTTAAGGAGGCGTCCAAGAGCACTCCCAAATTCCTTACCTCTGATGCTGGCACCAATGGTGCCCCATTGAAGGTCAGGAGTAGGATCCCTCCCCTCAGACTGCCCTGGCTCAGGCACAGAACCTCCGTCTTCATAGGATTCAATTTCAGTTGGCTCAGTCTAAGCCATCCATCCACAGCTTGTAACACCCAGTCTAGATCTTCCAGTATAGAGTCAGACTGGCTGCTCAACAACAGATAGAGCTGGATGTCATCCGCATACTGGTGACATCCCAGCCCATGCCTCCAGGCAATCTGGGCAAGGGGGCGCATATAGATGTTAAATAGCATCTGGGAAAGCACCACCCCTTGAGGAGCTCCACAGTTCAGTGGGTGCCTTCGGGACAGCTGTTGGAAAAAGCAGGCAAGCCATTGTAAGGCAGACCCCTGAACTCCAGTGTCAGCGAGGTGGTGGATCAGTAACTGATGGTTAACCATGTCAAACACCGCCAACAACAGCACTGCCAATCTGTCCCGATCCAAATGCCTCCAGAGGTTGTCCATGAGGGTGACCAGTGCTGTCTCTGTCCCAGGCAAAAACCTGATCGGAAGGGATCTAAAGTGGAAGCATCATCCAAAAAGCTCTGTAGTTGAATTGCCACAGCCCTCTCTATTATTTTGCCCAAATAGGGCATTTCGGAAACCGGCCAGTAATTTGCCAATGTGGCCGAATCCAGAGAGAGCTTTTTCAGGAGAGGACAGACCACCACTTACCTTACTATCCCATATCCTGGCTTATTACTGGCTGCATGTAATCTTAAATCCTGGGATACCCTGGATGGATGGAGGATGAAATGAATTCTTTGGGTTAACTATGGGTGGAAGTACTTCTATTTGTTTGTTGATGCCAATCTATTTAGTGTATGATTAGAATTTCTGTATATTAACAAAAACTTGGGCCAGGGTTTGGATCTGAGACCTCTTGAGTACTGAGCCTGTACCTTGCATGGGGCTGCAGAGGAGACAAGGAAGGAGATAGAACATGTCATATATCAAACTAGGGGTTGGGCTGAGTCATCAAAAGATTTCTTCTATATGGTTATGGGTTTCCCTGTAGTGGGTGAGGTTCTAATCTTTGGCACTGTTCTGGCAAAACAGCCAAAAATTATTGGTAGAGGTACTTTGTAGAGGTCACTGCAACATCTCCATATCGTATGACTCAAACCCACACCTCGTTTCTCATTAAATTGTTTTTACACACCATGACCTGGTTCTGGTCACTGCGGATTTCTTGCTGCAGTTTGTGCTCTTCATGTGCATGTGGCCATCTCTGTTATGACCAGTTTTCTGCCTTTACAGAGGCACTATGTTGGGTGGCATGTTCCAATGAATGCCTGTGTGGGAGCCATGAATCCTCCTCCTCCTCAGAATTCCATGGTTTTTCCATGCATGTGTGAAGGGCTGCACTTTTTAAGAGGCTTAAAAGTGCTTTATATACAACTACAGGACTGTGAAGGGTTAATTCTTCACAGAGCCAGAGAGCCTTAAGTGACAGGTGGTTCTGAGCAATCTGATTGGTCGACATCAGTTAAGCAGACAGAGTCTTGAGAGAGCCGGATGCTGCGGAGATTGATTCCAATTTGAGCCTTGACTGCAAAAAGTCTGAATTCTGCCTGGACTGAGAGTCTAATTTCATCTCTAGCTGAGACCAACACAGACAGGAGAACTGGGGAAAAGTTGGTTAGGAGGGTTGAGAAGTAAACTGAGACTCCCATTCAGGCCAAGGAAAGGGGATAGGGCTGCCAAACCGCGGCAGGGGATCCGTGTGTCGTCGTAGGATCGCTGCCGCGGGGGGACAGCAATCCGATCCTGCAACGACGCACGGATCCCCCGCCGCGGTTTGGCAGCCCTAAAAGGGGATAAAACTTCTAGGGAGAGAAAAAGATTCCCTACTCAGTTGAACAGGTTGATACCTCTCAAGGATACAGAGATCCCTGGTCTGGTGTGGTTAAAAACTGTGTGGAGAAACCTAGAGTCAAACAAAAACTTGTGTTGGGGTACTGAAAAGGGTGTACCTTCTGGGAAACCAAAATAGAGAAATACTAAGAAAGTGTGCTGGAGTGTTTGGGAAAATTCTGGAACAAAATCCTCTCAATACAAAGTTTTAAGAAACTGCAAAAAGGCTTATGAAACTGTCATTGGCTTGTACATAGAACTAAAATCTGTGCAAAATTTTACTTCAAATTTCACCTCCTGACTTCATTGGACTTTCCCCTTTGATGTAAAAATAAAACCTTTTGTTATTTTTTTAATTTTAAAAGCATCTCAAGTGCTATTTTCAAGGGTTTAAGGGCAAACCTATCCCTTCCCTCAAGTTCCTGGACTGAGCAAATAACCAAAATATACCTTACTAACAGGGTGGGACAGACAAGGTTTCTTCAAGGAAAGAATAAGCATATTATCAGGGCTGCTCAGTCAGTGAAGGGAAATAGAAAGGGAGGGAAAATCTTGCCTCTGGGGAAGGGAAGTGAATGGGTCCGTCATAGCATGTCTCTTATGGACTGGGCTATGGAACTGCCTGGCTTTTGTGACTCAAGATCCAGCTGGTCAGCCATGTTGGTCTGAAGCAATAGAACAAAGTTTGAGTCCGGTGGCACCTTTAAGATGAATGAAGTTTTATTCAAGGTATGAGTTTTTGTGTGCATGCACACTTTTTCAAATACACTGAAACAGTAGGTAAGGTTCAGCCCGTCAATAAGTTTGAACCTTACCTACCATTCCAATATATTTGAAAAAGTGTGCATGCACACAAAAGCTCATACCTTGAATAAAACTTTGTCTTAAAGGTGCCACCAGACTCTAAATTTGTTCTTTTGTGAATCAAGTTACACTCCCACATTCCTTGCCAGTCCCATTTTTCCTGGCTATCTGGTTTTATAATGCCATGGACTGGGGCCCCTATTTGAAAGAACTCCTGAACACTGTGGTTAATGGTATCGGTTATTCCCCATCTGGCCTCTGCACCATGGTAACTTACAATGGGAAGGTAGCTGTAATCTTCTTCTAATTGTCTTGTTGTATTGTATACGAGGAGGGTATTGTACACTGTGCTAGAAAATGTCATGAGATCATTTGGCCATCAGTTGCACTGACTTTCCGTGCATGGCTAGCATAAGGGTGTTGTTGGCAAGTATCATGTCTGGTGCAAAACCACTAACATGCAAAAGATGTTTCCAGATATGTTTTGTTTCCAGCTATGTTTTCCTGTTGCCCGTACTTCTGGTTGAGCATAAGACTGTGTGACTAGTTGTACCAGCATTAGTCCATCTAGAACAGTGAGGCCAGAGGCGGACCAAGGGGAAACAAGGGCAGATGAGTTCCAGCTGCCTCTATTATATCATCATCTGACACAAATGGGCATTCCACCTTTTCCATTTCAAGGAAGAAAACATGACATGTGTGTCCTTTTAAGTTCATAATGTCCCTTCATGAGCAAAACTTTTGAGCCATTGAACTGAAGGGACCTGAAGAGAAAATACTTTTCTATATCCCCCTGGTCTCTGTTAGTGGCACAGAATAGGCTCATTTGTGTGGGTTGACGTGGTGGAGTCAGGAATGAGTGATTCAGCTTTGTAGTAAGTGATGGGACTAGTTGGTGTTTAGGTCACTTCAGGTTGCTATTAAAATGTGGCATTTCCCTTTCTTCCCGACATAATTTTCTCTTCAGGATCCTGCTTTTCCAGCATACTTTTTTTTGGCCATCAAGTCACAGCTGAGTTATGGTGACCCCTTGGGTTTTCAAGGCAGGAGATGTTCAAAGGTGCTTGCTATTGCCTGGCATCGTGACCCTGGTATTCCTTGGTGGTCTCCCAACCAAATACCAGCCAGAACTGACCCTGCTTAGCTTCCAAGACTGGGCGAGTCTGGCCTATCTAGGTCAGGGCTCCAGCATACTAATCTTATCAGCTTTCCCCACCATTTCTAAACAGCACAGTGTTAGAGCTCTCTAATTCATGTAACAGCACTCCCATTAAAATCATATGGGGATATTAATTGTGCAAACAATGCGTGAGACAATTTGGAGTAATTTAGGAAAGCGCATTAGCTGGGAGATGAATGAGCAGGGAAGGACTGGTGCATTCCTCTAAACAGCTACTGTTTAATTGGGACGCACTGTTAACAGGGACTTTGCAGTCAGCTTGGAAGTGTAGTAAAGCAGCATAGCAAAGTTCCATCGGAAAATGCTGCATTGCAGCTCTCCATCTGCTTTGTAGCAAATCTTTGCTTGGCAGAGACTATTCAGGGGAGGGGCTTCTTACAAGCAAGCTGTTCCAGCTTCATTATGCAGCTCTGCTGTCTGTGCTATCATCACCCTTTTAAAAAAAATCAACGACTTCTTTTTGGAAAAGAAAGAAAAGAAGTCAGATGGCTTATGTGTGCTGAGTTCCCTCGGTGCTATTGTTCTGAGAGCTCCCAACGGGTAATATTTCCTCTTTATACAGATGTAACGCTTTCTGACATCCATGTTGCTTAATTTGAAGAATGCTTTATCCCTGGAGTTCTGACTGAAAATCCTCAGCTGAGTCTTGATGCTAAGCTTAACAAATAAATATCCTGGAATAGTTCATCTAAAGGGAGACAACAATCCGAAGGTTCTGAAAGAGAAAACCGGGACACAACCTTTTCACAAATCACCTTGAGAACTGTGGTGCAAAGATGACTCCATTGGGAATTCAGGAATAACTATTTTTTTAAATTATGTGGGCAATAGAGAAGGTTTTGTCTTTAGGTCTAATGTTCTTTCACTGCATGTGCTTACTCAGAGCACACAAAGGCAAGTCTCTTATGGAGGTCATGGACTGTGTTTCGTAATACTTGTTTTGCTTGTCTCTAATTTAGAAGAATACTGATACGGCATGGGTAGAATCTATGGAAGTCCCACCCACTATTTCTAGAATTGATTTATCCACATAGCAGCCCATTGTCTACATTAGTCATTTTTGTCATGCAGAGTGGAATTGATTGTAGATTTGCACACATATGACCCAGTCACATCTCATGTGACCATGGTGCCTAAGTTGGAATGGAAAAAGCTTTATCATAACAGGGTCAAGAAGAATGACATTTGTTCTTGGCTGATTAGCAGCCTGGGCTTTTAAGAGGCCCATGTGAGTGTATCCTTTGCATTTGAAGCTGAGCACTGAAACCATTAAAAGGACTCCGGTGAATCTTGTTGTGAATACCAGCCAGTCCTAGGAGATGTCTGTGGCTCCGTTAACAAGGTTGAAGTTATATGGCCTCAGGCTATATCATCAGTTGGGGGAAAGAGGCAGTATTGGGGATGGGCAAAATCCATAAGCTGAAAATACTTTATGCCCTTGACTCTGAACTTATTCTTAGAAATATGTCACTGTTGCTATCTTCATGCAATATTTACAACTAGGAGTAATGCCCGTTGTGGGAAGAAATACAACAAGATCTAGAAGGAAGCTCCAGATGAGTGTCCCGACTGTGGCTGGTGGGGCAGCAGAGGGAAGCGGAAAATGGAGGGGGGCAAGCCATGTTTCTTTCCTTCTGCTTAGCTATAAGGCAGGGCTGTCTCAAGTCATTTTGCTGCCCCGAGTGGGTAGAATGGGAGGACAGCCTCATGGTAACAGATATGGTTCTCTCCACCTCTGACTTATTTTTTGAGGGGGAGGGGGGTGCATTGGCAGCTAAGGTAGAAAAGCACCTCCTCCTGTGCCATGTTTTTTGGGCTCCAAGGGTCTAGAAAGTAATTCCATAGCTGATTACATGGTTGCCAACTCTGGGTTGGGAAATACCTGTAGATTTGAGGGGTAGAGCCTGGGGAGGGCAGGATTTGGGGTGGGGAGGGACCTCAGTAGGGTATAATGCCATAGAATCCACTGCCCAAAGCAGCCATTGTCTCCAGGAGAACTGATCTTGATCATCTGGACATCAGTTTTAATAGCTGGAGATCTCCAAATGCCGCCTGGAGGCTGGCTTATGTTAATTTGGGGCATGCAGTCACAGCTAAGGTAGAAAAGCACCTCCTCCAGTGCCATGTTTTCTGGGTTCCAAGGGTCTGGAAAGTGGTACCATAGCCGATTACACGGTTGCCAACTCTGGGTTGGAACATATCTGTAGATTTGAGGGGTAGAGCCTGGGGAGGGCAAGGTTTGGGGTGGGGAGGGACCTCAGCAGGGTGTAATGCCATAGAATCCACTGCCCAAAGCAGCCATTGTCTCCAAGAGAACTGATCTGGGTCATATTGACATCAGTTTTAATAGCTGAAGCCCTGACTGCTACGTCACATTGGCTGTCATACAGGGGCCATCTCAGCAGGATATAAGGACACAGAGTCCACCATTTTCTCCAGGGGAACTGATCTCTGCCATCTGGAAAGCAGTTGTAATTCTGAGTGATCTTTAGCCCTCACCTGGAGATTTGCAACCATGGTTTCCCCCAACAGACACTAAGGGGAAATTTATTTTACCTCAGAACATCAACAGCAAACTGTAGTCCACCATTTTCTTCATGGAAACTGATCTCTGCCATCTGGAAAGCAGTTGTAATTCTGAGTGATCTTCAGCCCTCACCTGGAGATTTGCAATCATGGTTTCCCCCAACAGACACTAAGGGGAAATTTATTTTACCTCAGAACATCAACAGCAAACTGTTTAGAATGTTAGAGGGAAAGGCCAGTGAGGCCGCATATGCAAACGACCTCTGTGTTCCAAGGCAAAGGCAAATCAGGCCACATATGCAAATGACCTCTGTGTTCTGACTGGCTGTGGGGGGAGAGGAACAGCAAACTGTATGTTGGAGGCAGGAATCAGACAAAGCAGCCAGTGGATAGGGAGACCCTCTGAATGACAGATCAGAGAGCAAACTGATTTTGGAGCGTGTTGGAATGTTCAGGGGAGCCCACGACCAAAATAGAATTATATAGACCTAGCCGGTTGATGGCGGCACGCTAGCAGACTCACCTCCCGGACTTCCCGGGGGTGAAGCTGCACTCCAGCCGAAGGAGAGGGAGTGCAGGCGCACCACCCCCAGGCACCCGGTTGAAGGGACCCTGGCCATGGAGCTCTTGAGAGGTTGCTTCTGCTTGTCAGTTCGTGGAAGCCGCCCTGAGCCTGCCTGGCGGGGAGGGTGGGGTAAAAGTGAAATAAATAAATAAAATTCGATGGCGAAAAGTCAGAGAATTGAGGCACCTGTCCGCTCTGATGGTTCTTCGTGCTGAGAGACCGAATGGACTAAGTGACGCTGACCGGGGCAGGCGCAGGAGATCGAACGTTAGAAATGGAGTGTAAACGAAGTCCGCGGAACGATTATGAATGTGAGTTGTTTAAGCATTGATTAAAAAGAAAAAAAAGCTCCCCCCCCACGGAACAGAAGATAAGGCGAGCAGGGGAGGGACGCCTCCCAAGCGCATAGACTTTAGAGCGATTGAAGGGGAGAGCGGAAGTATAAATGGTTAAAACTGCTAAGGAGTACTTACCAAGGTGAGTGCAAGCGTTTAAGCGCATATTCAGAGACTCAAAAAGTTTGCGAAAGTAAACAAAGCGAAAAAGATGGCAGGGAAGAGGACGGAGACAGAGAAACATCTGAAATCGAAAGTAACTGAGAGCCCAAAACTGGAAGGAGTCAACGAGCCGGCAAAGACTTTGGCAGACTCCATTTGCCACCTGGTGGACCAAATGAATAATCTCAACGAGCAGATGACATCAATGACCCAGTGTATCACCACTCAACAAAATCAGATCAGCGAGACCCTGAAAATGATGAATCAAACAAATGAGAAGGTGAAAGAAGTGGACGCCACTACCCAAAAGGTGAAGAAGAAAGTACAAAAACTGGAAAAGAAGCAAGTTTCTACAGAAGAGCAGTTGCTACAATTACAAATGGAAAAGGCTAATATGATCCTTCGCTTTCAGGACATGCCAGAGACTAAGGGGGAGAATCTGAAGGAAATGATAAGTGAAATACTGGCCCCAGTGACAGAGATGAAGGCAGAATTTTTGCTAAGCGAAATGGATGTGGCCTACAGGTCATATTCAGATGTGGGAAAAGTTAACAGAATATGTGACTCACTTTGTAATGAGATTAATATGATTAAGACTAGATGTGTATTCAAGCTGATCAGAAGATCTCCTCTCTTGGGTTTTTAGTCAGTAGTGACAGTGTTGGACTAGATGGGCCTTTGGCCTGATACAACATTGGCATCTCTTATGTTCTTATGTTCTTATGTGGGTATCT
>NW_015166423.1:657542-661689 GCF_001447785.1 Gekko japonicus
TGAGAGCTGGGGAGAGTACTGAAGGAAATTCCATTTGAAATAAGACAGCGGAGAAAGAAATATAAAGACCGTGTTCTTTTTCATCAAACAAATTCAATTGGATATAGATGGTTAATTCCAGAAGACGTCACCTTCAAAATCAAGGATAAAAAAGAAAAGATTGACTCTGTTCTGAAAGTGAGAGAATGTTTAAGAGTCCAGCTGGGAGGGCCAGAGGAGGAAGAAAAAGAAGAGGACAGCAAGTCCAGTAGCGAGGTGGACTCGGGTTCTTCCGGAGAGGACTCTCTGTCAGAGAAAGGGGAAGCAGCTCCTAAAAGTCCTTATAAGTTGCGGAAGAGAGTGGACTAGAAGAAGTGAAGGCTGAAGGACTCTGAACTGTGCCTTTGAAAAATTTTGAATTGAGATGCTTTAGACTATTTCCTTATATCAGTTAAATTTAAGATGTGGGAAAAGTTAACAGAATATGTGACTCACTTTGTAATGAGATTAATATGATTAAGACTAGATGTGTATTCAAGCTGATCAGAAGATCTCCTCTCTCGGGTTTTTAGTCAGTAGTGACAGTGTTGGACTAGATGGGCCTTTGGCCTGATACAACATTGGCATCTCTTATGTTCTTATGTTCTTATGTGGGTATCTTTTCTTTATCCCCTAAATGTAGTCCCCTGCCTTATTTCTGTCATAGTTTGTAGTTTTAATAAAAATGCAATTAAAAATTCCCCATTGGGGAGCAAAAAAAAGAAAAAAAAAGAATTATATATACCAGAGGATATTTACAGCATTGTGGAAAAACAGATGAAACATCTAGTTCTAACATTCTACTAATTAAGTAAATTGTGTCCAAGATTTGTCATATAATAATTGCAGTGTTGTTGAACTCTTAATATAGCAAAGGTATGAAGTTACTTGATGTTTGCAGAGTTGAAGGATGATTGAAAATCTTGATTTTGCCCAGGCTTTGACTTCATCACTCCTGAGAAGACATGGAAATAGAGGTTCTTGATCTCTGTTGTATAGTATGATCTTTGCCAGGATAGGAAACCAAAATACTTTCATTTTGGGTGGTTTTTAATTTTTTAATTTTGTTTTGAATTTTCTATCACTAACCACTTTGCAGTTTTGTCTTTGGTCACTTTCTAGTTATTTCACAATCAGAAGGACCCATGAATTACATACATAAATAATCTAAACTAACTACAAACTGATTCTTATTGTTTAGAAAAATCTTATTAATGTTCTGAATGCTCTAAGTGACAACAGTTAACTCTTAATCTAGTGGACGTCCTTCAAAAATACTTGGGTGTACAGAAAAATCCACTATAGTTTTCATTTTCTTTGCAAAATATTCTTTGCATTTGTGTATGTGGCTGTACCTGGAAATCATGGTGACCCCTACTGGGGCATCCAGAGAAGTGCCTTGATATCCTGCCTCTGGCCTGTTGATATCCTGTTGATATCCTGCCTCCCGGCCCTGGTATTCTCTGGAGGTCTCCCATCCAAATACTTTCCGGGGTTGGCCTGCTTAGCTTCCGAGATCTGACGAGATTGGCCTTGCCTGGGCTATCCAGGTCAGAGAAATATTCTTAATATTAGCTTTGATATACATCAGTAGCTAAATAAATAAGTACAGATTTTAGTTAAAATGAGGATGAGATGGGCAAGAGAAGTTCTCTCTCTCTCTTTCTCCATTCTTCTCTTTAATTTTGCTTGTAGAATGCTCTTTGCTTTCTTGTTCTCTGAAATCAGCACTGGAGTCAGTCTTCAAGGGAAGAATTAAAAAATATGAATTAAAAAACAGCCTCTTCATCCTATTGTCAAGCAAAAGTCTCTATGGCTGTGATCATACACACAATTAGACCTGACATAGGTGTGAATGCAGGGCAGATTTAAAGGGCATGATCAGACAACAACATTTATGAAGCGCCCTGCAGCTGTCTGCAACCCGTTCTGCTCCGCCGCAGAAGCAGGGTTAAAAGACACTGGGGAAAATCCGGTAGTAAATGGGTTGTGACAGGCCAGGGACAGACTTTCCCCTGTCTGATCGCTCCAGTGCGCTCTCATGCCATCGGGATGGTCTGATCAGGCCATCCCGACTCCATGCCATTCTAGTGTAGGCAAATTAGTAATATCAACCAATGATTAATTAAAGTCATTGGAAAGCAAAGCTCCTTGCTAAACAAGTAACTGGCAAAGTAGCATGGAAGGAGAGACATTCAGCCAGGTCACTAGAATATCTCCCAGCATTCAGAGCATGTTATTCCAAGAGCCTCTAATCTCTAAAGAAGCATCTGATACATAAAGTGGAGGCAAATTCCAACATTCTCAAGTGTGGACCCAAGTCTGGTGGTGGTGAAAAGTGCTGGTGACACTGTAGCGTTTTCAAGGCAAGAGACATTCAGAGGTGGTTTGCCATTGCCTGCCTCTGTGTAGTGACCCTGGAATTTCTCAGTAGTCTCCCATCCAAATCCAACCAGGGCTCACCCTGCTTAGCTTCCAAGGTCTGATGAAATTTAGCTAGCCTGGGCCACCCAGGTCCAGGTGGATCCAAGTCTGCCCTTCTCTGATTTCCATTGTGATCATTATTGCAGTGTACTTCATAAACATTACTATGTGGATGCATTCTACAGCTAAAGAGAAGACAGCAGTCATGATATATATGTCCAGCTCCAGTCCATTCCAATACCTGGTATAAGATGCAACTTCAGAGAACAAAGCAGTGCATCTGAATGTGGGCCTCAAAAATTTAATTTTTGGATAGCACATCTGTGCATTAGGAATTGTTTTTCTACATCCTCCTAAATTATAAATATAAGAAGCCTGTTCATCCCAGAAGTATAAAAAGGGGGGGGGGATGGCTGTTTGCCCCGGAGCAAAATAAAGCACGGTAGCCCGATCACATGGTCCCCCGAGTCTTCGCGCTTAGGCTGTTAACTGGTGATCACACGGCGATGCTGGAGTGTGGCAAAGAAGTGGTGTGGCAAGCATTTCACATTTGTGCACATGCGCAGTTCAGTGGAACAGCACTGCTTTCAGTTATGTGTTTGTGCGCATGCACTTACAAAATACATCTGGTTTGCGACGGGATGTGGACGGGCGCCGGATGCCACGGGATACTGGCACTCTTGCAATCAGACGCCTGCCCCTGCCCCGCGTTTTCCGGTAACTAGTGCACTTTCCGAGGTAGTTTTTTACTGCACATCTTCGGCGGGATGCCACAGGTTGGCCACGGGTGCGCTACGCTTCCCAGATGTTGCAGTGTGATCATGCCCCAAAAATCCACCTGACATTCATGCCTTTAGCACGGCAAATCCTCCGTGTGAACAGGGCCAGAGATATGCTAAGTTTGAATATCAGAAAATACATCCGGATACCAAAATGAGCTCAAGAAATTGCTGTGGCAAATGCCACCGAGAAAGATATCATATTTGAACATATAAATCAATCACCCTCCATCAAATCCATCTTAGGTGTGCTTAGCCAGGTGTCCCTTCTATCTCCTTTCTCTGGGCTGGTTTGCTTTGAACTAGCCAAGTGGGAGGAACAGAATTTACAATAAATGAATACAAACACACATTAGGATTAGGCAAAGTTGAACAGCTTTTATTGATTTCTATCTTGCTTTCTCATACTGCTTTCTCATTTTCTAGTCCACGTCTTGGTTAGAGTAATAAAGTTACTTGCTGGTTAAGTGCTTATCTCCCAACCTTTCTTTAAATGAGATTTATTGTGCCAGTGTGGGAGTTGTGTATACAGTGGACCAAAAGTCCTCATTTATCCCTGGGGTGGGGTTTCAAGATTTCACTGTAGAGGATCAATGGTAACATGGGGGCTAATTTGGGTATCACTTTCTTGCACTGGTTCTGAGCTCCATCATTAACAGATCAGAACAGCAGGGTCCAACCTATTAGTTTTTCACACAGCTACTACATTCTTATGCTTCCTTGGTTATGGAGCTATGATTATTAAGAAAACTTTGAAACTGATTGAAATGTATAGGGTAGAGACACCCTGAACAAGAAGAAACATCTGTATTCGTATTAACCACCAGCTTAAAACTCTACTCTTTAAGATCTTCCTTCCTTCCTTCCTTCCTTCCTTCCTTCCTTCCTTCCTTCCTTCCTTCCTTCCTTCCTTCCTTCCTTCCTTC
>NW_015166423.1:661836-664361 GCF_001447785.1 Gekko japonicus
ATGCATGTGATCTTTTTTTTTTTTTTTTTAAGAAAACCCTTTTCATGCTTCTTTTAATTTGTTCATTCCCCTCCCCCAGATGTTTGCCAGACCTTTGCTTACATTATGGAATATCTGATCTCTTTTGATGTCACA
The DNA here is from genome assembly GCF_001447785.1 of Gekko japonicus. Taxonomy (NCBI): domain Eukaryota; kingdom Metazoa; phylum Chordata; class Lepidosauria; order Squamata; family Gekkonidae; genus Gekko; species Gekko japonicus. The sequence continues at coordinate 661,972 of NW_015166423.1, forward strand.
AACCAAGCTATTTTCATGGAGTTCTCTAATATGAGAATAAGCAGCTGAATTCCTTAATGTAGAACAAAATGTATTATTTACAAGTCTTGGAAAGATATTGCACAAAGAAAGATTTCAGTCAGATGACATATCCAGTTGTTCCTGGGAGATACAGTGAATGGAGAAAACTCCGTTAAAGTGGTGTGACTTGATACAGGATGGGGAAACATTGAGATATTTCCTACAACAATTACACCTTCCTTCCTTCCTTCCTTCCTTCCTTCCTTCCTTCCTTCCTTCCTTCCTTCCTTCCTTCCTTCCTTCCTTCCTTCCTTCCTTCCTTCCTTCCTTCCTTCCTTCCTGGGAGGGCGGGGTATAAATACAAAAATAAGAATAAATAAAAATATTTCCCATATTATTATAAGAATATACAATGGAGAAGGGCAGCCTAATCCATCCTGATTGTTTCAGAAGCATGCTTACCAATGTAAAACACCCCCCCCCTTTCAGAAGAAAGAGCCAGACTACAGCCTAGATTTTAACTACAGGCCACTTTATTAAATATTTACAATCTATGTAGCAAGGGAAACCCCAAAGTGTGGAAATAGGCCAAGGCAGGTGTAATCCTGTGCACAACCTCCTTGCCATATGTCTGGTGACCCACTATTGCCCCAGGTGCGAGCCATCTTGGTGGCTTGCCTCTGGCCAGCATAGCAAACAAGGATATTTCTTTCCCCAAGCCACACAACTTAGAGGGGAGGAGCCTATCTATGGCAATCCAAAAGGCAGTCCTCATTCCTGACCTTGGGCCACACAACTCGAAGGCTGAGCCCGCCGGACACCTTGGCCCCAAACAGGCAAGGTGCTACATGGTGCTCACTGAATTAGATTCTTCTCTTTCTGCACTAACCTGGCAAGTGACCAAACCTATTTAATGGAACCACAACAATAATTTTTCCCATATTCCATGCCAACAGTGCAGGGTAGGTGAAAACACCCCCCCCACACAGACACCTTGCCAATCAAGGTGGGATGAAAAATTCCTACCCAGCCCCTAAAAGGTGACCAGCCATAGGCCTACACTGCATACAGGGTAGGCGGATAGGCTAAATGTGCAGCAAAAGAGGAGGATGTGGAGGCAGAGCTGTTCTTAAAAGCTTACACACTCTGCCCCCACCTCAACATAAAGAGGAACACTAGCAAGGTTCCTCTCCCTCCTCCTGGGGGAGGCAAAGTGGCCCCCACCCACAATCACTGGTTGACTGCCGTGGGCAGAAGGAGCCATGTTGCCCCCCCCCATTTGGAAGAAAGAGCCAACCCGAAGGCTGAGTCTGCCAGTGCCTTGGCCCCAAACAGGCAAAGTGCTATATGGTGCTTACTGAATCTGTTTTTTCTCTTTCTGCCCTAACCTGCCATTACCAAGGCCAAGCCTCTGCTTAGGACCTTGCACCCACTGGGTGGCACAACACCACTCACAACCCTTGCTGCAAATTCTCCAAAAAGATGTCATTGCCCTTTTTGGAAAGATGCACCCCCATCATTCCTGTACAGGTAGACCAATTCAGCCCGTATACCAGGATGAGGCAAAAAGTGACCCAACTCTTCGATTCCCTGTTCACTTTCAGGTGAGCCCTGTCTAAACACCTAGGATCTCCCATGCCACTCCAAACATGGTACGGCAATATAGCAGACCACATGATCTGCACACCAGTATACCCTCATCAGCACCCCATGTAACCAAGTAACACTGAAGTGCTACTACGGGGCAAATGTCTGCCTGAGAACAGACTTCCAACTTAATCTCAACTCCTGCTTGTTGTTGGTCAGCTTAATGTGGATATTGCTCCCCACAAAGTGAACATCCTGCATCTGCAGAGTGCTACCTCATCTATCAGTTTGGAAACCTACAACCAACTCGCTAGCTCTAAAGGTCCGTCGGTCAACTATTGTGGGCAGGAGCCAAATTTTCTCTATAGGTACTCAAAAGTGGCTCACAGCATCATTCTCTTCTCTTGCATCTTATTTTTAAAACACCTGGTGAAGTAGGTCACATAGCTAGAAAGAGAGTGACTGGTCCAAGGCCACTCAGCAAGCTTCCATAGCAGAATGGGGATTTGAACATGGGTCCCCAGGTCCTAAGTCTGTTACTCAAACCACTGGACCACGCTGGCTATTGTGCCTCATATAAGTATCCATTCCTTTAATAGGTAGTCACAGGCTGCTGCCACACACGCTAAGGTTCCTTTAATAGGTAGTCACAGAAGGGCAAAGAGTGAACTGAAAATTGGACAGAGGTTGTCACCAAGATATCCTGATCCTCCTGAAATCATAAACAACTAATCACATAAAATAGCTGGTGGCCCTAGAATGAGATGTATTTCTACACCAAAAGATATATCAATTCCATAGGA
>NW_015166423.1:664404-666525 GCF_001447785.1 Gekko japonicus
CATCTGTATAAATCAGATACAAGTTTGGAAAGGTTCCTTAGATTTCCCCAGAGAGATTGGGGCATCCATTCCTAGATACATTATGCAATATGTCGTAAGACTAAGCTGAAAACCATGAGCACTTTTCTTCAGCATTAAAAGAATATCCAGCTCCTGCAGTGAATTTTTGAAAGAGAAAGCTTAGTGAAATATTTTATGAAGCACTACCAGTTTAAAAAACAAAACAAGAATGCATGGTGTTCCCATGAGAGGAAAAACATCAACCAAGCCCAACGTTTTAACAGTCACTTGTTAGGAGGTTAATGTAAAATGCAGAACTGAACTGCATTATCCACAGCAGACACAAGAGGGGGTCTGGAGAACACAGTCTATTTTGGAACTTCATCTCTATGCCTCCGTTTGATAACCTTTATAGAGTCATACAAAACATCTCCAGTAACATGTATCCATGACAGGAGGATACACACTATGGAAACATTATTCAGGCCTTTATATTTTGCCTGCTGGAACTGGCAGAAGAAAAGGGAAGGGAAGAGAGGAGAGATGTCTGATATTATGTGCTGCAGAAACAAAAAAATAATGCCATAAAGATACAATATAGCATCTTCCAAATTGAAATATAGTATACAGCCCTGTATGTGGCAAATAGAGAGTGTAATTTTGTTCTTTGCAAGCCTTCATTGCAGTCAATCATCCAAGTTTTTGTGGTATTTCACTACAAGCCTATGATTTCATAAATATGATCTTTTGACAGCCTCTTTACCATAGACCCTCTGAAAAGAATAATACACACCTATTTCATTTTCTAAAGCAACTAGTTTCTATCATCACAAAGCACCCAATCAGGTGATGTGTATCCCTTCATAGGACTATATCTATGCTCGGTGCTCCATCACTATTCCAGCTATGATTCGTTGTCTTCTCCTGTGCATTTTATTAAAGGCTTCTAGTAACATAAATAACAGTACCTGACCTGGGTAGCTCAGGCTAGCCCGATCTCATCAGGATTCGGAAGCTAAGCAGGGTAGGCTGCTGGCCCGTAGCTAACCTGGCCCCCTCATGTTTCTTCTGGGCCCCCTCCTTCCTGGGCTTACCCCTAAGTGCCCCAACTTGCTACCTGCATTGTGCTTTGATTTAATTAGCTGGCGCCCCCCCCAGGCCCCCTTCCAAAAAATTCCCTAGCTACAGGGCTGGTAGGCCGTAGCTAGTATTTGGATGAGAGGCCTCCAAGGAATACCAGTGTCATGATGTGGAGGCAGGCCATGGCAAACCACCTCTGAATGTCTCTCATCTTGAAAACCCTACGGGGTTGCCATAAATCCAGCTGTGACTTGATGGCAAAACAGTAACAACAACTGTAACTTAGAATTATACCTCCTTGTATTCTCGTGAACTTGGCTCTCATTTTTTGTTTACAAACACAACGTGAATTCACCAAAATCTGTTAGTGTACCTGCTAAAGTGGGATATATTTATAAACTTGCATAGATGGATTACCACATTTGCATTTATTACTGAGTATAATAATACTGCTGTGCTTTGGTCATATTGCTGTGGCTCAAAACCTTTGGAACTCCCTCCCCAGATTCATTTGTCTCCCTCTATCAGTGACTTCTACCAGTGGGTGGAGATTTTTTGTTTGGCATACCCCCAGTAATGGTTACTGGCCCTCCTTGGTGGTTCTGGTGTTGTTTGCTTATGTGTTTTTATTGAATTATTTTATATTTTTTAATCTTCTTTTTAATTGTTAAATGCTTTAATGCATTTATGTTTGCCACCTTGGGGACCCTGACTGGGCAGAAAAATGTCATGATAAATAAATAAATAAACCACCAGCAACAACAAAACAATGAAAAACCAAACCAGATTATCCATTGAATTAATGGGAGAGCATCTGATTGATGCACACATCTGTCTGTTACTGCAGCTCCTAGTCAAAAAGCACCACTTGCCATAGCTGTGCCTCACTCCTGGCTGACCAGTGTTTTGCATCTGGGGAAGTGGCAAAGGAATTGCAATTATGATAACACAAGTGGAGCTCTGCAAGAAACATGCATGATGGTTATCCCATTCCTCACACCTTTGCTTCCTCCCCTCTCCCCCTACCTCTCTCACACTCTT
>NW_015166423.1:666697-675372 GCF_001447785.1 Gekko japonicus
GGGAAGCAGCCTTAGCAGGGTATAATGCCAGACTCAACCCTCCAAAGCAGCCATTTTATCCAGGGAAACTGATCTCTGTCACCTGGACAACAGTTCTTGGTAATGGTAGTACTTGTGGAGGAAATGGTTGGTTTGGAGGGTGGAGTCTATGGCATCATACTGGTTTGTAGTTCCTTCTCTCCTCAAATCCCACCCTCCCCAGGATCCACCCCTCAAATGTCCAGGAATTTCACAGTCTGGAGTTGGCAACACAATTTCCTTCCCACCCAACAGCTAGCTTACCTTTATCTGCCTTTCTGTCTTCAGCTGTCAGTCTCCACACTCCTCCCCCACAGCCTCTACCTAAGAAAATTACAGTCTTTCTCCACAGTGGGGACCAAAGCAGCTTACATTATTCTCGCCTCCTTTTCATCTGCACAACAACCCTGTGAGGTTGGTTAGGCTGAAAGTATGTGACTGGTCCAAAATCACCCAGTCAGCTTCCACTGCAAGATGGGGATCTGAACCTGGGTCTTGTAGACCCTACTTTGAAACTCTAACTGCTGCACATCACTGGCTTTTAAAGGGTGGCTGCTGATGAACAGTTGCAAGCAGCCAGGCCTAGTTGAGTCATGCAAATCAGGGGGGACCTGGCAACCTTAGACTACTGCCAGGCCTAGGGTTGCCAACCTCCAAGTGGGACATGGAAACGCCCCAGAATTACAACTGGACTCTAGACAGCAGAGGTCTGTCTCCGTGCAGCAAATGGCTGCTTTGGAGGGTGGACTCTGCGGCATTATACCCAGCTGAGGCCTCTCCTTTCCCCAAACCCAGCCCTCCTCACAGCCCACTTCAAAACCTCTAGGAATTCCCCAGCCTGGCACTGGCTCCCTCCCTGAAAGGCCAAAATAGAACTGGAAAGGGGGGGCCCTCCCCCTCTTTTTATTGACAGAAACAGTTAGAAGCCTCCCCCCGCCCCGAACCTTCTAATCTCTCACCATTGATGTCTGGAGTTAGTTCCCTGCAGAGGCCATTTCAAAAGGTATTGGGGGAATTCAACCCTCCCTGAAGGGATTCTTTACTTTTTGGATATTCCTGCAGCCTTAGGAAGGCCCATGATTATGTAGGAAAAGCTGTTGGGGGAGAGTGAGCCCTCTGCTGGCAGACATAAGTATCTGCATGGGGGGCAACTTGGCTATTAGACATATAGATTGTTTGCCCAACTGACAGGAAGGGGGTGGGTGGCAGATGAGTTGGTAGAAGATGAAGAATGTGAAATGGAGACCAGCATTCCTAAAGTTACATAATACAGAGGAAGAAAGGGACCAAGTTAAAGGGGTGGGGGTGAGGGTGGAAGGTTGCAGAATCTAGAAGACACCTGGGACACCTACATGGTTTGTCTCATAGATATAGTTGGTGACTTTCATAAACTTTGAAATGTAGAAGTGGGGAACTGAAACCATCCATATTGAAAAGGTAAAGTTGCAGTACAGTGAGAGCTAACAAGGGGCTAAAACGTACTCCTGGTTTCTTCCATGTACTGGAACAAGCACATGTATGATTTGAACAGTAAGGCTAAATTCCAGAGGTAAACATTGGTGTTTGTGCTGCAAACCTCCACACTGTACTCAAGAAACAGTTGAGAATATCCAAACAAAGGCATCCTGTTCCTGGCACCGAGGATGGATTCCTTTAATTTTTAACTCCATAACTTTTAATGCTCAACGTCTAGGGAAAAGCGGAAAAACATCTAATTGCAATGTGTCTAGCAGAGAATGGGAAGCTGTTCTTTTAAGGCAAGAGGGATTTTTTTTCCTTTTAAAAAGGAGACGAGTGAATCAAAAAATAATCAATGCATGGGCACGGCAGAAAAAGTCATAGTATTTCTCCTTTGGCATACAGCCAAGGAAAATAGATTGGGCTATGTTCAAGATGCTGTATAACCCACAAAGGCAATAATACTTCTTTATTAGAACATGTTGTTTCTTTTGTCTAAACAAGATGTGTCATCTAACAGATATATAGATAACCTCTGCTCTCCTACTCAACCTGATCACAATTTTATCACCACATGTGACAAACCTGTGCAACAGTTCCTCTTGTGCAAAGGCGTGCACAGCTGGTGCCTGTGCTCAGGCTATTTTCATTGAAGCCCCCATGCTTTGGACCAGCCTCTCTGAGAATGTAAAGGAAGTCCCCCCCCCAAATTCTTTTCAGGCAAGGCTGTAAGATTGTATTATTTGGGGAGTACCTGAGGGGCATCAGTTCAAGGTAAGAGTTGTTTAATTGTGCTGGCTTTGTCTGTTTTGATTTTAGGTCAAAACAGTGGGCACATCTTGAACTTTATTGCTGGTTTAAAGGCAGGCAAGGTGGCAGGGCCCAACTGGATACCACCTGATTTAATCAAGGGTTTTGCCACTTGGTGGTCCCCAGTTTTGACATACTTGTTTTAGACCATTGATTATTCTGGACAATTTCCTGTGACCTGGCAGGAGGCTATAGTGGTTCCTATTTATAAAAGGGGGGATAAACTTGACCCGAAGAATTACAGACCTATAAACTTATTGTCATCTTCTGGCAAAGTTTATGCAAACCATTTTTAAAATTTATTTCTTTTATTTATTTATGTATTTATTTGATTTACTCACTAAGTTGAAAACTTGGATGGACTTGGAACATCTGTTGGGAATAGAACAAGCTGGATTTTGAAGGGGTATGTCAACAATTGATCATTGTGTGGCCCTTGTGCATATGGTTGAGAAATATCCTAGAACCAAACAGGGTAGGTTATATGTTGCTTTATTTAACCTAAAATCTGCATTCAATATGGTCCTTTGGGATAGACTCTGGGAGAAGCTATGCAGGGCAAATATGGCAGTTAAGGTACTTGATTAGTTGTCTTTACTCCTATACTCAAATTAGAGTCCGTAATAGTGTACATGGCTGTTTATCTGCTCCCACAGAGGTCAGGAGGGGTGTAAGACAAAGTTGTGTCCTTGCTCCTATCTTATCTAATCTTTACATTAATGATTTAGCCCCTAGACTTAATTTGCTGTCTTTTTACCCCCCCCCCCCCCCATGGCTAGGGACTCATCTGATTCCAGTCATGCTATATGCAGACAACATGGCTCTGGTATCAGTAACCAGAGTAGGACTGCATCGATCAATTGAGATCTTCATTCAGTATTGTGCTGATGAACACCTGGTAATTAATTTCGAAAAATCCAAGGTTTTAGTTTTGGTAGATCTTGTAGGCTGAAATTATTACACTGGAATATCTCAGATCACATTATGGAAGAAGTCCAATTTTATAAATATCTGGGAGTTACATTGCATGGTAAAGAGAAAACTATGAAAGCCAAGAGTATAGTTGCAATTTTGAGAATATTTTTTCTACCACAGGTGCTCCATTTGTCCCTGCAGCTTTTTGCATTTTGGGCAAAAATAACCTAATTGTTTTTGTATGCTATTCCAGTGTGGATTGGTAGCCTGGATACATGCCCAGAGATAACCCAGACAAATTTCCTTAGCATGTCCTACATGTATTGCCTCATCCTTCCTGTTAATGGAAACTGGGCAGAAGACAATTTCTCTTACAGCCTGGTTAATGGTTATTAAATATTGTCTTGCAATTAATCTAGAGAGTAAAGAATCACTACTTTCACTGTCAGTATTAGATTCTTTTAAACCTGGATGGGTTCACCTATTCATAGGCCCAATCTGCATCTAGCATTTGCTCTGCTGTTTTACCAAATCCACGCTGGAACAGAAATTCCCCTCTAAATTGCATGCCACTTTCACTTTGATTGATTGTTGGATTTTATGGCAGTGTCCAGACTGCATGCCACTTTTACTTCATTTGATCTCTCAGTTTTATGGTAGCTGTCTGCATAGATTTATGGCTGTTTTATGGCCATTCAGGGGTGACTCTGCAGTCAGTATAGTGTTAGCCCGGGATATCTGAATGTGGTTTTGAGCCAATCTTTTTCTGTTCCAGTGTGGGTTTGGTAAAACAGCCGAGCAAATGCTAGATGCAGATTGGGCCATAGATGAACTGAACTCACATGATTTGGATTATGACTCTCTTCAGCCTTAGGGAAGACTGGTGTTTATAGTCTGGTTAGTAGCCACCTTGTGGTGGAAGATTGGTGCAGTCTTCAGGAAGGGAAGAGGTGTGTATGTTCACCCATGTACTTTGGATATTCAGACTTTAATCAATACCAGTTACCATATTATTTCTGCAGTATCACAGCACCATGCTATTGGATATTTTTTTTTTTGCAAGAATGAATTCACTTCCACTTGCTGTCTTACATGGACAATTTACAGACCAAGAAAGGGGATCTAGAGTTTGTACCTGTGATAGGCCTTCAGTAGAAACTATTGAGCATTTCTTCTTTCTGTGTAATTTATTCAGATCTGAGAAGAAAATTTCTGGATCCTCACCTAAATAAGAAGCCTGTTCACTCTTCTATCATTTTATGATGGTTAGCAGACCTGGATTTTAATATAACATTAGATGTGTACAAATATATAGCTGCTGCAATTAAACGTCATTTGTTTTTAATGAATATTGAACAGTAATAACTTATGTTGCTGTCTTTTTCTGGTTGAACAGCCTATTAGCTTTAAGACCTAGATGGGATGGGATGAAATTTTAGGTCAAACCCCCAAAAGACAGACATATACATATTATCAATACATACATAAATAGCAGTAAGACAAACATACCCATTTTTAGTTCATTATTGCCAATGTTTCACCTGCAACTTTTCTACCATCCACACATTGCCATCATACTTAGACATGTGCTGCTCCTGTGACTTTGAAAGGGGAATGACCGGGTGGCACAATTTATCATCTGCCCTTCCTCACCAGGACTGAAGGCAGATTATAAAATATAGAAGAAAAACAATTCAGAAGGCATGTCCAATAAACAATGCAATGGGACTAGGGTTACTGAATTAGAAAACAATGCAAACAAACCAACAACAAAAAAACCCTGTCTGAGGCATGACATACCATAATGCAGGAAGTGGATTACAAAGGTAGAAGATACTGCAGTGAAGGCAAGGTGATACATACTTACACATACAAAGCAACCTCCTGAACTGTCCTATTATACTACAATTCTAATCCTTTTCTGAAAATGGCCTCTTGAACATTTCTGTTTTTTACATTCTACAAAAAGAAATGTGGGAGCCTTCCTAATCTTTCCAGGCAGGCTGTTCCATATGGTGGAAGCCAGAACAGAGAATGCACGTGTACAGGCTGTTGTCAGTTTCATCATCTCAATAAGAAGCCTGTTCACTCTTCTATCATTTTATGATGGTTAGCAGACCTGGATTTTAATATAACATTAGATGTGTACAAATATATAGCTGCTGCAATTAAACGTCATTTGTTTTTAATGAATATTGAACAGTAATAACTTTTTTTTGTTATGTTGCTGTCTTTTTCTGGTTGAACAGCCTATTAGCTTTAAGACCTAGATGGGATGGGATGAAATTTTAGGTCAAACCCCCAAAAGACAGACATATACATATTATCAATACATACATAAATAGCAGTAAGACAAACATACCCATTTTTAGTTCATTATTGCCAATGTTTCACCTGCAACTTTTCTACCATCCACACATTGCCATCATACTTAGACATGTGCTGCTCCTGTGACTTTGAAAGGGGAATGACCGGGTGGCACAATTTATCATCTGCCCTTCCTCACCAGGACTGAAGGCAGATTATAAAATATAGAAGAAAAACAATTCAGAAGGCATGTCCAATAAACAATGCAATGGGACTAGGGTTACTGAATTAGAAAACAATGCAAACAAACCAACAACAAAAAAACCCTGTCTGAGGCATGACATACCATAATGCAGGAAGGTAGAAGACACTGCAGTGAAGGCAAGGTGATACATACATACACATACAAAGCAACCTCCTGAACTGTTCTATTATACTACAATTCTAATTCTTTTCTGAAAATGGCCTCTTGAACATTTCTGTTTTTTACATTCTACAAAAAGAAATGTAGGAGCCTTCCTAATCTTTCCAGGCAGGCTGTTCCATATGGTGGAAGCCAGAACAGAGAATGCACGTGTACAGGCTGTTGTCAGTTTCATACATTTGCTGGCTGGCACACTCAGAAGGTTTTGTTCAGATGCACAAAACTCACACAGTTGAGCATAGTAGGAGAGGTGGTCCTGTAGGTATGTGGGTCCAAGGCCTCGAAGGGCTTTGTAGATGATTACCAGATCTTGAACTGAACCTGGTAACTGATCAGTAACCAATGGAGTAACAACAGAATGGGTATCATATGCATGCTGTACCTAGCTCTCAATAACAATTGGGCTGTGGTGTTCTGTACCAATTGGAGCCACGTAGAGCTCATTATAATAGTTTAGCCTTGTAAATGAATATGGAAGAAAATATTTTTTTGCAGTTGCAATTACTTGCTTCTCCACTAACAATGCTGGGTCCAATATAACCCATAGGCTCTTAACTGAGTCAGTGAGCATCAGCTTGACCCCATGAAATCTGGGAAGAACAGTGTCCTCAAAGACTTCAGCTTTCTTTACCAGCATCACTTCTGTTTTGTTGGGATTCAGTTTCAACTTGTTCATTCTTAGCAACTTAACCACAGCAGTGAGGGTAGCAGGAGTGTTCTGAAACTGGAATGACAGGCCCCAGAGCAGAATGACAGCCCCTCGGAGTAGCAGGAGTATTCTTTGACTAGAATGAGAGATCATGGTGTGGAATGACAGCCCCTGGGGGTAGCAGCAGTGTTCTGGGACTGGAATAACAGGCCCCAGAGTGGAATGACAGCCCCTTGGGGTAGCAGTTGTGTTCTGGGAGTGGAATGACAGGCCCAATGGTGGAATGACATCCCCTTGGAGTAAGAGGAGTGTCCTGGAACTGGAATGCCAGGCCTATCATTACAGTCCCAGGACACATCTCCTACCCCCTGGGCTGTCATTCCACTCTGGAGCCAGTTATTCCAGTCCCAGAATACTCCTTCTAACCCCAGGGGCTATCATTCCACTGTGGGGCCTCTCATTCCAGTCCCAGAACACTCCAGTAACCGGGGGCCATCTAGTGATGAACAATAGATTGTGATTAGATAACTGAAAAAAAGACGAGGTGGACAGCTCCTAATGCTAACTGGAAAGCAGAGGTGCAGCAGTTCTAAACCACATGGGATAACAGCGGCACCAAGCTGATTCTAAAATGCATATGTAGATTTGGCCAAAGAAGAAAGAAAAAAAGGCTGCTCAGCAAAGAAAAAAGGAACCACAACACAGGAAACGTTATGTACCTCTATGAACAGTCAGTATGTTTCCAGTAGCAATGGGCCCAGATAACCACATCCTGCCATGCCTTACAGGTTTGACAATTTCCTGTGATACAAATTTTAAAAGATGCAGAGTGTTTTGTCAACAAATCAGATATATCAGGCTTGCCGTTTTAGATATTGCTATCTATTAGGAAATGCTGAGATTTTAGATGTGCTCAGTGATGACCTTGACATACCTAATACATGCATAATTTGTAGGAGATCACATTTAGCTTTGCTTGTTTAGACAGTCAAAAGCACACTAAATTAGTGTTTACCACTTTTCTTCTCCTTTGACAAGTAGGGACAACATGATGCTGTGTTTCAAAATCTTTGTCCCAATGTGCTTCTCATACCTGTCATGTTTTTGTCTTTCCTCATGGCAAAGCAGACACTGTGAGGGATCCATTATTTGTATTTAGAAACAGAAAATCTCAATCACCCACTAAGAGTAGAAATTTTTTACACTTGTAGCTGTAGTCAAGCACTAATTTCTTATTGAGTAGAAACAGCACAGGGTCTTCTCAGAGATGGTAATACTCTCATTCACTGTTTCACACACAGATACATCTTCTCAATCATTTGGTCAGATATATGTGTGTGTATATGTGAGGGAAAATTGGGGCCATGCCTACTGATCCTCCTATGTATATTCAAGGGCCCCATGTGCACAGCACTTACTTATGTATATCCAAATATGTACAGGCTCCTGTATGCGCAATCTGTGATTTTGTTGTCGTGGTGCTTCTTCTGTTATCATGATCATTTCATAGTATCACCAGGTTCTCAGTTTTCTGGAAAATGCCCCTTCCTCTCCCTTCTAATAACTGAAAACAAAGTCAGAAGGCTGGCAATACTGTTGTGGTTACTAAGCAACCCCTAAAGTGGCCAGAGGTCATCCATTTCTTTTTTTAAACATTATTGTTATTAGAATTTTAGCGAATTTACTAGAACAAAATATCCCTTATCAATACAACATCTAATTGCAGATACGTTCCAATTTTTCACAGTTTTAACTTTCCATTTCTTATCTTATTTGTCATAACCAAACAATTATATACTGTTATATTTACATATAATTATTATATCCAAATTAATCACCATCAGCTAGATTCAACTATTCTTCCCTACCTTCTTTCCTTTAACCATCTATAAAAGTTTGGCCAATATTTATCAAATTTTTCAAAACCTTCTTCCTGTAGAAAAAAAGTTAATTTCATCCATATCTTAAAGCTACAGGTGCTGCTTATGTTGGGGCGTGGGGTTAAGCTCCCTTTTTTCATTTAAAGATTTCAGATTTTTCTGCAAACCAGGGACTTTTCTCAGGTTTGTAGAGAGATCTGTATTGTCCATGGTT
>NW_015166423.1:675397-681728 GCF_001447785.1 Gekko japonicus
CCCCCGGGGCCCCCCCCCCCCCCAAGATTTCTGATTTTTCCGCAAACCTGGGGCTTTCCTTGGATGTAAGTATCCACAGATGGGGCCATTGAGAATTACATATATTTATAAATTAAAAAAATATTTTGCATACATTAAAATATAAATACATATACAACTTATAACTTCAAATGTTTTAAATCTGCTCTTAGGCACAGCATTTCTCAGTTACCAATTTTAATACAATTTAGTCTTAGTGTAATTTGTGGAACACCTAAGGCTGTGATCTCACACACCAGTAGATCCAACACAGGCGTGAATGCCCAACGAATTTATAGGGTGTGATCAGACAGCAACATCTGGGAAGTGTCCCGCAGTCATCGGCAAACCGTTTGTTAAGTATTGACTCAATGCCATCTCGTAAGTAACAGTGGATCGGCTTTATTGGTTTTCAAACAGGAACAGCGAAGAACACACAACAACAAACAGTGGAGCAGGGCTCCTTTTAAACTATCCCGGGCTGGTGTAGCCACGCCCTAGAACAGTTAAGGACCAATGGCATTACATCCCATCAGATCAGTTCCCTCCTGAACATTTCTCTGCACTCTGATTGGGTACATTCATACAGTAGCCAGTAGGATTGTTCCAGCTTACAGTCCTTGTCCAGGTCTTAAGCTTTACATTGAATGTAATACAGATAAAGACATAACAATTCCTCCCCCCTAAGATGGAACAATACCAGAGCAGGCATAATCCTTTAAATAGGAAGGGGCATGCCTAGTTCGTTGGGACCTGTAAATGGATTCAGGTTCTGGTGGTGACAAAGTTTCGGGGGCCCTGGTTGACTCACTGTCCAGTGAGTCTGGATAGCTGGTATCCGAGGGATCACCATCCTGAGTTGGGGATTGCCCATGCTCATGGTCTGTGAGGGGTGCAGCAACACTCACCTCCTATTCTGGAGGCCCTCGTTGCTCACCTTCTGTGTTGAGGATCATGTCAGGTTCAGGGCTGGACTCAAGTCTGGAGTCAGCCCACCGTTGCCTGAGCTGATCTATGTGGCGCCACAGTTTTCTGCCATCTGCTAGCTGCACCACATACATCTGGGAACCCAGAATGTTTGAGATTATGGCGGGAAGCCATAAGTGTCCCTCCCCGTAATTGCACGCAAACACTTTGTCTTCTGGTTTGAAAGTGCACGGCATTTCCAGGACCTCAGCTCTTGGGGGTCTGGTCTCTGTCAGGTCTGGATGGAGCCTGTCTAACAGGGTGGTTAGCCTGCAACCCATCAGGAGCTCTGCTGGGCTCCTTCCTATGGCAGTACAAGGTGTGATGTGCTGCCTTAACAAAAATGAGGCTAACTTCTGCCCCCAATCACCCTGACCCATTCTCTTAAGCCCCTCTTTAGTTGTTCGAACCATCCATTTGGCTTGCCTGTTTGTGACTGAATGGAACGGCGCAGACATTACATGTTTTATTAAGTTGTCCCCTAGGAATTTGGCAAACTCTGTAGAGGTAAATTGGGCCCCGTTGTCAGACACCAACACGTCCGGTAACCCGTGGGTTGCAAACACTCAATGCAATGCATTTATTACAGCGGTAGAAGTGGTAGTATGCATCTGTATAACTTCTAACCATTTTGAAAAAGAATCAACAATAATAAAAAATGTTTGGCCTTGGAAAGGGCCAGCAAAATCGACATGTAGTCGAGACCAGGGCTTGTGTGTACTTTCCCAATGCTGAATGGGAGCCTGAGGAGGATCTGGTTGTGACTGTTGGCAAGTCAGACACCCTTTAACCCACTCCTCTATATCAGCATCAATTTTGGGCCACCAAACATAGCTCCACGTGAAAGCCTTCATGTGCACAATGCTGGATGACCATTGTGGAGAGCTTCCAGGACCCTCTCCCTTAGCTTGGGAGGCACAACTACCCGGTTTTCCCAAAGTAAACAGCCCTTATGCACCGATAGTTCAGTTTGCTGAGTGCTGTACAGCCGAAACTCTGGCTCCAAATGACCCGCTGGCCACCCCCTCCACACCCAGTTA
The DNA here is from genome assembly GCF_001447785.1 of Gekko japonicus. Classification (NCBI taxonomy): domain Eukaryota; kingdom Metazoa; phylum Chordata; class Lepidosauria; order Squamata; family Gekkonidae; genus Gekko; species Gekko japonicus. The sequence goes on from NW_015166423.1 coordinate 677,422, forward strand.
AGGACTCGGGCTAGAACAGAGTCCTTAACCGATGCGGCAGCAATGTCCGAGGAGTGGACCGGAGGCTGAGGCAGTTCGTCGAGGGCTAAAACATCATAGCCACGAGCAGGATCAGCATCCAGTTGGGGCAAGGGACAATGACTGAGAGCGTCTGCATGTCCGATGGCCTTGCCCGGCCGGTGTTCCAAGTCGTAGTCGTATGCTGACAAAAAGATAGCCCACTGCAACATGTGGGGAAACATCACATTTGGCATCTGGCGGTCTGGTGAGAAAAGTCCCAGTAGCGGCTTATGATCGGTGACAAGGAGGAACTGGCGGCCATATACAAAGTCATGGAACTTGTTAATTCCTGCCACCAAGGCAAGCCCCTCCTTGTCGATCTGCACGTAGTTCTTTTCAGTGGCTGTCAGGGACCGCGAATAGTATGCGATGGGTGCTTCCCGCCCATCAGCCATGACATGGCTCAAAACAGCGCCGACCCCATACGAGGAGGTGTCTGCTGCCAACTCCAACATTTTTGACTCATCGTAGTGCATTAACACAGCTTTAGATGACAACAGCTCTTTTACTGACAGAAACATCTTTTCGTGTTTCGCACCCCATTCCCATTTCATCCCTTTGTGCAAGAACCCATGGAGCGGTCCAGCTATGGAGGCCTTGTGGGGTAAAAAGGAATGATAGAAGTTGAGTATTCCTAGGAACGATTGCAGCTCTTTTTTGGAACTGGGCCAGGGCGCGTTCTGAATCGCAGATACCTTATCTGCCATAGGGTGGACTTCCTGTTCATCTATGAGGAACCCCAGAAATTCAACTTGTGACACACCAATATAACACTTCGATTTTTTAACCTTCAGACCAGCTTTACTGAAGCGACTCAATACTGCCCTCAGATGGTTTAACAGCTCAGTTTCATTTGCCCCTGCAAAGAGCACATCATCAAAATACGGGACTACTCCCGGTAACCCTCTTAGTAGCCCTTCCATGAGCCCTTGGAATATACCTGGAGTGACGTTGACCCCAAATTGTAATATTTTCTCACGAAATGCACCCCGGTGTGTTACAATCGTTTGCGCTTCTGTAGCTTTTTGGTCGACAGGAAGCTGCTGATAAGCCTGTGCAAGATTTAGTTTGGCAACTACCTTTCCACCTCCCAGTGACACTAGCATCACGGAAGCAGAGTTAAAAGACACCGGGGAAAGTCTGGTAGTAAACAGGTTCTGACAGACGTTCCCCTGCCTGATTGCTCAAGTGTGCACTCCTGCCATCAGGATGGTCTGATCAGGCCACCCCAGCTCAGTGCCATTTCCCCCCTTCAGTATGCACATCATCACATACCCATACGGGGCCCTTGGTGCAGAGGTGCGATTCCTCGTTTATGCGCATGGGGAAAAATGGCAAACCCCACGACTCACCCACAGTTGCATCTGATCACACTGTGATGGGCTGCGTCCGCAGCTACGAAGGGAGGTGTTATCTTGCAACTGCGGGTCAAATTACTCTGGAGGGAATAGCCTTGCTTCCCCTCCGCTTCAACTGGCGTGTATGACTGCAGCCTAATATAATTAAACAGGAAAATTTAAACACAGAATGAGAGAGCAAGGAAGACTTTGTAAATACGATTTTAAAGAAGGACAAGGAAAACCAATATTGTAATTTGGTTTAGCATTTAGCTAGCTGGAGCCCTGAAGCCTCATGAGAAAATTGCTGATTGTTGATAAAACAGAGAAGATACAGTGCAATAAGGACTGGTGAAATTTCTTAAAATGTCTGGTCTTCATTATTCAGGAGGGTAAAAGTACCCTAAATTAAACCTGCTTTGGTTTTAAGACATTTTTGGAGGGTGATTTTAATTTAATTAATGAAAAACCATAGGTTAATTGCCTCATGGTTTAATGTGAGGGTATTATGCATGCAAGCATATTTTACTTATATCTCAACTGTTTGATGTACACAATCAATTCAAGAAGGGATAATGAAGAAATGTTCCACCCTGTGTGGAATAGTAATTAGGGACTCTAGCACAGCTTTTTCTATTAATTGCACACTTCTGTAAACATGTTTCACATAATGCCAAAGAAGGCATTTGTCAAATTTCTATTTCTTTTTGATTTCTGTCTTGTTCTTTGTTTTTTAAAAGCATATTTTAGAGCATTAATCCTCTGTGCCTCAAAAACAGTCTCCGAGCTGTTCAGGTTTCATCAGTCAACATGACACATCTGGAGGAAACAACGGAACAATGTATTACTTGAGGGGGGTTTAAACCTATAAAACCTTAAATGCTTTGTGCTACAACACATATCTTTAAAAACATCTCTTTCTTCAAGACCTTTTATGTCTAAAATGTTAGATGAAAGTGACAGCGAAGGGCTACTCTGCCAAGTACAATCCTAAACACTCTTCTGAGCCTATGGAGTGTAACTCTGTTTAAGATTGCACTGTCCATAATACATTTTTAGAGTGTATACCTAAAAAGCTGTAAGTCTACATCTAAAATTGTAAACTGTGATTATGACAAAAAGTGTACTTGCACAAACCAATATTTATTAATTTCTTGCATTATTACTGTTTATTAGCTATTCAACATATCTTTGCCTTTAACAAAGAAAAGCAGTACAGTCATATGTTAATAAATACATTTTATCCCACGCTTTCAGTCTTTTCAGATTAACATATCTATGAAATGTGGCAACAAAAATGAAAAAATATAAAAATATGAACATTAGAGCAATAACAAATTAAATCAAAGGCAAATTAATCAAAGGCAATTTTCTTAAAACCTTATTGGAGCATTTTCCTAAAGAACAATCAAAACTGAATAGAAGCATGAACAACTTTAAAAAACAAAAACACCCAGTTAGCGGCATAAGGCAATAAAAGCCAACACTGTCAGCATCAGATCGCTGTCCCGGCACTTTCACACATGCTGAATAATACAGTTTTAATCCACTTTCAATCCACTTCAGCAATTGTTTACAAGTGAATTTTGTCATTTTACACAGTAAAATCCAGTTGAAAAGTGGATTGAAAGTGCATCATACAGGAACATCCATTAAGGAAGCCAGACTGGGTGCAGCTCCCTCTTGAATATATACTCTGTGTCCAATGTGAATTAGCCTCCATGCAAAGTGTGAAAAGATGTTTTGTCTGTGCAAATTATGAAGTGCTGTGTTTGATGACCGTGTTAGGTAAATGAATAGATGTATGAGATGCTGGTCATTTTCATACAGGTCATAGAAAAGGGAAAAGGAAAAAACCCTCTATTGTCTATTATCCTTCTTTCCTCAGACTACCTCCTAGGAGAAAACTACAATGGCTTGCCTACAGCTCATCCTTCAGATGCTATTATATTTTTCATCCTTACCAGTTTGATTTGAAAATCCCTGCCTGGATTTTGCTTTTCCCTTGTACATGCTGCATTTTTATCACCCAAATGACAAGTATCAACAAGTAGCTATATTAGTACATTGCACCAAAGACTAATGTGACACCTTAAAGATCAACTGATTGATGATGATGATATAAAGCTTCCATAGGTTAGAGCTTACCTCATCATAAATGATCATGTCTTCATTTTAGAAATCCACACGGCACATGCTTGTGTATAAGGCTGACTTTCTGAGAACACAGATATGAAAATGTGTTCGTAATTTGCCTCATTTTACTATTGAAAACTGAGATCAAACAGTTGCTCAGTTTCTCTGAGGTTGTGCTGCATTGTTGCTTAGCTTAGACTGTTGCAAGATTTTATTAGACTTTTCACCTTCAAGCATGATGTTTTGCTATTGTTTGTAGAGGATTAATAAGATATTGTCTATTTGCACTGGGTTGAATTTCTTTGTGTCGTTGATTTCCACTTCATATGATTAAGCCTGGTATCTTGCACAGGGACAAATTCCAATCAGTGGCCAAACAGCTCAAGCAAAATGGAAGAGTCCTGGCAGTACCTTAAAGGAGAATATGTTGCAGTTTGCAGGCTGATAACTGGGAAGTTACTTCTTTAGGTCTGCGCTGGCAGACTGCATGCATCTCATAAGGTAGGCTCCTGCTTCCCTAATGTTAATGCTGTGATATGTTAGTGTTCAGGAAAACAAATGTCTAAATGAATTCCTCCAACTGTATGGAGAAGTCACTATTTGGGGGTTATTTGGATTTTTCTGTCAGTCAAAGCCCTCTAAGCATGCTAAGAATGGACACTCCTGCCTTGCTAGCTTGTGCTGTGGAGAGTTACTCAGCAGCCAATGCCTGTATGCATGCACTAGAACTGACCTGCCTTGGGATGGGAGAGTAGGCATCTTGTTGTTTGCTAA
>NW_015166423.1:681938-685309 GCF_001447785.1 Gekko japonicus
AGTGGCAGAATGGTTAAGATTGTAGACTTTGAAACGTTGGCGTTATGGACTTTGAAATGTTGGAGATATGGGCAGCCCAAAATGTCAACATCAGAAAAGGTAGTTAAAAATCTTACACTTAGCACTAAATAAATACATAAATACCATTCTCATGAGAACAAAGTAAGACTATGGAATGAAATAGCTCAGTCAGCTAGATATTAGTATGGGGTTACTTTTGAGACTATTCTACAAGGGCTGCCATGCTGTATATAACCCCCTGGTTTCTAACTCTTCAAACAATGCATAGGAGAATTAGTTCTCTCTGTTTTTAATAAAACACTGGATGATATTACCTCCCAGATAGCTTGCAAAAACCTTGTTACTATGGGGTTACTATGGCGCTACAGCCTATTATAGTAGACAAAGAGGTAGAAAGAGTAATTATTTCATTACCTGGTATGCAGAGTACCCCAAGGGGTTGTTTAACATCCATATGTGCCACCTTGCCCAGATTTCCCAGAGGCATATGGGCTGGGATGTCACCAGTATACGGATGACACCCAGCTCTATTTGCTGTCGGGTGGCCAGTCTGACTCAAGACCGGAAGATCTGGATCTGGCATTGCAAGCCATGGCTGGTTGGCCAGATTGAGCCAACTGAAATTGAATCTGATGAAGACGGAGGCCCTGTGCCTGAGTCAAAGCAGTCCGGGGTTAGGGATTCCACTCCCGCCCTTCGATGGGGCGCCGTTGGTACCAGCGCCAGAGGTTAGGAGCCTGGGAGTGCTCTTGAATGCCTCCTTAACAACGGAGGCCCTGGTAGCAGCCACTGCTAAGTCAGCCTTTTATCACCTTTGGCTGATCAGGCAATTGGTTTCCTTCCTTGAACACAACGACTTGGTGACAGTTCTCCACCTTGAGATTAGACTACTGTAATGCTCTCTATATGGGGCTGCCTTTGTCACAAATTCGGAAGCTTCAGCTGGTGTAGAATGCTGCGTTATGTTATAGAAACTTTGACAGAGTTAGCAGATGCTGGCACCAGAGATGGAAGGAAGAACTGAGGGGCATCAAGGGTCATATCTTGTTTGTGCTAGATGTGATACTAAACAGAGCTGAAGGGTGCAGTCCCCGGTAATTACCCTGGAAACAGGCTCTGACAAATCCTACTCTTTCTGAAAAACAGGAAGATTTCAGATAAGGTTTTTTACTACCATTTTGTGGCATTTCATAAATATTCTAGGATCCATAGGAGTTGTCACAATACCACTTTTGTATGTTTAAAAGTAGCCTTCAGTTTGATAAATTACAAATCACCAAACTTGATCCACTAGGCTAAAACTCCATCAATCTGTAAGTAGATTAAATTTTATAGGTGTCAAGGTGAACATGCCCACAATTTTATTGTATCATTAAGAGTAGAAGTAGATATTCTCAACTCCAAAGAATGTTTCTTTGGATATCTATGTATCTAATAGCCATGTTGCCCCCTCCATGCGGATATCTAAATCTGCATATTGGGGGCACTTGGGGGCCAGGGAGATTGTCCTGCACACTTGGGGTAGTCTCCAGGTGTGCAGAAAAGTCTAAAAAGTTTTAAAAACTGTATGGGGATATTTAAATCCCAAAAAAAGTAAGAGCGTTCCCTGCGCATGTGCAGAGAACACTCTGGGAACTCTGCGGCAGGCCGGTGGCTGGGAGGCGCTCAGGCCTCGTCGCCGGTGCAGGGGGGGGAAATCAGCGGGGGGGAGCTCGGCGGGCCCAGTGGCTGGGAGGCGCTCAGGCCTCGTCGCTGGAGGGGAAATTGGTGGTGGTGGGGAATCGACGGGCCTGGAGGCTGGGAGGTACTCAGGCCTTGTTGCTGGTGCCTGCGAGGGGGAGGGGAAATCAGGATGGAATTGGCGGGTCCGGCAGCTGGGAGGCACTCAGGCCTCGCTGCGAGCTCTCTGCCCTGAGCAGAAACTTCCTAAGGCTGCAGTCCTTTGCAAATTAGTGGGGAGAAGCCTTGGCAGCCTGGGAGCTGCAGGAAATACTCCTCCCTGTGAGTATTGCAGGTCCCGCTTCTTGTCTATATACTAATAGCCAAGGGTCCCTGTGCGTGCAGATACTTATTTCCGCAGATCTGGGGCACCTAGGGGGCAAAGAGATCTTTCAGCACTCCTGAGGCACTTGCCAGGTGTGCAGAAAAAACTTACATGTTTAAAAAAGTGTACGGGGGATACTTAACCCCCCCCCCCCAAGTCAAATGGCATTCTCTACTTACCGATCCCCGGTAGAACACTCAGGGGCGCAAGGTATGCTGCATGGCTGCTCATGCCGCCGCTAAGAATGCCGGGAGCAGCTGTTGGAGCCATGAGAACAAGGGCTTGCAGCACCAGCTGTCCACCCTGCAGCACAAACTGCCACCTCAGAAACCATCACTGCCCCGCAGATCTCTGACTGTAGGGTGAGGCTCTGTGGGTGGACTCGGCTCAGGCAGAGGCTTCCAAGGCTGCAATCAGCTCTATCGGGTTCCCATGGAGGAAGAAGAGGAAGAGATTGGATTTATATCCCACCCTTCACTACCCAAGGGAGTCTCAGAGCGACTTACAAACTCCTTTCCCTTCCCCTCCCCACAACAGACACCCTGTGAAGTAGGTGGGGCTGAGAGAGCTCTTCTGAGAACTGCCCTTTTAAGAACAGCTCTTATCAGAACTACGGCTTGCCCAAGGTCATCCAGCCAGGTGCAAGTGGAGGAGTGGGGAATCAAACCTGGTTCTCCCATATTAGGGTCTGCACACTTAACCACTACACCAAACTGGCTCTCTCCCCCCTCCCCCGGTACTCACTCCCACAGAAACCCAGGATCTCAGGAGTCAATGCGTGGGGAGGGCAGAAGCAAGGGAGTGCGCACAGGGAACGAAATGTGGAACACAGACCTGAGAAGTGGAAGGGGGGGGAGGAGGGGGAGAGAATCTGTGTTGGAGGGAGGACGGGAGGGTCCAACCGCACTCCAGGACTGCAGAGCAAGAGCTGAGACATCGGGAAGCAGAGACTTGAAGCTGCGTTCCCCAGTCCGGTGCCGGCTGCCTGCCTGGCCCTCCTGACACTAAGTTGCCTGATAAAGTTGCTGTTGCTGCTTGCTCTCCCTCTCCTGTGCCCAGTCTCACTCACTCAGCCAGCTTGCCTGCTCTGCCTGCTCTGCTTTGAAGCTGAGGCTTAGCTGTTCCAAACAGCCAGTGCGCACCTTGCAGGAGAAGCAGGGAGGTGGAGAAGCCTGGGCAGGAACTATAGGAACTGCCAACAGCTGGCCGGAGGGGGGGGGAGCCAGGGGAGGGGGGTTGGCGTGAGCAGCTTTTTCCAACTGTGTGGGTGACTTCTGCTGCTACTGCAGCAACTTCCTCCCCAGCT
>NW_015166423.1:685435-693024 GCF_001447785.1 Gekko japonicus
GCAGCAATGCTGCTGCTCTCCAGAAGGGCTCACATGCTGGCTCCTGTGTGGCGGTGGTGGCTCAGTGCCATGTCGCTCTGTGTCTCTGCAGCTGCAGCAGGGGCAATTGTGGGAGTGGACAGAGAGATGGGGAGCCTGCAGGCAATCCAGTCACCTCTGACACAGATAACAAATCCCACGGCTAGGTTAAAATCTCCCCTCACTCTCTTTCCTAAGTAGGCTCCAGAGATCTTATACTTTGTCTGCACTCTGCACTCACATGGTGAACACCTGAAGCAGCAAGCATGAGCCTGGAAGAGAAAATGAGTGTTAGTATTTAGGCTTGGGATAGGGTTGCCAAGCTCCAGGTGGAACCTGGAGATCTCCAGACAACCCAGATCAGTTCCCCAGGAGAACATGGCTGCTTTGGAGGGTGGGCTCTATGGTATGTCCTGCTGAGGTCCCTCCCCTCCCCAAATCCCACCCCCAAATCTCCAGGTACTTCCAACCTGGAGCTGGCAACCCTAGCTTGGGGGCAAAGAGAAAGAAAGAAAAAGAAGGGGATATTGGGTTGGGGAGAAAAAGAAAGAGAAAGAAGGGGAGGTGGAAAGAAGCAAATGTGGAAGAATACACCCTCTCTGCATGTTTTTGAGTGTCCTCACTTTTGCAAGTCCCCCTCCTTTCCCCTCCCACTATATCACACTTAACCTTTTAAACGCCAGGGTGGTAATACCAGCTGCAATGCTCTCTGATGCACAGGGTGGCTTTGAACATTTTACTGCTGTGCCCAGGAATCCCCACCCCCTGCAGTCTGCGGGAGATGGTCTGTGATGCCCCCTAATGTCTTCCATATCCCTTGTCCTTAATGGGATATAAAACAAACCACAACACATTACGCAACACTTTGTTGCGGGTCCCCTCTTGTTGTTATCTATTGGCTAAATTAAACCCTTGAAGGAAGAGAAGTTAAATTATATTTTCAGGGACACTGGGTTGGATCCAGTCAGCTTTTTCTCTCAGCCTTTCCAAATTTCCTTCTTTATTACTGTCTCCATTCCACTTGGTTTTGGCCAATGCAGGTCCCATGATACTCACCATAGTCTTTTCCATGGTCCAAGAGATTTCCTATCTCCCTTTCTCATCTCTGTAAAACCTGGGTGTATCCAACCCACTGGCTTGGATTCAAACCAATGCAAACAGAATGGAAGACATCTTTGTGCTTTTCTGTTCCTACTGCTGTTTCCCTCAAGAAACAGCATGGAATAAGCATGAGGGCTGCAGAAGGAAGATGAAAAATTAGGGGCATACACATGGGAATTTTTGTGATGGTGCATTTTGATGAAAGGAAGTTCTTTGCACAAAAAGGAAGCACTTTGAACAATCCATAGCCAAGAGCAGCTGATTGCTTATGACTGGCTTCTCAGAACCATAAGGGCACTTCACCATACAAATACTCATCAGGAACTTCAACTTCTCTCATCACCTGGGGTGTAAGGCATGCACACAAGTGGGCATGCACTCAGTTTAGAAGAGGAGATGATGCTTCATAGTAGGACCTCTATACTTTCTCTTTTTCTTCCCCCAAGCTGCCCCTCCAAGAAAAAGAAATGGCCATGCAGAGGCCACTAATGCCAATAGCCACAGAGTGAGTGTGGGGACACATACAATATGCCTAAATGGGGTCACTAGAAAAGAAGCAGGAAGGGTGTTTTGGGATTTTCTTAGCATTTTAAAAATTACTAATACTAGTTGCATGGATCTTTGATTTAAATTGGGTCTGATAGAAGTCCAAGGTGTCCCACCACAGTTTTGCTGACTGGCAATTCTGTAATGAGCCCTAAAGGGAAGGTGGGAATGAGCAGTCTAAACTTGTTTAGGATTAGCTAGAGCATTGATTCTCAAACTGTGGTGGTGCTGAGGTCCCCAAAGTGGGCCACAGCTTTCTCACAGATGGTTTGCTAGGTCTACAGGGAGGAGAAGGAAGAAAGTGAGAGAGGAAAGGAGATGGCTCAGGGAAGAAAAAGGAAAGATAACATATGAACTTTTTCCTGTGCTTTGTAATTGGGGACAGGAACAACAGTGTGAATTTATTTTGCAAGCAGGTCCCCAAAAGTGCAGTAAATTCAGAAGTGAGAAGTTGAAGCAGTGAGTGAGATTATGGGAGTCAGTTTCAATGGGTAAAAAGGCAGGGAAGGAAAATTTTAAACCCTGTTCCCCGGCATTGCCCTCATTTGGATCTGGACCCCCCAATGGCTGACCAGCGTTCCCTCTAAGCTGAGTTAGTGTGAGCTAGTTCACAGTTTTTTAGCCTCCAGCTCACACATTTTTGTCTTAGCTCAGGAAGGATGGCTCCAGAGGAAACTAATGTATACAGTAGCCAAATTGCTCACTCACAACTTTAAGGCCAGTAGCTCACAAAGTAGAATTTTTGCTCACAAGACTCCACAGCTTAGAGGGAGCATTGTGGCTGACCCCCACTTTTCATTATCCTTTTGCCACCTTTATAGATACAAATTTTTGCTTCTCAGCTCCCACTTTGCTTTGATGTTTTTGTCTAGCCAGCGGGGGAAAATGGATTATTATTTTTCACTGATAAGCAGTGAGACGTGGGTTATAGAAAAAACTAGCTTCATTTGTCTCAGACTCTGTCAGTTGGGGGCTGGAGTCCAGGAGGGTCTCATCTTCCAACATCTCCTCTTCCAGCATGCCTGTGAGCAATACCTCAGCAACGGAGAAGAGGGGGGGTAGTCCTTCACCCTGGTTCCCTCTCTCCAGCCTCTGCCTGCCCTCTGGCTTTGAGGACAAGACCCAGCTTCCCACCTTCTTGTCTGTCTCCAGGCAAGCCTTATAAAGGAGTACCTGTTGTGGGACTTCCCTGGCTCCCACCAATGCATCCCAAGCTCCTTCGGTGACTGGCCTCCCAGCCAATATGCTGTTGTTCTACATTTCCCTCTCAAGAGTTTAGAAGCCTCTCCTGGCCCCTCCTCCTCAGGGCTAGGGCCCATCCAATTTTTCCTTGGGCTATTTCTGGCCTTCTGGGCCTTTAATCTTCTTCAGGGAATTGCTAGAGGTTGGCCTTCCATTTTCCTGTTACTGCCCAGCTGCCCCTCTGCTGGTGTCACTTCCCCTCCCTGCTCATTTGCTGGCAGCCAAGGACAGTTGCCTGAGGCCCCTGCCTTCTGGGCGGAGCCAGCCAGCAACAGAGGCTGCCCAGCACTGCCAGGGCAGTGGCAGGCTCGCGGGGCTCCTCAGGAGGTAAGTGCGGGTGGGGAAGGGACTCAGTTCCTGTACAGTTTGCAACACTCCATGAATATTCAGCATGAGGCTCATGTAGAAATATTTCTTTGGTGTTTATGCATTCATGTTGTACACACATTTGTAATATTTATTTATTTATTTTATTCAATTTATACCCTGCCCTCCCTGCAGCGTGGGCTCAGGGCAGCTTACAAAGAGGCATGCACCAATATAAAAACATATTTAAAATCATTTAAGATCACTACAATACAAATAAAATCACATTAACCAATTACTAAATAAAGTGCTCTAGATGTTATTTCCCAAGATGGCGTATTTCACTGCTCTATTTCCACTACTTTGTTCCTCAGCATCATCTGCTCCGGGAACCACTGATGTTCCCTCTTCCAGGGCCAGGTTAAGCTGGACAATAGTGATGGTAGTGGCGGCTCCTACTCATACGCCTGGTGGAAGAGCTCCGTCTTACAGGCCCTGCGGAACTGTACAAAGTCCCGTAGGGCCCGGATCTCCACCGGGAGCTCATTCCACCAGGTAGGAGCTGCCACCGAGAAAGCCCTGGCCCTGGTCGCGGCCAGCCTGGCCTCTCTGGGACCTGGCATTGCCAGGAGATGTTGCGTCCCAGACCCAAGTGCTCGTGGGGGAACATATGAGGGAAGGCGGTCCCTTAGGTAAGCTGGACCCAGACCATGTAGGGCTTTAAAGGTAAGAACCAGCACTTTGAAGCGAATCCGGTACGCTATTGGCAGCCAGTGCAGCGCATTCAGCACAGGCTGGATGTGGTCCCTACTAGGAAGACCCATCAACAGCCTGGCCACAGCATTCTGCACTAGCTGCAGCTTCCGGATTTGCAACAAAGGCAGCCCCATGTAGAGAGCGTTGCAGTAGTCTAGCCTCGAAGTGACCATCGCAGGGATCACCGTGGCCAAGTCACTGCAGTCGAGGAAGGGAACCAACTGCCTCACCAGCCGCAGATGGTAAAAGGATGACTTGGCAGTGGCTGCCACCTGGGCCTCCATAGTTAACGAGGAGTCCAGGAGCACTCCCAAACTCCTAACCTCCGGCGCTGGCACCAACGGCACCCCATCGAAGGTCGGGAGAGGGAGCCCCAACCCCAGACCACCGCGACTCAGCCCCAGGACCTCCGTCTTCGCCGGTTTAACTTCAGCCTGCTCAGTCGGAGCCAACCAGCCACGGCCTGCAATGGTTTACTTAGTTGTTCTATATATTTGATTGTTTTATTCTTGATTTTGCCATGATTTATGGTCAAATTAATAAACTCTGAAGGAAACAAATATTTAAAGCTGTAAAAAGTCATAAATTAAGGCTTATCTAAGATTTCTTGCATGTTTAGATATGGAAATATGTAAATCTTCATATAAACAAAGCAAGGAGATGGTATTAGGCAAATAATGTCACTGACTGGTCCATTCACTGCCCTGGGATGTTTATTAATAATATGTGATCTTTTATTGTCTTCCTCATTACCACCAAGAAAATTAGGAAATGAGATGATGCCTCCCTTGGTAGAAGATAGATTTATTTCTTAGAGGGAGCAAGATCTTCTGAAGAAAAGAGCAAGCCATAATCAGTCATCTAATATATGTCAGGGTCTTTAGTCAGGTTACGCAACACAGGGCTTCATGAGAAGATAACTGTTTATTGGTAAATCCAGAACTGAAGAAACGTGTACAGCTTGTGTCAGGAATGGCTGACAATACCTCTGACTTATACTAGATCCCAATGGATACATCCCCCCCTAGAATCAAACATCCCCCAATGGATACATTTCACACATGCAGGTAAAGCAAGCAGGCAAAGCAAAAGCTGTTAGCTTTCCCAGCTGAATAATACTGCAGCTGGAACACCTACAAGGTCAAGCATAAGATAACATACATTTGGTGAGCCAGGGAGAGCTAAGACAGAAAACGGGAGGGTACCCCTCCACATTCCAGACCCATGACAGGGCTACCTGACATTATAAAACAATCAGAGATAAAAATCACATAAATCCTCAAATACATTGCTTACATTCAGTATGCAAATATAGCTGTATTTAAAACAGCTGTATTTAAAATTTGCATTAGGTTTTTGGGCTGGATCCAATCAACTACAACTGGGACAGTATTTCTGAAGGGATCATTGTCAATTCTCCTTTTTACAAAGGCACAAAGGATGTTGGAGTACTAACCTTTAAAGGTCTTATGTGACCTGGGACTGACATATCTGCGGGACCACCTCTTCCCCTATATGCCCCATAGAGCCTTGTGCTCTGCCAAGCAACATCTGCTGGTAGTTCCCAGCCTGAAAGACATCTGCTTAGCCTCTACTAGGGCCAGGGCATTCTGCACCCCGGTTCCAGCCTAGTGGAACATGCTCCCACTGCAGATCAGGGGGCCCTGCGGAATTTAATGCAATTCTGCAGGGCCTGTAAAATGGAGCTGTTCTGCCAGGCCTTTGGTTGAGGTGGCAGCAGGGCCGGCTCTCTCACTAAGCCTACTAGTATCTGGTCTAGGGCGCAGATCTCCCAGGGGCGCAGGCGAGGCCCCTGCTGCCGCCACCACCTGCCCCCAGCATGGCTTTCTGGGCGCCCACAATGCACCCCTTCCTTCCTGCTGGCTTGCTTAGCAGCATCACCATCAGGACGGAGCGAGGGGCCAGCAAGGAAGTGAGGAGGGAGGAAGGCGCGCTCCTCTGGGGACTCTGCACTGCTCTGGCCTCCAGTGCGCTGCAGCAGTGCGCCCCCTCGCCTCCTTACCTCCGGATCGCCTTCATCCCGGTCAGTCTGCCGGTGCCTCCCGTGGTCCAAGGAGTGCTCCCTCTGAAGCCCCGAGAGCCCAGCCGGGGCCAAGTATCCTGCAGGCGGGCTGCTTGGAATTCCCCTCCCCCGGCGGTGGCGTTTTCCTTCTGTTCCCGGCGGGAAGCCTCGGGTGAGCCACAGGAGCTCTACGCTTCCCAGATGTGGCGGTGAGATCGCGCTCGGAAAATCTGCCTATCTTCTGTCTCTCTAGCGTGGCTAATGTTTCTTGTGACCGCAGCCCTATCTTACTGGCAGCAAGGAAGCACAAAAAGAGGCAGGGGAAACAAGAGAAGTATTCAATACTCAGTAGAGATTATACATTATAATTCCCCTTAGAATTCAAGTGGACTAAACACACCCTGTACCAGGATTTACATTAATGAAACTGCTCATGTGCTGTAGCCTCTCTCAAGTTGAAGTTACCATCTCACATGACCCAGGTTAAGACCAATGGCACCAGCTGGAAACCTCTGTATGAGGATAAATAGTGTGTTCTGTTTTAATGTATGTTGTTTTAAAATTACCTTAATTGTTTATATTTTATATGTTTAGAATTTTTGGATGTGTTTCTAATATTGTGTTGTGATCCGCCCTGAGCCCTCTTGCAGGGAGGGTGGAATATAACTTTGAATAAATAAATAAATAAAATAACACACATATTTTTTCCACAGAAGAAATGCAGACACCAGGATGGTTTTTGTAAGGGAACATTCCTTCTATCAGATGCAGAAGAAAATGTGCTGTACATCCAACCCTTTAAGCATTAATCTAGGAATAGAGAGAACATGGATGGCGCCTAGAACATCAAAGCTGTTCTCCTCTCCAAGATTTGTTGCAACTGAAGATGGCACAAGTTGGGTGCAAACCCAACAAGGGCAAAAAAGATGCATATTGGCCATCGGGAAATAGTTAAATTTGGAGCTCAGAAGGCCATATTAATTGTTTGGAGGAAGGCAAAGAACTCACATGATGGGTGAATCATACAAGGTCTCGCCAGCTCTGGTAATTAGAAGTTCAGCAGCCTTTATGAGTGGCTTACATTTCCTGATTAATGTCCCACTTGCACACAGATGTGATTTAGTTTGCTGCTGAATAAACACAACATGGGGATGGCAAGGTGATAACTATGGTGCTCAGCAAAAAGCGGGAGCCTATAAATATGCCAGTGGGTCAATAGAAGTGATTTCATTCTTCCTTCACGGAACTGCTGATGAAGTCTGACAGGGCAGCTCGACTTCATTAATGCATCACAATGGCGAAGAAAGCCTGAAGGGCAAAAAAAAAAAAGAACTGCTTGCAGCAGATTGCAGCCTGGGCTGCAGCTGTTGGAGAATAGCCAGGAAGAGATTAAAAGAGCTGCAACAATGGAAGAAGGGGAGATGGCAGGGGCTGATAGGCCAGCCCCACCCCCACCCCCACCCCGCCCGTGCCACTTCTGCTGTACAAGTTGCAAACATTCACTGCATCCTTCTGGGATAAGAAATCTGAAGGGAAGCTCGGCTTGGGTTTGAACCAAACTTATTAAAGGAGAGAGAGAAGAGCCCAATGATACATG
>NW_015166423.1:693264-760952 GCF_001447785.1 Gekko japonicus
CTCCTACTCAAAAGCCTGGCAGAAGAGCTCCATCTTGCAGGCCCTGCGGAACTGTGAAAGGTCCCGCAGGGCCCTGATCTCCTCCGGGAGCTCGTTCCACCAGGTAGTAGCCGCCACTGAAAAGGACCTGGCTCCAGTTGCAGCAAACCTGGCCTCCCTAGGGCAGGGGTCACCGGACAGTGTTGTGACCCTGACCAGAGTGCTCTTTGGGGCATATGTGGGGAAAGGCATTATAGGGCTTTAAAGGTAAGCACCAGCACTTTGAAGCGAATCCGGTATGCTATTTGCAGCCAGTGCAGCACTTTCAGCACAGGCTGGATGTGCTCCCACCTTGGGAGGCCGATCAGCAGTCTGGTAACAGCATTCTGCACTAGCTGCAGCCTCTGGATTTGTGACAGAGTCAGCCCCATGTAGAGAGCGTTGCAGTAGTCTAGCCTCGAGGTGACCGTCACATGGATCACTGTAGCCAGGTCATCACAGTCGAGGAAAGGGACCAACTGCCAGATCAGCCGAAGATGGTAAAAGGCCAATTTGGCAGTGGCTGCCACCTGGGCCTCCATAGTTAAGGAGGAATCCAGGAGCACTCCAAAACACCTAACCTCCGACGCTGGCACCAGAGGCACCCCAGGTTGGGAGTGGGATCCCGACTTAAGCACAGGACCTCCGTCTTTGCCGGGTTTAGTTTCAACTGGCTCAGCCTGAGCCACCCAGCCACGGCCTGCAAGGGGTTACTTTGGGGAGCCTATGTTGAAACTCTGGGGGATGTCTGCCTTTCTGTCTTTCAGAATCTGCCTTTGGAGACTTGGGGGCTACAAGTGTAGGGGGGGGTGCTTGCCTTGTTTACAGTGTCTGGCTGGGAGGTGTCATGCCCAGGTGAAGTTTCCCTATGAGTTTTGTGTCACTGGCTTGTTCCTGAGCCATTCTATAGACTCCTGTAACTGCAGCTGTCTTTTCCAGAGAGAGCTCTGGGGAGACCATTTTGGGGTCCATAACTGGAGCCCTAGAAATGTAATCCACCCCCAACTTGAAGAGATTGTAGAGGAGCAGGTGGCAGGGTGAGGTCCTCTGTGCATTTGGTGTGTTTCGCTTGTAGGGGGTCCATTCTATACACTTTTGAACCTGTGCTTGACATTTCCCCAAAAAACACTTTCCCAGCTTGACCTTAGTCCTGTTAGGTTTGCAGTGCCACAGTGCGACTGGTTGTGCTGGGCACATTTCATTGGTTCTGCTGGGCTTGCAAAAATGCCCCCCACCGTCAGTTTCTACTGCAATGATTGTCTAGGACTTTGATTTTGTTCTGTGGGGCTTCTATTGCCCTTATTTTTTGCTGTTTTTTCCCTCCACTGGAAACAATGGAGGATGAGGTGACCTTCTTTGGGGGGCTGTAACTCAGACCCCGTAAGTTTAACCCTCACCTAACTTGGCAGGCAGGTAGAGGAGTGTCAGCCAAAGATCTCCTGAGAGTTTGGTGTCTCTAGCATGTGAGGGGGGCATTCTAGTACAGCATCACAAAATTCATGAACAAACTGGTTCGTTTAGCGCAAAAAAATTCATAGTAGTTTACAAACCAGGCACACCACGAACAACAAAGTGAAGCACATTTTCCTGGTTTATGCCCATCCCTAACCAGGGCAAGTAGCTAAACCAGTGCATTTTTGGCACAGCAGTAGTCAAGCCAAATTGGTTCAAACACAACTCTAAGGAGACTTGGGAGCAATGCTCCCTCTAAGCTGTGGAGTCTTGTGAGCAAAAATTCTACTTTGTGAGCTACTGGCATTAAAGTTGTGAGTGAGTGATTTGGCTACTGCAGAAATTAGTTTGCTCTGGAGCCATCCTTCCTGAGCTAAGACAAAAAAAATGTGTGAGCCAGAGGCTAAAAAAAACTGAGCTAGCTCACACTAACTCAGCTTAGAGGGAACACTGCTTGGGAGTCTTCATCACCACTAAATAAAGGTCTTCAGAAGGGTTCCAACATTCCAAAAAGGATAGGCAGAGTATAACTAATGTATGCATCTTATTTTAAGTTCTTTCTAGGTAGCATGCTGTACAAGAATTTCAGCCGCAATCCTGTTTCAAGAGATACATTTATTTATTTATTTATTTATTTATTTATTTATTTATTTATTTATTTATTATTCGATTTGATATACCGCCCTAACCCCCTTGGGGGTCTCTGGGCGGTTTACATAGTGAGAGTGCTAATCACAAATTCGGGGGGGGGGGGAGGTGTGACAGCCTACCGGCACCCTGGTGGAGGCTGATGTCTTTCGACTGGCTTCATTCCTGGTAGTCTGCTGCCTTTCTGCTGTTTCTTCTGGCGCTTGGTCGCAGTCTACGTTCTTCCCTGGCCCTGGCTGCGTCCTTTCGGCTCCCTTTGCATGTGGAACACATTTATTCCACCCTGGGAAAGATACTCAAGTCCATACTTCACTTAGACACAAGAAGCACAAAAAGAGGATATACATCAACTGCATATTTATAACATTTGAAGGCTCACTTAGAATATGTAACTATATGTGAATATTAAAAAAAAATACAACTGAATCCCATGGTGCAGGTAGGAGCTGAAAGTGTTCCCTAGGTCTAGAAAGACAGAAAACTCACCGCTGTAGGCTATTGAATTAATGGTACTCTCTGGTGAGTGCAGGATTCAGTATATGAAATGAGCCCAGGGAACACTTCCCAAATCTTGGCACAGTGAATCTCCATTTCCAGCTTCACAGTGGCCAAAGGTCAACACACTTAAGCAAACACAGCAGAGTTCAAAGCCACAATGGTCGCTGTAGCAGTGACACTTGCATACATTTAACTCCTTACCCTAAAAACACTTTGGCTTTTTGAATTTATTAACACAAAATGAGGCTATGGTATAATTAATATAGTTTATTTGCTATGCTATAATCCACTTTCGTAAAATGAAAGCAAAATAATTATTTCCAAAATCCCTTTTAACAAATGGCAGCATTAGCTGATTTTTAAAAAGGCACTGCTTTATTTAAATGATGTTTACCAGTCTGCTTTAAGCTAAAATGAATAATTATCAGGTTATTGAACCACAGAGCAAATTCTAAAGAAACACCTTCTTTCCCTGTGATTTGGATGCATATATTAGAATGTAAGACTCTTGCAGCACTATGGGAATAATCATGTGATCTTACTTGATCTTACATGTTATCTTGTAATATAGATGTAACTCTGCTGATCTTCATGTACAGAAAAGGCACATCATGAGTACTCCTGTGACAGAACCATTTTGTAATACTAGTGTAAAATTGCATTAGTGAGCACTCCTTCAAGTGAAAACCATCTTGCACATGGAAAGCTAGCATCTCAAACTGAAGTATAGGTTCCCTGAAGTCTACTACATGCATGGGTGTGTGTGTGTTTGAGTCTCGCATCTGATGAAGGGAGCTTTGACTCTTGAAAGCTTATACCCTGAAAATCTTGCTTGTCTATAAGGTCCTATTGTACTCAAATTTGGCTGTCTCACAGAAAGAACTGGCCAATTCCTTCCTCGTCCTTCCCCCAGCAGCCCACTATATATCTCCCAAATTCTTGTGAACCACATGCACTGCAGAACTGATGGTGAAGTAAGGAGGGGAGATCAGGTAAAATGGCTTCTTTCTCTCCCCTGTAGAACCATTAGATCCAAGTCCAGTAGCACCTTGGAAACCAACATGAGTTTCATGTCTGATGAAGGGAGCTTTGACTCTTGAAAGCTTATACCCTGAAAGTCTTGTTGGTTTCTAAGGCACTACTAGACTCAAGTCTAACTGTTCTACTATAGACCAACACAGCTACCCTCTGAAACCTGTAGAAAAAGTAACTTAAAAAGGCAACACCAGAAGGATTCATAATATATAAGAGGGAAGCCACACTCCTGCCAGTGATGTCAACATAGTATATAGCCCACCACAGTGTGGTAATCTCTCTGGAACATTTAAGTCTTAAACCAGGTGTGTAAAACACAGGTTTGTAGTATGGGGGACCTTCTGGCTGGCCAGATGGAGGGTGTGGCCTGGAGTATCATCTGACGAGTTTGCTAGCTATGTTTGCAAATCATGCATTAGTGACATCTAGACTGGACTACTTTAATGTGTAGAGCTGTACTGGATGAATGTTGGGAGACTGCAAATGGTTTAGAATATTACAGCCAAGCTGTTGGTAGTAGCATGTAGCTGGTGTTATCTTACCCCATTTCCCCCCATCTATAGTAGTTGCCAATGGATTGGACCTTTAAAGCTCTAAATGGTTGCAAGCAGTACGTCAAGAATCATCTTCTACTACAGAGACCAGCCTGGGCATCCCTATATTCATTGTTGCTGGAGACAGTCCTTTTAAAAGTTTCTTTAAGTGGTCAACTCTTATTTTTTAAATTATGGAGCTGCTGCTGTATGATACTAATTGATCTGTGGGTTTCAATGTTGTATATCAAGAGCCAGTTTGGTGTAGTGGTTAAGAGCGCGGACTCTAATCTGGGAGAACTGGGTTTGATTCCCCACTCATCCACATGCAGCTGCTGGTGTGACCTTGGATCAGTCACACAAGTTCTCTCAGCGCTGTTCTCTCAAGAGCAATCCTCCAAAGAGCTCTATCAGCCCACCTATCTCATAGGGTGTCTGTTGTGGGGATGGGAAAGGAAAGGAGATTGTAAGCCACTCTGAGACTCCTTCAGGTAGTGAAGGGTGGGGTATAAATCCAATCTCCTCCTCCTCCTCCTCCTCTTCTTCTTCTATTGTCATATGATAATTAATGTAAAAATAAATAGAGGAGACTTTTTTGTGCCAGCTTAATGAATTGTTCAGCAATATGTTGCACTGTACTAAATGATTCACAAAGTTACTTGGGAAAAGTATTATATTTATTTGTTGGATTTATACCCTTCCCTCCCTAACGAAGCAGGCTCAGGGCAGCTTACATAAAAGTGTTAAAACAGTTTAAAAACACATAAAGTCTAAAGTGCAATGCATACATAGATTCCTATGTGACGGCAGTCATAATCCAATGTCTTCATAACAGGAGTCAGTTAGTACAGACTTAGATGATGCAATTGCAAACCATCCCAGGGAGGCTCCAAGTTATCAGGATGTTAAGTGTGGTCAAATGCCTGGTGGAAGAGCTCCGTCTTGCAGGCCCTGCAGAATTGAAGTAGGTTCCACAGGGCCCTGGTGTCCTCAGGAAGCTGTGGTCTATCTATACTACTGTTCCTTAGGGACTGTGGTCTATCTAAACTACTGTGTAGAGCTTGTTGAAACTAGGGCCCTACTATGGAATTTTGCATCATTTAATGTGTCATGTTAATACTTATGCTTCGCTTGAGTTCTGTTTTTAGATTTCTGGTTGGTTCTACAACCCTAATCCTATTGCATGATTTATTGAGTGTCCCTTCTTGATTGTATTGACTCACTCTGTGTAATCTGCCTTGAGTCCAAATGAGAAAGGCATACTATAAATAATGTAAATAAATAAAATATAATAAATATGCTAGATGGAAGATTGCTTTATGTTGGTGCTACTAACTTCAAGCAAATTATTTATTTTATTTTATTTATTTTATTGCATTTATACCCCGCCCTCCCCGCGAACGGGCTCAGGGCGGCTCACATTATCATAGTTTTTCATCACTATGATTTAGTGATATACACATGATATACAAACAAGAGGCAGTTGTTTTCATTTAAGGGACACAGGAGGAGCTAGACCCCAAAACCAAGCTGGAAAAAGGTAAACAGTTATTTGATTGCACCAAATTTTGCCTTGGTCCTTCCAGACAGTTCTTGTAAATAAATATTTCCTAAGGACAGCAGTGACAGGTGACTCATCTTATAACTGCTGTTCCGACAATACAATGGCCACCATGACTGAATAATGAGAAATGGTGCCACATCTACTTGAAACTGTGACCCACAGTTTGTCATGCAATTGTTTAATATATCTTGCCTCTGTTGCAGCTAGGCAATTTCTCCTAGCATCTCGATAATTGTGCTAGATATTAAGGAGACTGAGATATTTATCTTAATGTAATTGGTAATACATGACATAGTTTTAGCTTATAGAATTGTTCATTTAAAGTTCACATGAAGTTTCTAAACAATCAGATCTCTCATGCAAAGTGATTGAAAAGTTTATGGTTAGGAGAATGAGAATCCTAGGACTGTGAAAATCCCTCCATAATGCCATGGCATCCGAAAATTAAATTTCTGCAATAACGAATTACGATATAATGAGGTCACATTAGAGGAATAAGAGGCCCAGATGCCTGAATGATTTAATCTATCTCTTCCTGTAGGCCTGCACCTAATTTTAATAAGTATTTTGATAGATAACATATTTAGTTCAAAATAGGTCTTTGAAGACAGTTGTGAGTGTATTACATTTTAAAGATGCTGTGATAGAAATTCGTTTCATTAACTAGCTGATAAGAAAAAATGACTCTACAAATGTATTGGTATCTGACATACTATTATGACCCATCTGCTCTTGTAGAGTAAAGTGACAGTAATATATCTTTATTGGGCTGTTCCCTCAAATGCTGTAGAGGCTCATTTTCCTTGGCTAATGAAAAACCAAGTGACATTAATGAAACAGGTACTATCTAAGCTTTAACTTAGATGAGGAAGATGCAGGACATCGAGGAAAAGAAAATATTCCAAATAAGATTTGTAGAAATGGAGAAGAACCAAAACAAAAAAGCACTGTCGTGTCTTGTCTGTCTGCATACGTGCCACTTTACAGAGTTGCAAAAAAATACTCAGGTCCTTTCCTTCAAGGAGTCTCTAAAGTGTCATCTATACATTTGGATTCATTTAAAATCCTCTCACATGTATTTATTCATATGCAGTTATGTTGTTACTAAGCAGCCTCAACCGAATTTAGAAAAGTAACCTTAGATTCAAAACCGATTAAGATTTACTAATCTTCAGGCATGGCAGCCTTAGTGATTCTGTTCCCCCCCCCCGCCAAAAAAAAAACCCCTCAAGGATGAGGCCCCAGAGTCACTCAGAATCACTAGAGATAGATTAAATCACTCAGAGTTTCAGGCAGTGGAGATCAGCTATGGTCATGGGGGCTTCATGTTAGCTGATAGGGCAGCTGGCTGCTGAATGATGGACACTCTCAGCACAGGACCCCCCTAGTGTGGGGCCCTGGACAGCTGCCCCAAATCCCCTGTGGGTGAGACCACCCCATCTTCAGGACTTAGTCATGGAATACAGTCTTGGACCATCTGAAGTAACAATGTGCCTCTGAGCAAGCACAGAAGCACTTCTCTTGTGCCCTTGAATGTCCAGAACCAACCTGACATCTGAGATTATTAATTTTACCACAAAATTCTAGCCAGTCCCATCCCTAGGGATCTGGATGGACAGCAACTTAAAATTAACATATATTCAGATAAAATCAAGCTGAAGTGGCTCTAGTCCACTGAAATTTATACCACAGTGAATCTGTTACTCTTTAAAGTATTGTTACTTTAGGGATTTTTTTCTTTCATATTTGTTAACAAAATTATTAATACAGCAGCAAGGAGTGATTTCATATTATACTTCATAATCATGATAGATATTTTTCCTAGGAAAGAATAATTTGAACACAGATAAATAGACCAAAAATCATGTTCCAGATAAAGTCATTAGACAAAGGAGAAAAGTAGAGAAAAGTCTAATCTGCTCTTTAATGCCTGTTGTCAAAGCCAATGCTAGTTTGCCAAATTCTTCACCCTTTGATGACAGCAAGTACCAGCAGACATGTATGCTGATTAGGATACAAGAGGTTGGGACATCCTTCAGGAACACATCTAAGAACATGGATTATGCTAAAAACCTGTGTGCATTCTCCTTGCAGTGCAATGGAACAGGTTTACATAATGGGTAATACCGCCAAATACATTTTAGCAAGTTCTACAAATGTGCTTAGGCCTGTGGTACCTGTCTATGCTACCAATACTAGTAATAAAAGGCCGTGTTTAATGGAGTGGGACTGCATAAAACACACATGCATGTTTAAACATGGCAAATATGCACAGGAAGACAGTTTTTCTCAACGAAATATTTTTGTAGGAACTGAGTTGAAAACTTTAATGTCTGAAGATTACTGCTATGTAAAACCAATAGCATTGAAATAGGGTCTTAGCATCTGTTCAACGGTAGTGTTAAATGTTGTTTCTAATTAAGATTGTAGGAGCCAAAACTAAGTATATGGTAAATTTAAAATCCATGGGGAAGGACCACACAAACTTTTGGAACAATTCCCAAAGCAATATGTGGGCTGTCTTTTCCAAAGCTGCTGTTCTGTTGATCTCCTGTACATTGCTGATACCAGTGTGTGTACATATGTGATAGAGTAAACTCTGTGCTGGTAGTTATCATTATAGATAGTAATCCTGCCTTCATATTCCATTGTGTTCCATATTATAAACCTCATTTACTTTACGCCTATCTGCTGTAATGCTTCTGAGACTTGCCATTGATATGGTAATGCTGTAAGATCAAGTTGACAGAAGAATTATGCTCATGCTCGAGTATTTGTGTATGAGTGATGTTTGTTTGCTGAAATGGTATGTGCTTGTTTAGGCAGAGAATCTGCGTTATCTAGCTAACTGTCTGGCAGAGCATTAAAAGCCCTTTGCACTTAGTATGTCATCCAGTTAATATGATTAGTACCCTACATTATATGATAATTCTCTAGACTTGCTTTATGACCTTATTTAAAATCTGGGGGCAAGGCTGAGAGCTGAACATAACATACTTTCCCTTTTCTTTCACAGTTATTGAAATCTAATCTTGGGGTTTTGAATAGGGTTTACTAACTAGCCACTTTCCCACTAACAGGACTGGGTTTCTCCCCTTCTGGCCCACTGCCAAAAGAGAGCTTTTTTCCACATAATTGAGGAAAGAGGAGAGACAAGCCTTGATAATATTTCATCTGACAGAATGAGGGGTGGCAGGAAAAAGAGAGAGAGAGAGAGAGAGATTTGTGCTGTCTGATAGGTAAGAAGAACGTATTCGACTTTTCTTTAAAAGTGAAACAAATTTTCCTATTGATTCCTACTAAAAACTTTTCTCAGGCTTAAAGTCCATGGAACTTTGATGATGTTTGTTCTGATAATCAGAAGTCCCACTCGGTTTAATGGGTTTTACTCACAGGCAGGGCTTTTTTTTTTTTTTTTAAGAGGTGCTGGAACTCTCATGAACTCTCATGAAAACTCATGAACTTTTAAACATTGCCACCAAGATTGGAATGAAGAGACAGAAACCAATATGGATTTAACAAGGGCCACTTTATTAATTATTTATAATCAAACAACTGGTGAGGGGCTGCTATAATGAACTGAGAAATATGACCGGTGTCAACAGCACCCCTCGCTTCAAATCTGCAAGAAATATATCATTTGCCTTGTTAAAGAGGTGCACCCCGCCCCCCCCATACAGGTCCATTAACTCGATCCATATATCAGGGTGCAACAAGAAAAGGCCCAAGCCACCTTCCATGGCATTTCGTCTCACCCAGCCCAAGCACCTAGGAACCCCTAGGCTACACCACACCTGGCACAGCCAAATTGCAGACAAGACCCCAAAATTGCGCCAACCTGGCAGGGCAGAATAGCCACCAGACTATCTGCACTCCAGGCCACCTTACTCTTATCATCGCAAGGTCAGCCTCCACTTGTAAGACCAGGGCCTTACCCTTCCTGATGATGCAGAATAGCTGACCAGACCATCTGCACTCCAGGCCACCTTGCCCATCATGGTGAGGCTGCACCCCAGGCAACTGGTACACTTGTAACACCAGGGTCTTGCCCTTCATGGTGAGACAGAATAGCCACCAGCCTGCCTGCACTCTGGGCCACCTTGCTCTTATCATTACAAGGCCAGCCTCAGCTTTAACACAAGGGCCTTGTTCTTCATAGCGAAGAAGAATAGCTGGCCAGACTATCTGCATTCTGGGCCATCTTGCTCTTATCATCGCAAGGTCTGCCTTAGCTTGTAACACAAGGGCCTTCCCGGCCAGGGAGTCCTCTTGGCCCATTGGGTGGCCCAAAAGACCATGCTGTGGCTGCAGACGTTGATTCTTCATCTCGCCCAGCAGCCAGCAGCACCTAAAGGAAAAGCCTCATTAATAACTTAAAACTTTGCAATTTCATTCTTTGAATGCTAGGCAAAAGCCTGCCACAGTTCACTGATCCACAATGCCACCCCCCAAAAAGGAGTGCAGTGACTGGACAAAGTTCCTGACCTGAACAAGGTCCCACTGATACTACCACACAGCAAGGGAACGCGTAGCCCAGAGCAGCTGCAGTGGAAGTGGCACTGAACTGAGAAGAGTGAGTTTCAAACTCCACCTCAGGAAAGGCGCAACTTGCCCAAAGTCCTGGCGCTAACTTCCGCAAGCAGGTGCCTGGTCAGTCGAGTTCCATCCACATGCCTAAAGCAGTAACCGTCATCCTAACTTGAAGTGCAGCGACACCCCAGGTCACAAAATGACCATTTTCATGGCAGGGAAATGGGTCGCTTCTGGTCCTCTAGATAGGGTTGCCAAATCCGACTTCGCCGGGAGCGGGGGGCTCCTGGCCGGCGTCGGGGGTGTGCGTGCACGCGCCGCGTGCACGTCACCCAGAAGTGACGTAGGCAAGCTGGGCACGCTGGGGGCGGGGCCACGGCCATACAAGGGAAAACTCTATGGTTTTTCCTTGTATGGCCGTGCTATTAAGCAGACAAGACTTAATTCATTGGATTGTTTGGCAATACTGTGCCCTGAAAGATAGGAAATTGAGGCCTAGAATTATCATTGTCTAAGGTCTGATTCAATTCCAGATCCACTGGATTGGCAAACTGTGGAAACAACACCCATAGGAAACCTGGAACACTCTCTCAGTGCCTTGGAGTTCCTTAAAGAACTTTCCCGCCTGCAAGCAGACCTGAATAGGGAGGCATCCATTGTTTTAAAAATCAAGTGACTGCCCAATGTGGCATTTGAAATACTTTGTGGTATTTAATTTTCTCAAGTTCTAAAATCCGGTAAGACTCATCATATAACAAAGTTAATTTGGCTTTCAAAACATGATATTGCCAATCTACAATGTGGGGTCTTAAAAACCTGTATAATGTTAACACCTTACCCCGAAAAGTGCACAGTACCTATCATTTCTTATAGAAACTGGACAAGCACACAATAAATGCGGACTGGCTCCTTCATACAAACAGGTGCACATACATGCAGGCAGTATGCTCATTCACCATAATGTCAACCTGGCTTCAGTGGAACCCATTCACATATACACATGAGTAAGGCTGGGCTGCCAGGCCTGAAAGTAGTTTCCTTCCTGGCCATGTGAGTGGGCAGAACAGCACCCACAGAACCTCCCTGGAAACCACCTGCCTCATTTCTGTTGCTGTGGCAGCGCCACTGCCTCCCAGCCGACACTGTCCACAGCCTGTCATGACCAACACCACTCTTGCAGGCCGTGGCGACTCACCGGACCTCCCCTTAAGGACAAAAGCACTATTAAACCTGTAAAGTATGCTCATTAGGACCAACCAATGACATGTAACGATGTGCTAACTGTCAAATTCCCAGATCACAGCATCAGGTTGGAAGTCACACTGTATTCCTGCTAAAACAGAAAACAGAAGGTACAAATGACATATTGCAACGTATATTTTCGAATCCTAACACAAGACAAAGACTAAGCCAATTTGCCAACTCAGAATGCATTCACACTGTCAAATTCACATGTTGCTGACAAGGATTCCTTCGCAGAAGGAAACCCTTAGCAATTCAGCTGTTTTCCATTCAGATTACACTTGATTTCATCCCCACACACTAAGTGCTCAATCAAGCTACCCAGTTTCAAGTAGCTGTTCCCATTGGCTGCACTCTCTCACGTCAAATTCTGTTCTTATTTGTAGTTTACAGTTAGATACCAGTAAAGGCTTCTATAGTAATCTAGAGAAGAAAAAGAAGAGACTGGATTTATACCCCGCTCTTCACTCAGAGTGGCTTACAATCTCCTTCCCTTCCTCTCCCCACAACAGACACCCTGTGAGGTAGGTGGGGCTGAGAGAATGAGAGAAATGCACTTGTGAGAACAGCTCCAAGAGAACTGTGACGGACCCAAGGTCACCCAACTGGCTTCATGTGGAAGAATGGGGAATCGAACCTGGTTCTCCAGATTAGAGTCCGCTGCTCTTAACCACTACACCGGAAAGATCCCTTCACGTGAGGGCCAAATAGTATAATCTGAAGATTGGCCATTTACCTTGTCTTCCTCAGAATAAAACCTTGTAAAAATGTCAATTTGAACAGAAATCCCTGTCTCCAGCCTCCAATACATAATCCCTGTTTCAATAAGCAGGGAATCAATTTTTATAGCCCCTTCGATAGCACGGTACACTTTCAAGCATGCTAAAATGAGTATTGCCTACTCAAATTGGCAAATGCTCCCAGGTCTTAGGCAGAGATCTCTCATATCACCTACTGCCCAATCTTTAACTAAAGATCCTGGGGATTGAAACTGGGACCATCTGCATGCTAAGCAGATGGTCTCTCACTGAGACAGATCCCCTCCCAAAATGCCCTCAAGGCAGCTATTACAGAGATTAGTTCCCTTATAAATCCTAGCATAAAAAACCATGTCAGCAACAGTGGATGGAGGAAGGAAAGAAGGGATTGGATTTGTATCCTACCCCTAAATTGCAGTCTTGGAGTGCCCACAAACTCCTTCCCCCTCCCCTCCTTGCAATAGACATCCTGCAAGGCAGGCGGGGCCGAAAGAGCTCCTTCCAGAACCGTCCTTGAGAGAACAGCTCTGACAGAAACAAGCCCATCCAGCAGCTACATTACCAAAGGGTCTGCCACTGAGCTACAGTCCCGCTTCATGGCTCTCAAAGGTTTCAGGCAGAGGTCTTTCCCATCCCCTCCTCAATCTTGGAACTGGAGACAGTGGGGACCGAGCCTGGGACCTTCTGCATGCCAAGAAGATACTCTGCCACTGAGTGTCCATTTATAGAGTGTCCAGGTGCAATCAAATGGGTGGGGGACCTGTGTGCAAACCGCGTGTTGCGTCAGCTCAAGGGTATTCCCCTTATATAAAGAGAGAGGTAATAAAACTGGCATGTAAGGACACAAATTATTCACCCCTTGAGCTTCAAATCAGGTGGAAAACCAGCATGAAATGTTGTAATAAAAGTAAGTAAAGGGAGTATCATTTCAAACCAAATTGGCCCCTGGAACTCCCTTCAATTAAAGGCCTCCTAAAGGACAGTCCCAAAATGGCCACCAAGGGAACCCTCCTAAAATGGCTGCCACTGCTTAAATTACTGTGAGAAAATGGCTGCCCGGAGCACCGCTCCTAAAATGGCCGCCCCATACAAGCACTACTCTAAAAATGACAGCATAGTTATGCAATGGCTGCCTAAAGCACAGCCCCCGAAATTGATCACTCTAACTAATGCAGACTTTCGGAAGCTGCTAGCAAGGCTATGAAATGTCTGGCGAGAAAAGTGTTTGTTATGGAGGTGAGTTAAAATCAAAGGTGGTGGTGGCAGCAGGCAGCCTTACCCCACCACCGCTCCTCATCCACAGGTAGGCTTGGGCCCAGAATCCTCCACAGATGCTCCAACCCTTGCTAATAAGTGGGGATGGTGGTGAAGGAGGAAGGAATGGTGGGGTGGCTAGCAGCCTTACCAACTGTAGCCACCCTCTGCCAGGTAAAAAGAGGTTACTAGTTGTTTAAACCGCTGAGAGGCGCAAGCCTCCAACGTGGCCCCAAATCTAGCCTCTATGCAGCCCTGGGCCAAGTAGCAAGCTGCCAATGTGGGCAGGCCCCGTGCAAGCTACAACGCCGCCGGCACAGCCCCTCAGATCAGGCTGCTGGTGTGGCCGCTCGCATCGAGCCACCAGCGAGGCCCCAATTCTCCTGCCACAAATGGGGTGCAGCTGAAGATGCTGTCCAACGTACTCTCTCCACCGAGCACGTTGAAGAACTGCTGAGGCCGAGGATGGGAGCTGAGCCTAAATAGGCTGGCTCTGCCCCCTGCCTGGTGCTACGCTTCCCGATGAGCAGCATTTTATGGCGTGCAGTTGCAGCAGGAAACAGGAGGCAGGAAATGCCCACTCAGTCAGCATCATTTGGATTCAGCAAAATAAACTGAGATCATCATGCTATTGAAATCAAACTTGCTATTGGAATGCTTGCATGCCTTATTTTCAGATAGACTCCTTTTTGGGTCCATCTTTTAAAATAAAATCTGTTAAAAGATACAGATATTTATTTGTCTGCTTATAGTTAACTTTCTTACTTGGACTCAAGGTGGGTTACACAAAGTGAGTTAATGCAATTGATGGATGGGACATTCGATGAATAATAGGATTAGGATTTTAGAACCAACCAGAAGTCACAAAATAGAACTGAAGCAGAGCATAAATATTTACACATTTAACTATGCAAAATTCCACAGCAGGTTCCTAGTTTCAGCAAGCTATACACAGTAGTACAGACCACAGTCCATAATAACTGTATGCATCATTTAATACAGTGCAAGTCTATTGCCTGTGTAGAAAATTCCTCTTGCATAATTCAGTTTTACGTAATTCATGGCAAGCCCGGAGAGTGGGAGCCTTCTAGACTTCCTCAGGCAGGCAGTTCTATCAGGTGTGTGTGTGTGTGGGGGGCACAATGGAAAAGGCATGGGTGCAGGCAGTTGTTTATTTTGCCCATCTGCACCTGCAGAAGACCCTGCAAAACTGTCATGGCTGTGCATAAGGTGAGAGACAGTCTCACAGATAAGAGGGTCAAAGTCCATGAAGGGCTTTGCATGTGATAGCCAATACTTGAGTAACATTGGGTCCAGTATAACCCCAAGGGTCAGCTGAAGTCCATCAGAAGTAGAGAGCACAATGTCCTTCAAGATCAGCATTACCTCTGTCTTTTCAGGGTTTAGTTTGCATTTGTTCACTCTTAGCCAATTTACCACAGCAGCCAGGCAGTTATTCAGGACTTCTGCGGCATCACCAGGGGATTTGGATAAGGATATATAGAGCTGGGTATCATCCAACCCCAAAGCTACATATTAGTTGACCTAAGGGCTTTACATAGAGATTGAAAAGCATGGAGGATAGGATTTCACCCTGTAGAACTCCACAAGATAGGTCACACACTGATGATAACTGGTCTCCCATAGCAATCCTTTGAGTCTGATTCATGAGGAATGATTCAAACCAGGTCAGCACACATCCCTTGATACCATTGATCTTTGTAGATTAGTTGGGATTCCTTTTTATTGGGAATCTTGATAAATAATCCTATCTGTTATGCCTGTTATTTTGGGCAACTACTAATGCTACAACAGTTGGGAAATCATGGAGCATAAATTTAGTCAGTTCAAAATGCTGGATGTGTTCTGGAGAGAATGCAGTTGCCCCTAATAATTATTCTGCTCATAATAGTAATTTAAATAGAAAGTACTATGGATCTTTATGCCTACATGATTTGCATTTCTCAGCAGCACTCAAAAAGGTAGGGGCTGTGTTGGTGTTTGTTTAGTGTTGGAATTGACTTGGAAACTGAAATGGAATACCCTGGCTCCTGACTTTAATCTCAGGTCTGGCAGTTTCCAAGTTAGGAAATCTCACCTATGTCCCAGGAACAAGGCAGATAAATATATCAAAAATTACAAGTTTCACTAACTTCTATTCAAGTTAAAATTTCTCTAAATCAACTGATTCAAGTGGTTTTTGATAAACAGAGCTATGTGTGAAGAATGGCAAAAAGTGTAGTTAGAGACCTTCACCTTGATTTTAATCCTAGCTTTTTCATGGCTCTGGAATGTAACTGCAAATGCACACAAGTAATTTTGCAAACTATTTTAAAACTCCCAGGGGGGGGGGGAATGATATTACACCAGCAAGAACAACAAATCCTTATCCTGTAGACTCCCAATAGAAAAGGAGAAAGGAAAACAATACCAGTTTAAACAACAATGTATGTAGCAACACTAATGGATCCTCCCACAGCATCTATGGCACCTCTACCACCACCCATCCTATCATATCATTCTGCACAACAATGCCCTCATATTGTGCACAGAGGACACCAATAAATGCTTGACCACATAAACATGACTTCATTATATCTCTCTACTTCAAACAGCTATGAAGGCAACACAGCACAGTCCCAGGCTAGGGTTGTCATACCCTCTGGTGGAGGCGGGGGTCCCCCACTGCTAGACCCCACCTCTGATTAGCCGGCCTGCTGGTGGACCTTGAGAAAGAGCAAGGCCCAGCTGACATTGCAGTAACATGTCTATGTCACTTCCAATGTGACCGAGAAGTGACATCATCACATTGGCGACTTCAGGGCGAAGCCTGGTAATTGGTCAAAAACTCTATAGTAGATGCCAAATTTATCATATTTTACCCAAAGTCACGAACATTTAAACATTTTAAAAAGAATTTTGTTGAAGAGGTTCTGGAATTCCATTCTGGCATATTCCCCCAGAAACAAAAGCCCTGTCCCTACCGATCATCAGCAACTTGCCAAAATATTTCTGCAGATATAGTTCTGGCTTCAACCAATCTGCCAATCAGGCCTAAGTATAAGACCCTACCACCTCCAGAGACACCATGGTGTAGGTAAAAAAGGAACCCTAAAGACCAAACATCTGCGGCTACAAGCATGGATGGCTTCAAGAGGAAATAAGATAAACATATGGAGCAGAGGTCCATCAGTGACTATTAGCCACAAGGTATAGATAGAAACTCTCGGTCTGGGGCAAGTGATGCTCTGTATTTTTGGTGCTGGGGGGGGCAACAGTGGGAGGGCTTTTAGTATCCCTGCCCCACTGATGGACCTCCTGATGTCACCTGGTATTTTTGGCTATTGTGTGATGGAGTGTTGGACTGGATGGGCCATTGGCCTGATCCAACATTGGCTTCTCTTATGTTCTTATGTGTCTGGGATCAAGGGCTTGCCAATTAATTTACCAGGGCCAACGGAGTTTCTTGGGTGGGCAGCCCGGCTCTGCCAACAGCTGAAGTAGCCCCTGCATCTTCAGGCCCAAGCCCCACCCAGAAATAGGGGAGAAAGAGCTGGGCAAGCCTTGGCTCAGGGGAGCATGCCTTAGGCATTTCCTGATCTGGCCATTCCCACCACACAACACGGCAGGGAAGCAGGGGCCTATGGCTGAGCCCCATCTGCCACCAACACCACAACTGAGGCCTATAGTGACCCTGTCCTTCTTAGGCCCGCACAGGCCAAGGATGAGGTCTTTTGATGCAGTGGGGAAGGCCAGGGCATGGGGGGAGGCTTGCACTGGGAAACCAACCTCCCCTGTTGGCCACACCCCACAGAACCTCACCCTATGTTGCAGGGTATTGGCCCAATACTATTGAATAAGGCTGGGGCTGTCCCATTCCCATGCACTCCTTTAAAAGGCACAAATCCAGGGTAGTCAAACAGGAAGGGTCACATATACTCCTCCCCTTCCTCTCACCACAAACATTCCTTATTTTAGCAACACTTCAGCAGGCTACTCAGAAACAAACTGCCAGGTAGGGCAGGACAGGCACTTGGGCCCAGCAACAAGGCTTAGGGTGGAGCAGGGCAAGACTCCATGGAGTCCAGGTGTGCTGTTCCCATGCCCCCAGAGGGCACTGCAGACATGAATCAGTACAGCTGCCGGAACTGAACAAGGGGTTCTGATTTGTTTGAGAAGCTTTTCAAGGGGCCTCCCATATAACAGATACCAACTAAAAAACCATGGAGACTGACAAGTAACCGACCGACCGACCGACCGACCGACCAACCAACCAACCAATCTGCAATAAAAATGA
This sequence comes from Gekko japonicus, assembly GCF_001447785.1. Lineage (NCBI taxonomy): Eukaryota > Metazoa > Chordata > Lepidosauria > Squamata > Gekkonidae > Gekko > Gekko japonicus. Next base: position 711,094 of record NW_015166423.1, read on the forward strand.
GTTTAAGAAGAGGTATACTGGAGGACCTGTAAGTCTATATAAGTTCTATGACCGATGATTTTCCTAAACAAAATTAAAAACCAATTTATGTTATGAGTTTTCCCTCCTTAAGACTTTAAAATCCTCAGCCTCCTCTTCTAGCATTAGACTTGCCAAGTCCCCCCGGGGGGCGGGGAAACCCCCGCCTGAGAGGCCCGTTACCCGCCGCCGGCGAATCGGGCCCCGGGGGGAACTCCACCCCTGGCGTCAGCACGTCACCTGGAAGTGACACAGTCATGTTGGGCGCATTGGGGGCGGGACCACAGTCATCTGAGGGAAAACTCTATGGTTTTCCCTCGGATGATTGTGGCCCCACCCCGGGTGACGTAATTGTGGCACGCGCACAAAGCGCGTGCACATGAACTTCCGAAGCAGCACTGTACTCCCCCGCTATACCTACGGTAAAGACTTGGCAACCCTATCTAGCATATATATTTATTATTTGAATATACCTATTTGAATATTATTTGAATATAATATAAATCATGGGTTCCCCTTCTCCTAATGATGGAGGACAACTATAACACTGCCACTGATATATGATTTTCTAAAAAACTAGGAAAGTACTCAGATAATGCGGAGAAATCAAATATGGCAGCTGTGCTCACTGTTAACCGCTGTATTTTATTTTAGCTGAATAGTTCAATAGCTGTAATTCCTTTCAAGCATATGAAGGATTGATTTTGTTTTTGTTTAAATGTATGCAAATGTTAGACACCTAATTAAATAGTTTTTATTAACCTAATTTAAAAAAAACAGTATTTGAAAATATAGCTTTCAAAATATTTGTTCTCCTGTAAAGGTGCTATTTAAAATGTGTCATAAATAAGGTGAAATTAAATATTTTTGCTCATTGTAGTGATTTTCAGAGTGCACCACCTTTAAAATCTTTCTTCACAGAAAGCCCTGGGACATAATTTTATTCTCCTTTACAAATCTCCTCCTGTATTTTTCAGTCTCAGACAAAGCAGATGTCATTTTGAAAATGCAGATTTGCAAAACACTAAGAACCAGCCTTCTTTTTCAGTGCTCCTATGCTTTAGTTCAACCTGCTCTTAGAAAACATGTGTCATGAATACCAATTATGTTTCTAATGTAACATTTTAAAGACAACACAAACAGTTTCAAGGAAAAACAAAAATGGTGTCCTAGAATTGCCACCTTTTGCATACATTATATATTGCTAATATGTAGATACAGGATACTACAGGTGTTTTGTATAACCTTTGGAAATACATACAGGCACAAAAATTTGCCTCAGGCCCAGCAAGCTTGTGTTGAGGAGCAGAAAGGGATAGGAAATCATTACAGGACAATAGATAGCCTAATGTGTCAAAAGTTGTTTAAATATATTATGTATTAATAAATTCAGCTTCAAAAAATTAAAAGAAATGTAGGTTTAATGCACACCATTTAGGCTAACACATTTGCATAGATGAGGTGGGAGGCAGTCTACTTCTTAGTTAGCCACTTGGTGACATGGGTGGAATACTGGCTTTGTATTTTCTCAAGCAAACGTCCTAGCAATTTTTTAAAAAGATAATTCAGAAGTATTAGGGGGCTACTTCCCTATAGGATCCCATATAGGATACCCTCAGATTTCCACTGAGGATAAACCATGGTTCAGTAGATGTATCATTTAAAAGTTCCTTGGGGGCAATCCGTGGCACATCCATCTAAAAAGTAGGAGATGTTGAGGGGAAAAAATTCTTGGCCTGAGACCCTGGAGAGAGGGTTGTCAGTTCCAAGCTGGGAAATTTCTGGAGATTTTGGGGGTGGAGCCCAAGGAGGCTGGGGTTTTGGGAGGGGAGGGACTTCAGTGGGGCATAATGCCATAGAGCCCACCTTCCAAAGCAGCCATTTTTTCTAGGGGAACTGGTCTGTCACCTGGAGATCAGTTGTAGTCCCAGGAGCTCTCCAGCCACCACCTGGAGGTTGGCAACTCTACAATGGCTACTGCCCATCACAGTAGACATACCGAGTTGGAAAGGCTGATTTGTCTGATGATATAAAAAAGCTGAAATTGTTGCACATTCCCTGCCAAGGGTCAAGATACAGTGAAGTTGTTAGATGAGAACAGGTAATCATCAGCGCTGCTTCCACACAGAGACAATTTTCCAGGCAGCCCTAGTTGCTGCTACTAATGCAGAAACATTCACTGTAGTTATCGAGCACCCAAACAGATTCTTTCTCTACAATTTCTAGGCTTAAAAAAATGGCAATAACTGTATTGCCATAGCATTATAACCTTATAACAATCTGTTGCAACAATGTACTGGTTGCCAGCTTTTCTTTTCTTAAAATAGGCATGTAGTCCTTTTGGTTGCAGAGTTATAAAGAAAAATAAATAGCCAGTATCTTTCCACTTATAATCTCACCAATAAAAGGGCTAGAGACTTCTTTAAAAAATGAAAGCTGGGAAACAGTACATTGGCCCCGGTCACACGAGCCAGATAACCCCGGGGGGGGGGAGGTGTGGCTGTTTGCCCCAGAGCAAAATAAAGTGCGGTAGCCTGATCAGACGGTCCCTGGTGATGGTGGTGCAACGTGTATTGCTGTTCCCCGCGGCAGGGATCCTATGAAGACGTGCAGCTCCCCCGCCGTGGCTTGGCAGCCCTAACTTATTTCCAGGTGACAGCAGTAGCGAATGTCAGTGTATCTAAATAGAGTCCAGGCATCTCAATGGGGTTGCTATGACACTGATTTATAGTCCTGTTTCAGCGCCATAGCACTCCCAATAGAACATTTTTTAAAAAGAGGATGATTGTGCACGGGGAGAAAAGGGGTGCAAAAAAACCCCCAGTCATTGCAGGAAGCACTACAGGGCATTTTACACAGAAACCCATAGCGCTTCAGAAGTGGTAGGAAGGATTGAAGATTGGAAGAAAGACGTTTATGTCAACAACACTTCAGGCACCATTCCTGAATGGGATAGAAGCATGTTTGTCTGAACAGGTAAATATATTCTGGCTCCGGTCACACGGGCCAGAAAATGCGAGGTGGAAATGTGGCTGTTTGCCCCGGAGCAAACTAACGCGTGGCTGTGCGATCAGATGTCCCCTTGAGGTCCCATCGAGGTCCCGTGGTTAGGGGGGAGTTGCCGATCACACGACCCGGCAAAGAAGCGGCGCGGCAAACGGGGCTGTGTTTTGGTTTTAAACTGAAGTGTGTGCATGCGCTGTTGGGTGCTTGTCTGCATCCCATGGAGATTTGAAAAAAAAACCTTTTTGCATGTCGTATCCCACCCCCACCCATGAACCCCCTGCCTGCTCCATGGCCTTTTCCTTGAGTCCCCGCGTTGTCGTCACCCCCCCTCGCCCCCAGCACTTGTGCCTTGCCCAGGAGGTGATGCCGGCGTTGCTCATCCCAGGAAGGTGCCGGGGGGCTGGCTGGTGCGAAGCTCTCTCTCTCCCCTCCCCCACAACGACTAGTCTGCTCTTCTTTCCTCTTCATCTGAATTGTGCTAGAAGATAACGGCGCTGCTGGGAAGGGAACCCCGGGGTGGGGTGGGGTGGGGGGACACACCTTTTTGTGAGGGGACATGGGCGGGCACTGGATGCCACCGGTAACGCGATCAGACACCCACCCTTGCCCCGCGGTTACCGGAAACTAGTACCTCGGAGGTACTCTTTTTAACATAAGAACATAAGCGCATCTTTGGAGGGAAGCCTCGGGTTCGCCATGGGAGCTCTACGCTTCCCAGATGTTGTGGTGTGATCACGCCTGGAAAATCCACCTATCATCCATCTCAGTAGTGTGGCTACTGCTCCGTGTGACCACAGCCTCTGTTAGGAACCAGTTACTAAAACGGGTTTGTCTGAAATAACAGGGAAAAAATGTTAGTAACCAGTTCCTGAAATGGAATACATAGGCTGTCTGAAATCAGCCAAAGTCAGGCTGTCAAATGTAATAAATGTTTTTGTTTGGAGCACAATCTCACAAAGGTAATTGATCTAAGTCTCATTACGGTCAATGGGACAGAATATAGAATAAAGAATTGCTTTATTTATTCCCCCCAAAATTGGTTTCAACTAACCTTTGTTGGATTACATGTGTGATTTAACCTTTGTTAAATCACATGTGATTATAGTCAATGCGTCTTTCACAGTGGCCTAGACTACTAAAGGAACTCTGACCCAACTAATAGGCTATGGGTATAGCAGTCTTGCTAAAACTAAGTATGTCTGGTCTGTGCTTGGATGGGAGGTCTCCCAGAAACCCTCTGTAGGCAGACATATGTCTATCACCTTCCTTAAGTTTCATGCTAGAGGGAAGGTAGGATGTAAATGAAATATATAATAACAGGCAGCATAATGGGATGAAGAACGAGTCCTGCAAGTCTGTGTGAGAGGGCAGAAGCTTGTTTCTGAATGTAGATAAAGAAGAACCACTCATAAAGCAAGTGATTCATGCCTTAAGTGTGTTCAAGGCTCTAAATTTGATCAGTAATGGTGGACAAGTGTTGCAGTGCAATTTAAAGCAGAAGTGCACCTTTCTAAGCCCATTGGCTTCAGTGTACTTGGAAGAGTATAACTCTATTTAAGATTGCACTGAGAACCTCTTCTCATATTGTTACCCTGACCAAAATCGTCTTTCCCAGCTGGTATGCATATCACTGGAGAAAATGTACAGACACAAAACCTTGCAACTTTGCAAGGCATGCTAGTTTGTCTTCCAAAAACCCCTTCTGTTTGCTGTCTGTTTTCTCTGCTCAAATTACAATACCCCCCTTCTCCCTTTAATTGAAGCCTTACTCTGTTACAGCTCTTATCCAGACATCTGGTTGTGACATTCCTAAGTGACCTTGATTGCCCATTAATTAGCATTCACTGTTAGTGGTCAAGCCCTTCTAAAGCTAAAGGGAGACTTTAAATAGCAGGACAGCCCAGTTCACATTTAATTAATAGATGTCAGAAAAGCTTTACGTTTAAGGATCTTTGGGTGACCTACCTGCTAAAAATTCCTGTTAAAATGTGTATACTCCATGGAGACTGTACCTCTAGGGACCCTACAGCATTTCCAGGACCCTTGCAGCATTTCCTGTCCTAATAATGGCTGTTGTCCCAGAGCACCTCAGAAGTAATAATCACATTCCCTGAAAGCTGCTGAAGTACCAGGATGCTGCCATAAGTGACTGGAGTGTGATGGAGCCCCTTTCCCCACCCCCATAATTTCTTCCAACACTGTCTAATGGAGATTAAGAGCCATTAAGAGCTTTTTGCTGCATGTACCGTTGCTATTGATCAGACTAACTCAGTTGTTTTAGCCAATGATCTGTTTACAAGTGTTGTCCCTTTCCAGAGCTTTACTGGCAAAAGGAAACCTATAAATGTACTATATCCCTCTTGGACCTTCTATGTGCTTTCCAGTTGTACTTAACAATTTTCATTGCAGCAGGGAAATCGTTATCATTCTTCAGTAGGAAGGTGGAAAATCAGTCAAATCTTCTCACTAAACCTATGTTTATTTTAGAATCTATAAATTGTTAGTATCAAAAACATATACAAATTAATAAGAACTGGATCTTTTACTTTCTGAGAATGAAACCTTCCTTACACAATAACTTCATTAAATAAACTTCCCTGATGCCGTTCAAGTACCTTGTCATAATCATCAGAGGCCCCAGACACACAGGCCAGATATCGCGGGGGGGAGGCATGGCTAATTGCCCCAGCACAATTTGATCCGTGATTACGCGATCAGACGCGCCGGCTGCACACCACGGGTCCTTCCCTCAGCGCCGGTGGGTAAACGAGGGACCGGAGGGGAATGCCGCGCGCCAGTGCGATCACACCACACAAATCTGGAGGCAGCTCGTGGCAAACGTTTACTAGTATTTTGGAGGTACTACTTTTTTAACGCACATTTTCGGCGGTAAGTTACGGGTGTGCTCCACTTTCCAGATGTTGGGGTGTGACTGCGCCTGGATAATCCGCCCACCATCTGTGCCTCTCCTGTGGCAACTTTGCCGTGTGACCGGGGCTAGAATAGCAAGTTCTCCCCCCACATCACATAAGCATCTAAGTGATCTTGAGAAAGTCTACCATGAGTCAGGGTGTGGAATCTTGGATTGCCAGGGCTAGACATGTCAGGCAAGTAGAATTTAGACTACTTGGTGGAAGGGGGAACCATCATCAGCCACTGTTTCTTTTCTTTCTCTCTTTTTAACTAGAAATGTTTCTAGTTAAATGAGAAAGCTATCATGGTACAAAAAGGACCTGCCTCACCCTGTTAATGGCCTGTTGGGTTCAGGGGCCTTCATTAGGGGTGCCAGCCTCCACGTGGGACCGGGGAATCCTCCGGAATTACAGCTCATAGCTAGACTACAGAGATCAGTTCCCCTGGAGAAAATGGATTCTTTGAAGGGTGGACTCCATGGCATTTGGCCCCGCTGAGGTCTCTGTCTTCCCCAGGCTCCATCCCCAAAACTCTAGGAGTTTCCCAACCTGGATCTTGCAACCCTATCCCTCCCATCCCCCACCGGTGGCTGGGAGAGGGACCTGACAACCCTGGCCTCCATGCCCCTGATCTCAGCAGCTCCCTTATCCCTCACACACTTTTCTGTCCTGCTTGGCCTTGCAGAGACTCAGAACTGGGGTTTGCATAGGGTTCCCAGCTCCAAGTTGGGAAATACCTGGAGATTCTGGGGGTGGAGCTTGGGGAGGATGCAGTTTGGGGAGGGGAGGGGCTTCAATGGGGTATAAGGCCATAGAGTCCACCTTAAAATGTGGCCATTTTCTCCAGGTGAACTGGAGGTTGGCAACCCTAGGTTGCTAATCCTGGTCCATTGTGCTGCCTGGAGAGAGATCTCAGCTGCCAGCTTCTAAGCCCCTTATGAAATGAGTGCAACAGGCTGCCCATGCTCAGTCAATTCCTCTGAAGTCTTGCAAGAACTGGCAGTCTCATAGGACTTCAGGTGAATCTTGGGTGGCACCTACAGCATCTTTCCCACTCGCATTCCCCTGCTTAAACTGCCAGCAGCTGTTGACAGTGATTGAAGTGGGGCCGTTTGCATCAGTGCTATTGCAGCATTCTTCCTCCTTGTTTCTCTTGGCCTGGCTGCCTTGGCAGCTGGTAGGTGTTGTTCAGTTGGGCCTTAAAGGGCCCATACTGTGATATTCTCCTTGTTGCCACTGTCCAGGTGGGGTTCCGTGTTGCTGGCACTGTGGGTTTCCAAGTGGGCATCCTATGACTTGAGAAAGCCTAGGGGCAGCTCTAGCAATGGGGGAGCACCCACTCCCAGACAGGCCCTGTTGCTGGCCTCTAAGAATTGCTTCTGCTTAATAACATTCCAGTTGTGCATGCAATTTCCTTCCCTTTGTATCTTCAACAAGAAATATAGCTTTACCCAGAGAAAGCAAACTCAGCTTTTCCATGCTACATTTGGTTTCCCCTTTTCTATCAGTACCATTACATTTTGCCTTGTTGATTTTCTTCCTACTAGCCTTCAGCCTTCTCTGGTTGTTCTGCCTTTTCCCATCTCTTTCATGCAGGACTGGCCTGACAACACAAGCACTCAAAGCATTCACTTAGGACAACACTTTCTAGAAATGCCAAGAAAATTGTGTGGGATTTGAGAGATGCACATAAATGTTTTAAATGAGTTAGATAAATGTAACCATTGCAAAATATCCTGTTGTGGATGCCTTAGATTGCTCAGTGAACATAGGAATGTGCAGGGCTTTTTTTGTAGAAAAAGCCCAGCAAGAACACCTTAGCATAATAGGCCACACCCAACAGCAGAAACTCCTTAGCATATTAGGCCACACCCCATGCCTTCTCTTGGCTTGCCCAGGTAAGCCCCCCCTTGAAGGGAAGGCAGTTTAAATTGCCCAGGCACCCCAATCCTTCCATGGGGCCCCGCCCCCCCACCTTGGAGTTGCCGGGGGTCACTCTCCACGCATGCAAATGTTTTGGCTGTAGTGGGCGTGGCCAACTCTGAAGCCAGCTGGAACTCCGTTCCTGTGCGTTCCTGCCCAAAAATAACCCTGGGAATGTGAAAAGATCATTGCTGGATCATATCAGGGGTCCACCTAGTCCAATCTACTCTTTTCTACAGTGATTAACATGGAAGGCCTATAATCAGGACATGGAGACAAAAATCTTTTGTTGCTCCAGTGTTCAGTGATACATTACTTGAGCTTTTGAGTATGGAGATTCCATTTACCCATCATGGCTAAAAAACAGGCCTTTTTTTGGTGGCGCTATTCACTGGTATTTAATACTAGCACCTTTTTTTTAGGGGAGTGCTCTCCGAAATCCTGATGGGGAAATTCATAGCAATCAGTGTAACCTTATATATAAGCCCAGGCACCTTCTTGATATACAAAAAAACATTGCCGATAACTGTGGATAGTATCCTTCATGGCTGTGTCTCAAGAAACTTGATAAACCCCCTGTAATGATTCCTTGTTTTTGGTGTGTGTGTGTCTCTTTAAAAGTTTGGTTGCATGGCTGTGGTAAGTAGACTAGAGTGGTTGAGAGAGGCAAGTGTGATATGATTGGTGGTTGACAGAGAGGGGGAGGGGTTTTGGAAGTGAAAATGAGTGGATGAGTATGTATGTCAGTCAGGTTTTACAGTTACAGGTTTGACAGTTGATAAGTTAGTTAGTTCTGTGTGTGAAAGGAGAGACAAGCAGTTCTGTGTTGAAGCAGTTATTCTGTGTTGAAGCAGTTATAAGCTGAAAGCTGAGTGTCTAGGAAACAGTAAAGTTTAAGTGAACAAGAGTTAAAGGAAAGTCTGAGTGACAGGCTAGAGTGAAACAGTAAACATATATGGCATTGAGATAAATAAGTGTTACAAAGTTACATGCAAAGATCCCTGCCAGTGAGGGAGAAGATTGTGTGGGATACCAAAGCAATTGTTCAGTATTTACACATTACTAGTTACATTGTACTACCCTCTTATTTATGCTTTATTTCAATAAATCCTCTTTCATTCAAGTATACCAGCTCTGAAATAAATACTTCCTCAGGACCACATAGTTCCTCGTAAGCCTTGAACTCGGTCTACCAAAATAGTAAGAACAACAGTAAAGTATAAAAGGTTTGGAAATCCTTAAAATTTCCTGGTGGCAGCCGTATATACCCAGTAAAAGAAAATAAAGAACACTTTTAAAGTGAAACCAGTCCTCCCCAATAAGGAGGACGACACACCCCCTACTTCTGTTTGGGTTCTAAGATCGTCCAGATGAGCCCTGCTCTAGATGCCTCCACCTTTAGAGTTTAGTAGGGTGGCCACCAGGCTCATGGTTCCCCAATTATATTCATTTTACTATACTTTTACTACCAAATTAAAGCCATCTGATTGCTCCAGTTTACAGAAATTGTCTTATTAACGTTGCCGTTTTTATGGATTTGAGTAATTATATCTTGTATTTAGAAGGTTTTTAATTGTATATTTATAAGATATTGTCACTCGCTCTGAACCAGTTTCAGGGAGAGCAGGCTATAAATGGAATAAAATAAATTTAAATGTCATTAAGGGACAATTTGTGTTTTTTACCTATATTTAATCCTGACACCATTTCCGTGGTGGATCTTACTCCATGTCTTTAGTATTTTCTTAAGCTTCTGTATGCACTGCCTTGGAGACTACTGATGAGAAGGAGTGGTATAAAGCTTTTAAATATCAGTGTCTTGATCCACCAAGGCCTTGGCACATTTAGGCTTGAACCAAACAAATTAAATGTTACCTACTGTGGTAGATGAATGTGATTCACAAGTTTCATTTGCTTTACTCAGAGCAGCATCAGTGACAAAAATGCCACAAAACAAATCACAAGATCCTAAACAATTCCTTGCTTACCTAGTCCCTTTTATTTCACGGTAAACTTATTGAACTTATAAATTTCAATCAATATGCTGTGAAAGCATGGGATTTCAAATGCATGATGTCCTTCTGCTTCAGCCTTGGCAAACTTCTTCCATCCTGTGGTGCCACAGTCTGTTTTATACACACTGTAGGTCAATTAAATATAGCTACCTTATTTTCATATTTCCATACTTCACACGGCTATTAGGCAGGTGTCCCATAACTGTTCTAAATACCATATTGCTGTGTAATGTGAAGCTCTAATAGTATAATATCAAAGTACCTTGTGGGCAGAAATTGTGAGATTTTGCATTTGCTTCCTTTTGTATGTATGTATGTACCGTCAAGTCTTGACAGACTTATGGTAACCCAAGCAAGGGAATTTTAAGGCAAGTGAAAAGTAGAAGTGGTTTGCCTTCCTCTGCAGAGTCTTCCTTGATGGCCCACCATTTCACCCTGCTTAGCTCTTGAGATGTGATGAGATCAGGCTATACCATACCATTCCAATATCCCATTTACTTGCTTAGGGGGACTTAAATTGTTTGGGTGTGATCCTGGATGCTTCTCTGACAGTGAAGGCCCAGATCACAATTGTTGTCAGACAGATGTTTCTTCAACTGCGCCAGGTCAGGCAACTAGCCCTGTACCTGTCTCATCCTGACTTAACCACTGTAATTCATGCAATGGTCACCTCTAGGCTGAATTACTGTAACTTGCTGCATGTGGGCCTACCATTGAGGCTGACCTGTTTGCAGCATGTGGGCCTACCATTGAGGCTGACCTGGAAACTCCAACTGGTACAGAATGCAGTGGCATGGGTCCTCACAGGGACACCGCGCACAGCACACATCCAACCTGTGCTGTGTGAATTGCAGTGGCCTCTGGTAGAGTACCAGATCATGTTCAAGGTCTTGGTATTGACCTTCAGGGCCCTAAACATCAGGGACCTATGTACCTTTGGGACCACCTCTCCTGGTATAGCCCCAAAAGAGAGTTGCACTCTGTAGATCAAAATCTATTGGTGGTCCCCGGTCTCAACCAGAGCCAGGGACTTTTCTGCCCTGGCTCCAACCTGGTGGAACTCTCTGCCAAATAACATCCATGCCCTGCAGGACTTGTTACAGTTCCACAGGGCCTGTAAGGCAGACATGTTCCACCAGGCATTCCGTTGAGGACAGTGATGGTTCCATCTTGGCACTCCTCCTCCTCCTGTGAGATAGTGGCATTATTGGCTTCTCTTGCACCATCTTCAGCTATATTTCTCTGTTACTGGTTTTTAATCTTGTTTTAATTGATGCTTAATTGTTGTTGAACACTGCTCTGAGCCTGGCTTGCCCCAAGGAGGGTGGTTGAAAAAAATCTAATTAAATAAATAAAAAGAAGAGCATGCAGCTCCTGTGCTCTGAGAGCCTTTCTACCTGAACAATGAAAGTATTCCACAATAACATTTTAGTCAGTGGTTTATAGCCTTAGAACCAGAGGTCATTTCAGGGGGGATCGTGGCGGATTGCAGTTCCCCTGGGTGAGATACGGGGGGCACATGACCAAGCCCCGCCCCCCGCTTCCGGCCGCCCCGCTTCTGGCCCTCATTCAGCCAGGAGGAGGCAGGAGAAGAGGGAGGGTAAGTTGCTTCCTCCCTGCCTCTCCCCACCCCTGCCTGCCTGGGGCCAGGGAGGGCCTTGACGGGGCTTCCTTGTACTCCTGCCGGCCTTGCAGGTCCACCGCCGGGGCCCTCATGGGGCTCAGCAGTGGAGCTGCAAGGGCGGCGGCCGGGACCGTTGGGGGCGGGGTGTGTGGCCTTATGACACGCTTCCGGTGATGTCAGGGGGTCTGGCATATGCTAATGAGTTATGCTAATGAGTTCCCCTAGCTCTTTTTCTACGAAATGACCCCTGCTTAGAACTATCCCATCTTTGTTATCCCGTTGGAGAGTGCTTTGAGCTCAGAAGCATGTGTGCAGGGGGGGGCAGACCTCTGGGAATTCCATAGAAACAACATGTGAACTATGCAGTAAAAGGTAAAATTCCACCCCCCCCAGGTGGAAATCATGGTTAGGATCAGTCTTCCCTCTAACCTGTGTGTGTGAGCAGCTACTGATTAGCACAGGCAGCTTTGCAACTCAGCAGCAATCTGGAGCCATGCAGGGTCTTGCACTGCCCATTGACAATTTTAAGGTGAGATCAGGCCTTCTGGAATAGGTTTAACACTTATTTATCTCAGAAGGCCTTCAAAGGATCTGATGAGAAGGTCATGGATGTTATTTCCCCCCTTGTTTTAATCTAGTTTTTCTGTACTATGACATTTTAGTTTTTATTGTGATTTTTAAAAATGGTTTTGGATACTGTTGTATTTCACGACTGCAGATCGTTAGCCAACACGGATGCCTTGAAGAGGCAGAAAGACACCATACAAATTAACTAACTACTAACAATAAATGAGGAGAAAAATTCACAATATCTGGACGAATGTAGGATGCCAGCACCAACCAAATATCAATGGGATATTCCTTGCCTACTGCTCCATCAGTATTTTCTTTATGTCTCTTGCTTTTCTTTTTCTGAGATAATATTCTATCACTAGTGAAGTCCTTAGAATCCATTTCATCACTACTGCCACAGGATTCTGTTGCTGATAGTACTTCATCAGTAGGAAAAAAGTGGCCTCCAAACCACAAAGTGATTTTACTTCCTGCTACACCGTGCTGGCTACAGCCTTCTTCATGCGCCCCGATTTCACCACAGCGGGATCCGAGTTGCAGAGTCGGCCACAGTCATGCGCTCCGAACAGATGTCGTCAGCCCAAAACTTGAGGTGCTTTCGGGCTCCACGCTTTTGCATGCCAAATGGGGGTGCCACTACCAGTCGGTACCGAGGTGCCATTTCCTTCACAGGGGCTGAGCCGCAGAGCCTCCCTGATCAGCCCTGCACTGCTCCTCAGCCATCCCGCTCCTACCGGCACCTGAGCTTTGTTGTGATGTATCAGTTTTCTTTTAAAACTGACTGGCAGTGGCCATCATTTCCACGCACAGAAAGTCCTACATTGGATAAAGCAAGTAAGAATGAAAGTGCAAATGGCCACATTAGTTTCTCTGTTATGCCTGATAAACGTGTCATGCCCACCAGGAACTTGATTTCTGAGATGTGTATCCAAAGTGTATAGGCAGTTGTATTGCCACTTTTACATTACATTTCCCATGCACTGAAGCAGCATGGGGAAAAAGTAATGCAAACATTGGCTGACCAAGATGAATTCAGATGAATTCAGATTTGCTGCCCCAAATCAACAACTTCACCTTTGATTAATTCATGTGGGAAGCGTTTCCACTATGAGCCACTGTATTTTCAGGAGCTCTTAGGTCCCTTCCTATATGCAGAGAATTGTGAATGCCAATCGGCATCTTGGTGAACTATTCATAATTCAAGAAGAATCTCATTAAATGTAGTTGAAGCTGACTTGTGATAGTGTTTGAATTAAATTAGAGGCAGAACATTTACTTCTGCAACTTGCCAAGATATGCTAAGCACATAAAATGAATGAACTTCTTTTGATCAAGATCTACAAAATTATTACTCTGTTATACTGTATTACTGTAACCATGACACTTCTATTCAAATTGATAAATGCTTTCTATATGATTCTCTTTTAAAGGCAGATTTATGTCATATTATGTCTACCATATATATAAAAATTGCAGCAATTCACAAATATCTAGTCATACTTGAATATCTCATTTGCAGAATAAAGAAAACCCACATTTTATTTAAGCTCAAGGAATCTATGAAATACACCTGAAATTTACCTTTCTATTTAAATATGTAAACATTTCAAAAATCTTGAAACACCTGAACTGGTACACATTTCAGAGAGAATGAAAATAATATTAAAATGTATAACAGTCATTTTGGGACACCAAACTTGGAGGGCATATAGAGGAGCATCCGGTGGAGGTCCACTGCAAGTTTGGTGTTCCTAGTTTGCACAGGATCCATTCTATATGCTCCTGAACCCCCTGAACCTGCACCTGTCAAAATGATAGCAGTTCAGGAGTATATAGAATGGATCCTGTGGAAGCTAGAGACTTCAAAGTCTCAGGGAACCTCCCCCAGATACTCCTCTACATGCCCTCCAAGTTATTGCTTTGAAGTTCTGTAAGCATTTTGATTAAGCGGAGACAGTCTGGGAATGTCTCCATTTACAAACCAGCATGAACCTCCACAAACATGGAAAGTTTGTGCCAGGTGACTTGTCATGAACTTGACTTCACAAAGCGCAAACTGCCCAGAATTTGTTATGAACTTTCATTCATGAGCCAGTTTGTGCCCATCCCTACCCAAGACCACCTGTTCATTTTGAATTAATGGGATAAGAATGAAGTAAGCTAGAAATTAGTTTCAAATGATTATTTTAAAAGGATTGGATCCAAAGGTGCACAGTCCCTCTGAGGGCTGACGTCAACATACACTGAGGTGGAGCTACTACCAGAGGTCAAGAACCACTTCCCTGCCCACTCTACCGATGCTTCCAGCTGGACTCAATTCCCAGTGCCACTGGGGAAGGGCTGCAAGCAGCTTTGAGCATAGGCAGTAGGAAGTCCTGGAGAAGGGCACATGAGCAGGTGGGAGGGAAGCAAGGAATGAGAGGAAGACCTAGTGGTGGGCAGAGAAGGGAATTCTGACTGGGGCTCACAAAACCTGGAACTGGCCCTGCTCCGTCATGGAAGAAGACTCCTTTAGTAAACAGATGATTCCTACATTAGGGATCAATCCTAGGCAAGTACGCTCAAAACTAAGTGCTATTTTATTGAATAGGGATTATTCCCAGAAAAGTGTTCTTAGCATAACAGCCTTTGTTGATGAGTATCTTTGGATCTATCTTACAAAATACTCTGCCTGGGCATTGAGAGGTGTCCATAAGATCCTCTCCACAAATGTACATAACATTTACTAGAAAGCATGGCTGCATAATATAGAGGTTCTTCCACTATCTGCAAATATCATTATCCATCAACACTGCTCACTGGCTGCCAGAGAAAGCAATGGCTGCTGGTAAGAACCATGCTTTGATCACAGTCATTTATTCTCATACTTCCTGCACTTTTGTTTTTGCACTAATGCACACAAATGGCAATAGAGTGGGGATGGCTTGGCTAGGCATGCCCTTAGAAAAAGGCTGTAAGACACTAAAAAGAGGAGTACGGCCTTTCCAAGAAAATTGAAAAGCAAGCACTGGAAAACCAAGAAGAAAATCTCTCACTCATTCACTCTCACACACATCTAACCATTATGTTGTCAGGACTGCAGTGCAAAATGCTTCACAGCTTTCCTTAATAGATTCACATGCACATTTACCAGGAAGCTTTAATTAATGGTATCCTGAGAATCTTCACATGCAGGATCCCTTGGGGAAGGTTAGCTCTTATAAAGCAAAGCCTATTGATTCAGAGGCAGGTCAACTGGGCAGGATACACCACTGCTGGGATAGAGTTGTACCAGAGATAAGATGCAGGCAATAAATAATAACGATATTATTAGCTCTTAGAAGACTACTGTATATGAGGGATGCATTTTTGTCTTTTAACCTACACCCCCATTGGGTGGAAGTGGAACTAGAATAGACAGGAAAAGTCATCTCATCTAATTGGAGAGGTAAAACAAGCCAGTCATGGAGTGAAAACATTAGGAACACACATGGCTAAGTGTTCCCCACCCCATTGGCTTAATTGTCTGTAGATTGGTTTTATTTTAAAAAGCAAACAAATGAAGTAAAAATGTTTTTAAACCCTAGTTTTACAAATTCACAAAATAATAATTTCAGCTAATAAACATGTAAAATTCCATTTAAGCAACAATGCCTCAAAAAATGGAGAAGAAGGTTCGTGTATTTTACTTTCACACCATTATGTTTATGGTCTGCACATTACTTTTGCTTATGCTTTTTTGGAGAAGAAGGTTGGTGTATTTTACTTTCACACCATTATGTCTGCACATTACTTTTGCTTATGCTTTTTGATTTTGAGTTTTCAACATTGTGGGGGAGAGAGGGAGAGAAAGAGATGATTGGACTTTGCTTCCTGCTCTGCTCAGAAGCCTGAACAGTGCTGAAGTTGGTGTTCTTCTAATCTCTGCTTTTTTGTGCAGAAAGAAATGGCTTTGCCTCTTGCATTGCTATTTATATGCTGCTTCTCCACAGAGATCCTTCCTGCTTCCTCCCCCCCCCCAGGCTCCTTGTCTCCTCAAACTACAGCCAGCTGCCACCTGATGTCCCATTTTCTCATTGGCTCTTGCTATGGCTGAACCTTGTGAGCTCAATGAGCTCCAATATTTGCTATGAATTTCCTGTAGTGAGACACAATCTTTTTTTAAAAAAACTCCTTTGATGTATTCCTAAGAAACTGATGCATCCCGACAAAGATCGTATGTGTGCTCACACAGGCCTACAACTTCTGTTATAGCTGGGAGGTTACTGAAGGAGCAGAAGGATCACAAATTATGCTCAGATGAACAAAACAATAACTTGCTTCATGAGATAGTGATCTAGGCTCTGTAATTTCATTGCCATTTTCTTCTGAAGGGGCATAGATATATTTCTACTCAGTACTTAGTATGTCAGTGGAAAATGAGGGGGGATTACTTTCTGTTGCTAAATTCCTAGAGATTAAACAAAAGGGTCAGTGCAGCAAGGTCAAGGTAAGACAGAGCAGTCACACTGCTTTAAAGAGGATGGGAAATCTGTGAGGAAGTACACTGATTTGAGTGAAATGTCACACTTGTGTAATGGTAACTTTAAATATCAACCTCTGAGTCGAGCGATGTAAATATTTCACACTATCAGAGGGTTTCATGAAATCCGTATTGTTTGGTTTGTTCCTTCCAGAGCTTCTCTCTGTTCTTACATCTCAGTGTGTAATGATAAATAATGCATTCTCTCCCCCACTGCGTCGATACTACTTCATTAATGATATGAAGGATACATTTCAAAAAGTGAAGGTGGGGAACATAGAAATAGAAATTAACCCCATTACCACCAGCTTTCTACTTAGAAATAATGACGACTGACAATTCCAGGGTTAAAATGAAAAGTAGGTTGGATTTTGTTTTCTTTCTCTTCATTTCCCCCCTCCTCATACTGAGTCCCAGTCTTTGTTCTTTCTTTCGCGTGTGTCATTGTAACAACTGTCATGTAAGGTTAACGACAGCCCCTCATTACCCTTGTCAAATATGTAATAGTGTGGCCCAACAACAGGGCTGAATGGCTCCCGCTTGTCAGAGACCTATGTTTTACGTAGCAGATGGTCACTGTGTGGGGAGAGCCCTGTTCAGATCCATCAGCACCCTCCAGGACACGTGTATGTGGATAGCATTTTTCTCTGATGGGACAGCTCATGGATGGAATACTAATTAGGCACAGCAAGATGACTGAGGGTGTGTGTGTGTGTGTTGTCCTTCTTTGAATTATGTTGTGGTCAACAGAAGGAGGCAAGAGATGCAAAGGCCTTTGCTTTTGTCTTGTACAGCTCAATTTTAAACACATCAAGCAGAATCAGTGGGACTTGCTCTATATGTTTAGGATCGGGATGAAAAGGTGGTAAAATAACTTCTCATAATTTTGACATTTAAAAAACTATTCTGTTAAACCCAAATATTCTTGTATAGTTCAGACTTCCTTAGTGTGTGTGTGTGTATATATATATATATGAATCCTATGTTCCTATTCAGCCAGGGAGGTCTATTATTCTGAACTTGTGAATTAACTCAAGTTCAGCAATCTTGCATTGTAATTTCCCTTTGAATTTTTTTTGGCTGGACTCGAATCTAACTGTTCTACTGCAGACCAACACGGCTACCTTCTGAAACTGTTAGTTCTACAGGAACAGCAGTATTGAATTCTAAGTGAAGAGGCAAAAACCCATGACAAAACTGATTTCTTTGCTAATGAAGTTGCAATGAAAGTAACCTATTGCAAAGGACTTCACTAAATTAAGGCCTGATGATGGGTCTGTAAAAAACCAGTCATAGCCGTAGAGCATTGAACACATCTGGCCTTTTGTTTAACCTGCGTCCTCATTTGCTACATATGCAGCACTAGCACACTAGCACTGCAGTCATCCAGACCATGGATCACAGGTGCATTAATGCTGCATGTACTATAGGTAAGGAGAATTCAGTTAAATGAATAAACGGTCATTTGGTATGCTGCAGCTCCAATATCCCACAAATATGAAACTTGGAGGCTATTACAAATTGGTAAATTTCAGGTAAAACAAGGGAACACACTTCAAAGTTAGGAAGCTTTAGGATCAAATGACCTATCTGTAAAAAATAATTTTTGGCCCCGGTCACACGGGCCAGAAAACGCGAGGGGAGGTGTGGCTATTTGCGGCGCTGCAAGTAGCCACGTGACAACATGATCAAATGCATCGGCAGCAACCCACAGTTCTGGCTCTCGGCGTGTGCGCTGCAACGCAGATGGCTGGAGGGAAAAGCCATGCTGGTACGATCACACCAAGGGAGTCCGGAGGCAGTCCGTGGCAAACTGTTTGCTACCACCTTCGTTGAGGGGTTTTTTAATAGCGCATTTTTGGCGGCATGCCACGGGTTTGCCACGGGTGTGCTCCACTTCCCAGATGTTGTGGCGTGATCGCAGCCGGAAAATCTGCCATCCACTCGTGGCTCTCCCGCGGCAAATTCCCTGTGTGAGGGACAAGAAGCCTTGTCTGGGCCACAGTAAAATTCATTGGGAGGAAAATGTCTAGTAGAACTGCATGAATATAGTTGCTGTTTGTTAGCAAATGTGACCATTTTTGGGTCCAAATATTCTAGAAATACCAGTGTGATAATCTGCCTTATTCTTCTGCACAGTGTTGGCCATCCTATTTTGATCAATCTTTCTTGCCTCCAAACCCATAATTTCTGGCTGATTTATAGCATTCCCTCCCCCCCTTCCAGAACAACCTCTACTGCAACCTTTGGCAATGTCAGTCATAAATCTTTCATCACCAGTGAAGAGCCTATGCCAAGTATTTTCAAAAAGTTGCTGCAAATATTACGCATGGTGGCATCATGTTTTCTTTTCAGTCTCCAAGGGAGCTGTCAGGAAATGAGGGCAATTGTAGAAAAGGCTGGCTCAGCAGAACTCTGCCTCTCCTCAGAGCCCCTTTCTAGCAGTATGTTATCCCTGCCTGGAAAGAATCCTACAAATGGTGCTTTTGAAAACCAGGGGCAATTTCAGAAGCTTCCTGTTGGAAAGCAAATGAGAAAAGGCTCCAAACCAAGTGTCCTACTCAAAGTTGATGCTGAAGTATTGAAAAGTTAAGTGGTCCCATTTAGCATATTCAGTTTATCTAGTATAAGGCAAGGGAAGCACAATAGTATAAATGACACTTAATAAATATTAAGACGCTAAAGATATGTGTACAAAAGGTAATTGGTGCAAACACTTACCCAATCTGGGAGCCAAATCTTTCAGGTGGCATTATTCTGATGAAATAAAAGAATCCTTTTAGGAAGAATTAGACATAACAATCTTCAAATACTAAGTGGCATTTCAGAAACACCCAGCTAAAAGTTGAAACAAGCAAATACACTGTCAAGTATTCTTCTTCTGACTCACAGCTTGCTTGTAACGGACCATGTATTCAAACAAACAAAAAAAAACGAGTGCAAAAGTTCACTGAACAAAAGAAGAAGGTTGCCATATGCCAGTTTTCAGGTGGCCTGCATAATAATTTTGGCCACATGGGTGTTTTTTCTTTTTCTTTAAAGCCCAGGGAATGGACGTTTAACCATTGCTTCCACAGCAGTGAATTAATGTATGCAAATAAGTCATGGGCACATGCTTTATTCCGTATTGAAAGGGTAACTCCACTCAAAAGCAATGCATGTATGTTGTACCTCTTTAGGAGAAGAGCCCCAGATTGCTCCTTTTCTGCTGATGATGCTACCTCCTGTCTCCATTCACCTTAAAAAAAAAAAAAAGCAGAATAACCTACCTTCTTATCATAATTTCTCCCTAGGAAAAGACGACCACAGTGCAGTTCACTCTGGTTTGTACCCTCTTTTTTCAATTGAAAATATACAGTGTTCTTATATCGGTAGTACCACACTGATTTATACTATGGGAGTTGTATAATATATATTTATTACTTTGAGGCATATTTTATAATCTGAAACATGAGAGCAACAAAGAACATAATGGATGTTCCTTATCAGAGAACATCAAAGCACCCTGGAATACTTTTTATGCACTGTGGCTTGATAAGATTATTGTTGATTTGGAATTTTTTATATGCCAACCCGGAAATTTTGATATAGAATTGGGTCAGTAGTTAATCACTCCGCTCTCTTTTTTTGAGTCTGCTGCTGATCAGTTGAAATGTAAGCAGAATCCTATTCCCATCAGAGATGTGTGTGATACTGAATTTACTTATCACCTGCCATTGCAATTACTGTAATGTTTTTTGCATTTCAATGCTTGAGATGTCGACATCTCCAGAGTCAAAGAAGAAAATAAAACTGACATTACTGTGAAAAGTTCCTTCCCCTCAAATATGCAATAACAACAGTATGGTAGCCAGCTAGCTTTACACATGTACAATAATTGACAATAATTGACTTGCTTTTACCTTACTCACAGAAGTGGGAAAGTGGCAAATTAATTTAGTGGGATTAGCCACTCTCTAAAATAGGTTCAAATGTTTGTGAGATAATTCAAAGCATAGGGATCAAAACAACGACTTCATTTTACTGTCTCCTGCACCTAGAATTTAGTGGTAGGAAGAATAAATTAAAAAGAGAAGTGAAAAACAGCCAAACTCTATTCTGAATTTATATCCTGCTTTATGGCCTAGACCTTCAAAGCAGCTTACAAATTAAAAAGATAAGTCATAGAATCGAATATATAAAATATCAAATGCAGTACTCCATTAACATTTCAATAATACTAAATTATTACCTAACAAAGGAAGAACTATTAAAATATCAGCCATCAGACTATGATCCAGAGCCTACTCATGGTCTAGCAAATGCTTTTCTAAACCGGCTTGGAACCTCAGCCTAACAGTTTAGGTTGATAATTAAGGCCTATACTGCACATCTGTGAATAGTGTTACCAGCTCTGGGTTGGGAAATACCTTGAGATTGGGGGGGGGGTCTTGGGGGGGGCAGGGTTTGGGGAGAGGAGGGATCACAGCAGGGTACAATGACATAGAGTCCACCTTCCAAAGCAGCCATTTTCTTCAGGGGTAGGGATGGGTACAAACCAGCTCACAAAATAAAGTTCATCTTGAATTTTGGATGGTTCATGATTCACAAAGTGATGTTTGTGAGCTGAAGAGCTGCCATGAGCTTCCATGAATTTTGATGCAGTTCATGGCGGTTTGTGAAGAGCAGATAGCAGGGGGTTAAATAGTTCCAAGCCATTTTAACCCCTGCTTTCTGCTCTTCACGAAAAACAACTGTTTGGTTTAAATAGCTCATAGCCATTTAAACCCCTGCTTTCTGCTACCCATGAAAGTGATGGGGAGCAGAAAGCAGGAGGTTAAATGGCTTGGAGCCGGTTTATGCGGGGAGCAGAAATTAGAGGGTCAAATGGCTCCATTTAACCCCCTGCTTTCTGCTTCCTGCCAAAAGCCATTTCACCCCCTGCTTTCTGCTTGCCACTGCTTTTGGTGGTGAGCAGAAAGCAGGGGTTTAAATGGCTCACAAACTGATACAAACTGTTTCAATTGTAATAGTGGGAGATTTCCAGGCTCCATCTGGAGGCTGGCAACCCTATCTGTAAATTGGAGCAGTATATCCTGAAGATGATATGCTGGCCTATCTGGCAATACACCAGTTTCAAGTCATGCTGTTGTTGAGGTCTGAGGATAGGACTGCCCATGTACATCTCCAGGAATGCAGTTCTAGATGGAAGTCACTACCACTGAGAAGGCCTTTGAACTCATTTGCTGAGCTTCAGATTGCAGAGGAAACCCAACACAAAACCTCCTCAGGTGACCTGAATATTGGATGGGGTTTAACACGATCTCTAATGCAATTTCTATGACCATCCCTAATCAAGATTCAGACTACAACATTCTAGACCAGTTCGTTTTCAAACACTTTCCAAAGCTAGCCAAAGTAGAGTGAAAATACTCCTCAAAGAAGCTTATCAAAGCTAGAATGATCTCCTCCTCACTTTCTGGGCAGGGACCTGGAAAAAAAAATGACATGTAGTTGAGCACAAATGTGCACTGGATTTTTTTTAAATGTGCATTGACCTTTAAAGAACATGTACACTGCTTAAGAACTAACTCAGCCACAGGCAATTATAAAAATGTTCTAAATCTTCTGGGAGTTCAGTGGTGCTTTGCTGCCTTTCTCTCCTACAGACCATAGTGGAAACACTTTGCAAAGGAAGCAAGCAATTCAGAATTCCACTCTCCCAGACCATTCTGCGATGTTTGAATTTCTGTGTGAAACTGTACTAATATCACAATGTGGGCAGTCTATTGTACTACAGCAGGCATGTCCAACTTTGAACAGGTAGTGATCTATTTTTTCCAGTCAAAAGTGCCGGTGATCTATCACCATGAAAATAAACTTTTAAATTAGTTTCAAATTAGATTTTAACCCACTAAAGTTGGGTCCCACCGCCCCCGCCCACCATTTATAATACACCTTCTGTCATTTACTGGTAAGCAAAATAAGCAAAAACAAAACAGAGAGACGAAGATCCAGAAAGAACTGCGAACATTTTTATTTTTTATTGAGTTATAACTTTCTTTAACTGTCTCAATAACTTTCTTTAATTCAGAGTTATTTGTGTTAAATGTAGGTCAAGTATTGATCCAAGTGGGGTTGGTGATCTACCTATGACCCCTGTATGAACATACCTGTACTACAGTATCTAAATACAGACATTGAAAATACTCTTTCAGTTCTGTAGTTCAGGTGCAAACAATGCTTTACCATGCATTGGCTCCAGCTGGGACACAGGGCGAATAGTGAATGATATGAGACCACAGTGAGTTGTTCTTTTTGCGTTGCTGAGCTGGAGAATGAATAAAAGTACCAGACATCAGAAAGAACAAAAGAACAGCTGTATCAGACTAAAAGCCCACCCCAACAGCAGAGAACCATGCATCTCTGAATATGCTCAGGAACATTGGAGACAATTTCTGGGAACACAAACTATTTACCTGGCTGTGTTCTGAGTGCAATCAGCTGGATGATTCCTAGGTGATTCTTAGTACATGTCCTCCAACATTTGGCAGATGTCTGCTTGTTTGGAATTAAGTACAAAGCAAGCCTACAATGTGGGTAGTAAAGATACCCAATGAGTACTTCAGTAGTCTGGTGTCTGGCCAAAATGCATGAAATTGTGAACTTTGGAAGCTAGATGTGTACAAATGAAAATGCTAATTCAAAACAACACAGGAAAATACATACTGTGTTTTTGCCCCCCCAGCCAGAATAATGAGACAGACAACGGTTTGGAATAGAACAAGGGCCACTTTATTAACTATTTAACAGAACATTGTAGCAATACAACTAAGCAAGCATGGTACAGGCAAGGCAGGTGTCACTCCCTGACCAACCCCCTTGCCCTAGTAGGGCAGGTCACCCAGCTCTGATCGTGAGCCAACTCTCTGGCTCGTGACCAGCAGCCCAACAAACTGGTTGCCCTCTAGAAGCGCCTACCCCTGAAGCCATCCAACCTGCAGGGAGGAGCCTGCCCTAAAAGGATCCCAGCAGAGGTGATCACCATTTCCCACCCAGGACCCTGAAATCCGAAGGCAGTTCCTGATGACCCCTTGTTCCCTAATGGGATATGCCGTAAGGTGCTCACCAGTTCCGTTTTCTTGCTTGCATAAACCTGCCACAGCAAAGGTCAAGCCTCTGCTTTGGCCTTTGCTCCCCACTCAGCATCCTAATGCTGACCTAATCCCTTCCTCCAAGTCCTGTAAAAATATCCCATTGCCCTTGTCAGACAAATGCACCCCGTCGGCCCTATACAGGTCTGGGAACATGACCCGTTTATCGAAGTGCGGCAAAAACATACCCAACCCAGCATCCATGGCCTTTCTCAGCTGCCTATTAACTTTGCGTCTGGCGCAGTCAATACACCTGGGGTCCCCCAAGTTCCACCACATCTGGCGGGGCAGTGCTAGGCCTGAAACATCCTGCCGTGAGCCAGCCACCAGCTCACTGATCCACAGTGCCCCAAAAAAGGCAACCAGTGATGCAGCATGAAACAGGGCAGCCTCATAGCCATCAGCGCACAACATGTGCCACTGATTCCTGAGCCTCCTCAATATTGCTGGGGTCAAAGGTTCTCTGATGTCAACTACCCTGCCGCTCTCCCTGGACCAGCCCTTGAGCATCTTCCGGATACAGAAATAGCCCGTCTTGTCTATATGCCCAGATGCCTTGCTGGCATAGGCCAGCGTGGACAATTTGGCCCTGATGGAACGAGCTGACAAGCCTTCACCCCTTAGCTTCACGCAGAAATGCATTAAATGAGGAACAGGTATGGGCCAAACTTGCCGCAGGCCAGCTCCCTCCCTGAAGGATAGGAACTGCTTACCCGCCCTCAAATAAGCGCTGCGTGTGGAAGCGTCAAGAGCCAAGCTCATTGCCCTATCGGCCTCAGCCCGCCAATCTGCCACACCTCAGCTGGCATACACACCGGGAACTGGTCAGCTTCTGGAGCCAGCTGACGGAATCTCTCCATCTGTTTTTGAGAGAGAGCATCAGCGACCCCATTATTAACACCCGGCACATGCCTAGCCTTGAACATTATATTATTATGCAAACACTGTAGAGTGAAGGCTCTGACCAGAGCCATAACCCTGGGGGACTTGGACGTCAAGGAGTTGATTACTTGTACTGTGGACATGTTGTCGCACCAGAAGTGGACGGTGTGGTTGGCAAAGTCCCATGACCAAATCCACACTGCTGCGACAATCGGAAGGAATTCCAGGAAGGTGAGGTCTTTGACCCAACCTGCCTGAAACCATTCCTCAGGCCAGTCCCCAGCACACCAGTGACCCCAGAAATATACTCCAAAGCCGGAGGAACCTGCAGTGTCAGATGCAATCTGCAGCTCCGCTTCAACTAGGAGGTCCTCACGCCAAAAGGAAACCCCGTTGTATGAATCTAAAAATTGCTTCCATACAAGGAGGTCATCCTGTATCCCCTTAGTGACCCTAGTCCTATGATGGGAAAGATGTAGACCCTTCATAGGCTCGCAGAGTCTCCTAAAAAAAGCCCTTCCGGGTGTCACAACTTTGCATGCAAAGTTGAGGTGACCAAACACCTGCTGCAACTCCAGCAGGGTTATCTTATTCTTTGCCCTAGCTGTATCTATTAATTTATCCACAGCCAATTTGCAGAACTGCTTCACCGTGTCAATTTATATGCCCAGGAAAGTCAAAATAGTGGTGGGGCCTTCGGTTTTTCCTGGGCAAGAGGAACTTCCTAGTAGGGCAGGTTTTTCCTGGGCAAGAGGAACTCCCAGCTCCCTTGCCAGATTAATGAAGCTGGACAGCAAAAAGGCACGTTGACCCGTACCCTTCTTTCCTGCCAATAAATAATCATCAAGGTAATGGGCAGTACTGCTGAGACCCGTCCTGTACCACAAGGCCCATTCCAGAAAGGAACTGAACCTCTCAAAAGCAGCACAGGACACCAAGCACCCAATCGGAAGGGCCCTATCCATGTAGAATTTACCCTCAAAAGCAAATCCCTGGAGCTTGAAATCGGCTGAGTGGACAGGAAGGATGTGGAAGGCTGACTTAATGTCACATTTTGCCGATTTCACTCCCTGTCCACAGCTGTGCACCACCTGCAGGGCCTGATCAAAGGAGGTGTACCTAACAGAACACAACTCCTCAGGTATCACGTCATTCACCGACTCACCACGTGAGTAAGACAAGTGGTGAATGAGGCGATATTCTCCAGGTGCTTTCTTCAGCACAACTCTCAATGGGGAAACCCTCAAATTGCCAACTGGGGGAGAAGGAAAAGGACCAAGGACTCTACCTTTCATACATTCCTTGGCGATTTCCCCCCTAGCTATTTGCTCCATACCTTGCACTGATTTCAAGTTAGGAGCTATGTACGGAGTCCTACATCCTTGGAAAGGTATCCTAAACCCCAGCATGAAACCTTCCAGGAGGTAAACACAATCTCGTTGTTTCAGATAACCCCGCAACCAATGCTCCAAAACTTTTATCCTAATTGAGCTTCCCTCCTCTACCACCCCCGACCCTTCGGCTTAGGGCAGTTAGAGAATGCATGGGGCCCTGCGCATAATGGACACTCATGCTGGAAGGAACAGACCTTGCGACCACACGTCCCCTGGGAGGTGAACTCCCAACAAAGTGGGTGTCACTGAACTGCCTTCCCCGCCTTGGTGTGGGTAGCCGACTGACTCTGAGGCCTATGAACAGAATGTCTGCTATGCGACCTCTCAACCCCAGATGCCTTAGTCGTGGACATAATCTGAAGCCATAAATCGGGGTGTATCCGATCCCACCTCATGGCTGGATTCATGGCCTCATGAATACGAAATTCTTCATCATACTGCGACCAAGCTGGGCTTGGGAAATCAGTGACTGCCTTGTAAATAATATCCATGTATTGGAGCAGCACAACTGCCCTCCATGGATGGTGCCTCACAATCACTGTTGCATATCTTAAGAACCCCGGGAACCAGTTTGCTCAGGTTCTATCCACAACCCACCTCTTCAAGTGTTCCTTTTCCCGCTCATCAAGGTCTTCCTTATCCTTTTCCCCTAACTCCCGATATAATAAGGAAAATATGTCTATATACTCCCCCTTAAGGGCAGCACAGAATTGCCAGATGGTATGGCACCTGCTGATACTGTATCATAGGACACAACCCCCAGATTTGCATACCCTGAACTTGGATGTGGATAGCCCCATCCCAGCCAAACCCCAGGGGGCGGTGGCAGAACACCACTCCCGCAACCTGCATAGTGTGTATAACAGGTGGGTGTCATGTGTGTGGTGGCCACAGGAGTGCCCTGGGGGCAGGGACCCCATTGCCAATGGGAAACACTCTTGTCAGTGTGTTCTTCCTTACCATCCTTCTTAGGGGACCCCTTATACACCTCCACTTGGAGCTCCTCCGTGTCCTGCCCTTGCTGGCCCAATAATGACGCATCGTAATCCTCCCCCACTGGTGATCCCTGCTTATCCTCTAAAAATGCCAAGCGGGCCAGAACCTGTGCCTGAAAGGAAGTATCAGAATTAGAATCCCCTTTCGCTCCCCCCCCCCGACATTCCCCTTCTGTGGAGTGCCCCTCTACCATTCCAGTACCTCAAGCCTTTGCAGAATCACAGCATTAACTGGGTCATCGTCCTCTTCATCAGATGGGACAACCGGCACAGGGTGCGCAGGGGGCCACTTAGGGGCTGGTTGCTTGCCCTTGGCCTTACCTTGGCCCTTCCTAGAAGCCATCACACTATATGATTTTTAAAATTGAACTAAAATGTGAATGCTTAAAATGGCCACCAGAGAACCCTCCTCAAAATGGCCACTAGGGTCGATCTCCTCAAAATGGCCGCTTTTTGAATGCCCTACAGAAGATGGCTGCCTCTCCCAAGCCACACCACAATGCTATTGCAGTACCACCACCTGCCTATAGGAAGTTGTCCATCCTCCAGGCCAAATCACTACCCTTTCCCACTATGCCTCCCCACAGCCCAAAGACAGGAGTGTGTGGCCACTAGACAATCTCACCAACTGGCTGCTAACACTTATGTCCCTTGGACAGATAGCAATGGGGAAAGGGGGGATTTAAGGGATGGGAAAGGGGGGTGTCAGGAAGCAGCCTCACCAACTGCAGCCACCCTCACACCTCTCTACTGTTCCCTATCCCTCAGCCTACTATGTTCGGGTCGTGTGAATGTTTTGGTTTTCCTTTTTTCCTCTTTTTTAAATAACAGGGGGCCGCAGTGAGCAGCCTGCCACTTCAAGTCTCCTGCTGCTACCACCTTCTGGCTCTCGCGCTGCAGCCAATGGCCTCCTCTCTGTCCACGAGTCGCCGCTGCCATCGATGGGCCGCCACCGCCAAAACCGGTCACTACGAAATTGCCCCCACTGCCCCGAGCTAACTGCCGCCACCCTTTTGAACCACCACCGTCGCACTCAAGCACAAAAATGTGGTGAAAGCCAGCCAGCCCCACAGCTCTCCCTCAGGCATTCCAAGCCAGCACGGCCCTCCCTTGGATGAACCAATGCTGTGGAAATGGGCCACCGCTGATCGCCCTCCCTCCTGGCTCCCTACAGGTAGGCCTATGCCCTCCCTGGCGCACTCGGAGTTGTTACAGCACCAACGAGCACGCGGAGCAACTGCAAGGCAGGAGCGGAGCCTAGCCTACTTTAAAAATTGCCAGCTCCGCCCCCTGCCACATCCAGATACATGGCGTCCCGTTCTGTTGCCATCCCATTCTTTGGGGTGGCAAAATAGACCCCGCCCACCAGCGGCGTTGCCGGGAGGACGGGAGCTTCGTTAGTGCTTTGATGGTTTGTATGCACCAGAAGAGTTCCACAGACACTAAGGACCTTGCAGAAGCAGAAACAAGGAAAAAACCCTTGCACTATACCCTGCTCTAAGATAAACTTGGCATATTCTGAACTGTTTTTGCACTTTTTGAGAACTGTAAAACATAGGAAGGAAAGTGCTAGACACTGCTGAAGTTCACTTGCAAGTGAAATGCAACACTGTGCTAACAAACAATCAAACTATAATGTTAATTTTAAATACTGCTTATTAAATAAATTCAATAGGTGGATTCAATTACACTATAGATGCTAAATATAAATACAGTTCCCAAGATATCATCAATTTTGCACAAATTTTCACAAAATAATAATGAGAGACTGCAGTGCTCATAAATACATATGGACACACCAATCAACTCAACGAGAGTATTTTTGACTTTTGCAGATTCCAGCAGCAGATGAGTCACACAAATGTAAGCTGATGACAACACACATTCTGGATATAAGCACATTTCAAGAAGCTGTTTGAAGTTGTGGTTCTCATCCAAAACCTCATGTTGATTTTATTTATTTATTTATTTATAAATTCAATGTATAGCCCGCCCTCCCCGCAAACGCGGGCTCAGGGCAGCTCACAAATAGTCATAAGCCAATACATAAAACACATTAAAACCATATAAAATCATTACTACAATATTACAATATAATAAGTGCTCTAGATGTTCCAGAATGATCTTCCATAAAGATGATGTCTCAAAGATGGTACACCCAATCAATGCTGTCAGTTCCACGTGACACTGTCGCTCTCTCTTCCCAGGGCCAGATGCTCATGATGGTAACATAGTGATGGTACAATAGTGGCGGCTCCTACTCAAACACCTGGTAGAAAAGCTCTGTCTTGCAGGCCCTGTAGAACTGCGCAAGGTCCCGCAGGGCCTGGATCTCCTCCGGGAGCTCGTTCCACCAGGTAGGAGCCACCACCGAAAAAGCTCTGGCTCTGGTAGAAGCCAGTCTGGCCTCCTTGGGGCCTGGCATCGTCAGGAGATGTTGTGTCCCCGACCGTAGTGCTCACAGGGGAACATATAGGGAAAGGCGGTCCCTTAGGTATGTTGGACCCAGGCCATATAGGGCTTTAAAGGTAAGAACCAGCACTTTGAAGCGAATCCGGTACGCTATCGGTAGCCAGTGCAGTGCTTTCAGCACAGGCCAGATGTGGTCCCGACTAGGAAAACCCATCAACAGCCTGGCCTCAGCATTCTGCACCAGCTGCAGCTTCCGGATTTGCAACAAAGGCAGCCCCATGTAGAGAGCATTGCAGTAGTCTAGCCTCGAAGTGACCATCGCATGGATCACTGTGGCCAAGTTGCCGCGGTCGAGGAAGGGAACCAAGTGCCGCGCCAGCCAAAGGTGGTAGAAAGCTGAGTTAGCAGTGGCTGCCACCTGGACCTCCATGGTTAGCGAGGAGTCCAGGAGCACTCCCAAACTCCTAACCTCCGGCGCTGGCACCAAAGGCACCCCATCGAAGGTTGGGAGAGGGAGCCACAACCCAAGACCAACCTGACTCAGGCCCAGGACCTCTGTCTTCACAGGGTTTAGCTTCAGTCGACTCAGTCGGAGCCAACCAACCATGGCCTGCAACACCCGGTGCAGATCTTCTGGACTGGAGCCCGACCGGCCGCCCAACATCAGATAGAGCTGGGTGTCATCTGCATATTGGTGACAACAAAGCCCATACCTCCGGGCAATCTGGGCAAGGGGGCACATGTAGATGTTAAACAACAT
This sequence comes from Gekko japonicus, assembly GCF_001447785.1. Lineage (NCBI taxonomy): Eukaryota > Metazoa > Chordata > Lepidosauria > Squamata > Gekkonidae > Gekko > Gekko japonicus. The sequence continues at coordinate 741,242 of NW_015166423.1, forward strand.
CGCGGAAAGAATTGCCCCCTGAGGCACCCCACACTCAAGAGGATGTCTCCGGGACTGCTGTTCCCCTATCACCACCCTTTGTCCCTGACCTCAGAGAAAAGAGGCAAGCCATTGAAGGGTGAGCCCCTGAATCCCCACGTTGGCGGGGCGGTGGGTCAGCAGCTGGTGGTCGACCATATTGAATGCGGCCAACAGATCTAACAACAAGAGCACCGCCACACCACCTTGATCCAGATGCCTTCGGAGGTCGTCAGTAAGAGCGACCAGTACTGTCTCTGTCCCATGTCCCCGGGCGAAAGCTGGATTGGAAGGGATCTAGGATGGAAGCATCATCCAGAAAGCTCTGCAGCTGTACCGCCACCACCCACTCAATAAGTTTGCCCAAATAGGGCAAATTGGACACCGGCCGATAGTTCGCCAATTCAGCCGGGTGCAGAGAAGGTTTTTCCAAGAGAGGGTGGACCATTGCATCCTTGAGCGCCTCCGGGAACCGTCCCTCCGAGAGGGACATGTTGATAATATCCCTGAGAGTACCTCGCAACCCCTCATGACCCGCTTTGATGAGCCAGGAGGGGCACAGATCAAGGTTGCATGTGGTTGGGCGCACCGATGCAAGCAATCTATCAACTTCCTCCAGGCTGAGCAGGCTGAAGCACTCTAAACCCAGAACCGAAGACGTGCAAGGGGCCTCAAGTTTGCTCACTGTCTCAACTGTGGCAGGGAGGTCACGGCCGAGTGCCAAGACTTTATCTGCAAAATAGCTCACAAATGCCTCGCAGTCAATATCCAATTCCCTAGCATTTTGCCTGCCCTGTGGCAGAGCTGTTAAAGACCGAATTGTTCTAAATAATTGGGCTGGGCGCAAGCTCGCAGATGCAATCCTGGTCACATAGAATCCTCTCTTTGTGGCCTTGACTGCCATCTCATAGGATCTCATAAACGTCCTATAGGATGCTTTTGATGCCTCGTCACGAGCACGGCACCACCATCTCTCTAACCATCTCAGCTCTCGCTTCATCAGCCGTAGCTCCTCGGTATACCAGGGCGCCAGCCTAGAGCGAGTGCGGAGAGGGCGCCTGGGAGCGATTTAGTCAATGGCTGCAGAGCGTCGGCAATGCCAATCCTCCACAAGCTCATCCAACGAACCACCAGGGGGCCTCGGATCCCATAGAGCCATCTGAAGCCGCATTGGGTCCATTTGGCTCCTCGGGTGAGCTAAAATCTGCTCACCGCCTAAACAGGGTCGAGGTGGAACATTCAGACGGGCCTTCAGTGCATAGTGGTCCAACCATGGTACTGCTTCTGCAGTAATCTGGTCCACCATCAACCCTGCTGCGAAGATCAAATCAAGCGTGTGACTGGCCCGATGCATGGGAGCCGATACGAATCTTGAACCAATGCCTTATTTCATTCAAATCAGCATGAAGTGTGTGATGACTGCCTTATCAGATTTCTGATCTTGGCAAAAAGGTTCTTTTGAGTCACTCCTGGGCTCCTCACTGTTAGTGACGGGGTTAGTATCGCCCCACTAAGGGTTGGGAACCAAATTCCCGATCCCATCTCCCAATGACTCAGGAATAGGACTTCCATTTTAGATGGATTCAATTTCAGCCAGCTCTGCTGTAACCAACCAGCCACAGCCTCCAAAGCCCTGGCTGGGATATCTGGGGCAGAGATCATCCATCCATCAACAGATACAGCTGGTATCATCACTGTACTGATGACAGCCCAGCCCAAACCCTCAGATCAACTGGACAAGGGGGCACATGTAGGTGTTAAATAACATCGGGGAGAGGATTGCCCCTTGTGGGACACCGCATACAAAAGGGTAACACGGAGAAACCCTCTCCCCAAGTGCCACCCTCTGTCCCTGACTGTGGAGGAAAGAGACCAGCCATTGCAAGGCTGTCCCTTGTATCTCCATGTTGGCGTGGTGGTAGATCATAAGACTCTAATTGACTGTGTCAAACACTGCCATTAAGTCAAGCAACAAAAGCAGCACTGACTCAGCTTGATCCAGGTGCCTCCAGAAGTAATCTGTGAAGGTGACCAATGCCATCTCCATCCCATAGCCAGGGCAGAAGTTGGACTAGAATGGATCCAGGATGGTGGAATCATCCAGGAAAACCTGAAGCTGTTCAGCTGCCACTATCTCAACTATCTTACCCAGGAATGGAAGGTTCGATACTAGGCAGTAGTTGGCTAGGACCAAAGGGTCCAGAGATGGCTTTTTCAAGAGCGTTCTCATCACTGCCTCCCTTAAAGTCCCTGGAAGAATCTCTGAAGTAAGGGATAAGTTGATAAATTCTCCCAGTGGAACCCGTACTTTGTCTCCACTGGCCTTTACCGGCCATGATGGGCAGGGGCCCAGGAGATGGGCTTCACAGCAGTCAACCTCATTCTGGAAGAGTTGACTGAACTGGTCCAATATTGGACCAGAAGATAGTCATGGGGCTTCCAGTTCACATACTGTATCCACCATGGCTGGCAAGTCCTGGCAGAGCAACAAGACTTAATCTGCAAAGTAGCTTGCAAAGGCCTCATAGATAATTTCTAATTCTCTAACATTTTGGGTTCCTTGAGGAAAGGAAATTAGTGATTTTATTATTCTAAATAATTGTGTTGGGCGAGAGCTTTGTGAGTTTCATTGCCACTTCATAGGTTTTCATAAACTTCCTATAAGATGCTCTTGCTGCCTCATCATGAGTACGCTGCCACCTTTGCTCTAGCTGTCTTAGCTCCCATTTCATCCTCCATAGCTCCAGGGTATACCATAGAGCTAGTTTGGTATGGGAGCAAAGAGGGTGTGGGGAGCGATTTTGTCGATAGCTTTGGAGAGTTGGCCATGCCAATCCTCCACCAGTTCATTTAATGAGACGCTAGGAAGCATTGGATCCCACAGAGCATTCTGGAAGCTTATAGGATCCATTAGTCTCTGCAGATGAGCATAGATCAACTTGCCGCCTAAACAAGGTGGGGTAAGGATGCTTAGCTGAACCTTCAGGGCAAGGACTGTGCGAGGTAAACTGCATCTATGACTTCCAGGTCCACATCTATTCCCATCCCAAAAATCAAATCTAGCATGTGGCCTGCTCAGTGTGTGGGAGCTGATACAACTTGGAAGAGTCCTAGTGCTGCCATGGATGACACTAGGTCTATAATCTGAGAGAAGGCTGCATCATTAACAGGGACATTATAGTTCCCCAGAACGAATAGTGTGGGGTGTTCCAACACCCAGCCTGACACTGCCTCCAACAGGCCCAGCAGGATATCTGCTGGTGTGTTAGGTGGTCAGTGCACCAGCCAAATAGCCAGACTCTCCTCAGCATCCCACACCAGGCCAACACATTCAATACCAGAGATTTTTGGTGCGGGGAGGAGAAAACCTCCTGAACAAGAACCGCCACCCCTTCCCCACTTTTTTGGTCTGAGGCTGATGAAGGACCGAGAAACCTGGCGGGGGGGAGCTGTTTCAAGGTGACTGTCTCACCATCCTGAACCTAGGCCTCAGTCACACATGCCAGGTCCACATTTTGTACTGCAAGATTTATTAGTGTTGCAGCCTCCTATAAATTGTACATTCGTGTATCATTACTATTTTGTGAAAATTTGTGCAAAATTAATACCTCAGGAATTATATTTATTTCTTATTTTTTATTTTCAAAGCATACACAACATAAAAACAAACACACAAACATAAAATGAGTACATTATTAGATATCAGTTTTCTCTGTATTAAACTACCTCATACATAATTTTAAATTATGTCAATTTTCCACCTTATGCATATAATATTTTGCAAATATATAATTATTATTTTCTATCAACTTAACCTTTGTCTAAGCATTTTGATATATTCTTCCATTAGCTATGTATAGTTATATGGTTCTTATTTTCTTCTGACTTGGATTATCAAAACATCTCTCTCTCTCTCCATATAATAATTTTGCAACTATAAGTATATACTTCTTATTTTCTACCAACTTAACCTTTGTCTAAGCATTTTAATATATCTTTCCATTAGGTATAAATAGTTATATGATTCTTATTTTCTTCTGGTTTGGATTATCTAAACATCTTTCTTCCTCTCTCTGGACTCATTTTTTAGTCCATCTATAGGATCTTACTCCACTGTAAGCATCTAGATTGCCCTCAAGAATTTTAACTTTCCATCCTCTGCCTTCTTTTCTCCCTGATTTCTCCTTTTAAGTTTTAAAGTCTTAAAGTTTTAAGTTTAAAAAGACAAATCTGTGTCTTTTTTCCTTGTAGGTATAAACGTTGTTTTCTGGAAGTAGCCATCTGTAGTCAATTCTTGAAGTGGCTTGAAGTTCCATAGATTGTTTTCTTTTGTCTCTCTGAATCAATATATAAGTCACTGTTTTGAGAGTTTCATCAGTGTTAGTATTTGTATAGAATCTTAGATGCACTTCTGTAAAAGTTTTATTTCTCTTTGTAGGTTCAAATTCCATTCTGTAGATCATATCAGTTTGATTGTAGGCTTCTTCTATATAGGAATATGCTTACTTCTCCTCCTTCGGTTGTGGCTGACCTTCCTCCATCTTATTTGGTGTTTGTTGTTGCAGTAGATCCATTTTATCTTGCTTAAGAGCAAATAATTCTTTAACCGCTTTTACAGCAGCAGTGACCGAGTTTTGAATTAAGGTTTGGAGGTCTTCAAACGAAACTTGTACTAACTTGTTATTTACAGGTTTCAATACACCTGAAAATACAGCCTCTGGCACGTTTTGTAATCTATCTGTGCCATCCATTTTTGAAGCAGTATGTTAGAACCAAAGAATCTCAAACTTATTTTTCAACAAACCTTTACAGTCTCGCCACTCCTAATATTTATAAAACAATAACTATTGTATCCATATTAAGGGCAAAGTCAATATCAACAGAGGTCAAGGATCTTATCATTTACATTACAAGACAAGGCAATCAGAACAAAATGTACTTTATAATTCAGCAAACATAAACATAGAGTGTTATGGGAGTATAGTGTATAAAACGTTCAGGATAAAATCCAGTTCTCCTTTCTTCCTTAAAAAAATAAAATATTTATAATCCAATTATTGAGATATGGTCAATTATATTCCTTATTGAAATGAAATATATTATAATCCTGTATAAAGTGTTGATATAGTTCCAGGTACTTTGTAGATATAAAGTGTTGACATAGTCCGAGATACTTCCGGTGCTCCTGGGGAGGGGAAAGTATAGCGGTGGGACCTGGCGGGGGGGGAAAGGAAGAGGGTGGAGAAATAGAAAAGCTCAGCCCTCTTTCAGCCTGCATCCCATCCTGAGGGATGTTGGCAGAGGGGCTAGGGTGGATAACTCTTCTCCAACATTGGCGCTGTGTAACGCCAGGTCTATAAATAATAACATCATGGTCCTCCGGGACTTTCTGCAAGAGCAGAATGTAGACCTGGCATCATGACCGAGACCTGGGTGAGGGAAGGGGAGATAGTAGCTCTCTCCCAGCTAGCCCCTCCTGGGTTCTTGGTCCTTCACCAATCACGGACTAGGAGGCAGGGGGGAAGAGTGGCTCTATTCATCTGGGATGCTTACTCCTATAGGACATCGTGATTTTCACGATGAGGGTAAAAGTGGACCGGGTTACTGCCCAGGCAGTCCCATGGTCGGACCACCATGCCCAGCCCAATTATTTAGAACATTTTGGTTGATAACTATACTGCCACAGGGCAGGCCAAATGCTAGAGAACTGGATATAGGCTGTGAAGCATTTGCGAGCTACTTTGTGGATAATGTCTTGTCGCTCCACCTTGACCTCCCTTATTGGTATAGCCAACTCTCCATGGCCATTGATGAAATTGCTCCCCAGCACCCTTTGTGCTCTTCCTCTAGGTTTGCTCCCTGGTTCACCCAGGAGTTGCGGCTTATGAAACGGGAGCTGAGATGGCTAGAGAGACGGTGGCAGCCCACTTGAAACGAAGCTACAAGAGCATCTTATAGGATGTTTATGAGATCCTATGAGATGGCAGTCAAGGCCATGAAGAGAGAGATCTATGTGGCCATGATTGCATCCATGAGCTCCTGCCCAGCCCAATTATTTAGAACAATTTGGTTGATAACTATACTGCCACAGGGCAGGCCAAATGCTAGAGAACTGGATATAGGCTTTGAAGCATCGAAGAAGCAACTTTACTTTGTGGATAAAGTCTTGTCGCTCCACCTTGACCTCCCTGCCACAATTGAAACAGTGAAACAGTGAGTGAGCTTGAGGCTCCACACACGTCTTCGATTCTGGTTTTGGATCATTAGCTGAGATGGCTAGAGAGACGGTGGCAGCCCACTTGAAACGAAGCTACAAGAGCATCTTATAGGATGTTTATGAGATCCTATGAGATGGCAGTCAAGGCCATGAAGAGAGAGATCTATGTGGCCATGATTGCATCCATGAGCTCCTGCCCAGCCCAATTATTTAGAACAATTTGGTTGATAACTATACTGCCACAGGGCAGGCCAAATGCTAGAGAACTGGATATAGGCTTTGAAGCATCGAAGAAGCAACTTGTGGATAAAGTCTTGTCGCTCCACCTTGACCTCCCTGCCACAATTGAAACAGTGAAACAGTGAGTGAGCTTGAGGCTCCACACACGTCTTCGATTCTGGTTTTGGATCATTTCAGCCCATTCAGTCTAGAGGAAGTTGACAAATTGCTCCTAGCTGTTCGCCCTACCACATGCTGCCTTGATCCGTGCCTGTTGTGGCTAATTAAAGCAGGCTTTGATGGGTTACGAGGCACCCTGTAGGAGATTATCAAGTCTCTCACAGAAGGTCAGTTCCCTGGGGCGCCAGTTTGGTGTAGTGGTTAAGTGCGTGGACTCTAATCTGGGAGAACCGGGTTTGATTCCCCACTCCTCCACTTGCACCTGGCTGGATGACCTTGGGCAAGCCGTAGTTCTGATAAGAGCTGTTCTTGAAAAAGAGCCATTTCTGTCAAGAGCTCTCTCAGCCCCACCTACCTCACAGGGTGTCTGTTGTGAGGAGGGGAAGGGAAAGGAGTTTGTAAGCCGCTCTGAGACACCTTTGGATAGTGAAGGGTGGGGTATAAATCCAATCTCTTCTTCTTCTCAAGGAGCCAGTGGTCTGCTCTCTCCTGAAAAAACATCTCTGGATCAGGCTGAATTGGCCAATTATCGGCCGGTTTCCAATTTGCCCTCTTTGGGAAAATTGACAGAGAGGGCAGTGGCGGCTCAGCTACAGAGCTTTTTGGATGACGCTTCCATCTTAGATCCCTTCCAGTCTGGCTTTCGTCTTGGGCACGGGACGGAGATGGCACTGGTCGCCCTCATGAATGACCAATGGAGGCATCTGGATTGGGGCGGAGTGGCAGTGACGTTGTTGTTGGACCTGTTGGCGGCGTTCAACATGGTTGACCACCAGCTCCTGATCCACCACCTTGCCGACATTGGAATTCAGGGGTTTGTCCTGCAATGGCTCACTTTTTTTCTCCATGGTCAGGGACAAAGCGTAGCACTAGGGGAACAGCAGTCCAAGATGCATTCACTGGAATGTGGTGTGCCTCAAGGGGCTGTGCTTTCCCAGATGTTGTTTAACATCTACATGCTCCCCCTTGCCCAGATTGCCCGGAGGCATGGGCTGGGTTGTCACCAGTATGCTGATGACACCCAGCTCTATCTTGTTTGGTGGCCGGTCCGGCTCCAGACTGGAAGACCTGAACCAGGCATTACAAGCTGTGGCTGGTTGGTTTAGGCTGAGTCGGCTGAAACTTAATCCGATGAAGACAGAGGTCCTGTGCCTGGGTCAGGGCAGTGCAGCGGTGGGGATCCCACTCCCAACCTCTGATGGGGTGCTGTTGGTGCCAGCGCTGGTGGTGAGGAGCTTGGGAGTGCTCCTGGATGCCTCCTTATCAATAGAGGCTCAGGTAGCAGCCACTGCCAAGTCAGCTTTCTACCATCTTTTGCTGATTAAACAGTTGGTTCCCTTCCTTGACCGCGATAACCTGGCAACAGTGATCCACACAATGGTCACCTCAAGACTAGACTACTGTAATGCTCTCTACATGGGGCTGCCTTTGTCGCAAATTCGGAAGCTGCAGCTAGTGCATAATGCTGCTGCCAGGCTTCTGATGGGTCCCCCCAGGTGGGAACACATCTAGCTTGTGCTAAAGTCACTGCACTGGCTGCCAATAGCATACCGAATTCGCTTCAGGGTGCTGGTTCTTACCTTTAAAGCCCTTTATGGCCAGGGTCTGACATACCTGAGGGACTGCCTTTTCGCATATTTACCCCAGAGAGCACTACGGTTGGGGTCACAAAACCGATTGACCCTCCCGGGCCCAAAAGATGCCAGGCTTGCAACTACCAGGGCCAGGGCCTTTTCAGTGGTAGCTCCATCCTGGTGGAATGAGCTCCTGGAGGAGATCAGGGCCCTGCGGGATCTTTTACAATTCCGCAGGGCCTGCAAGACGGAGCTCTTCCACCAGGCCTATAATTAGGAGCCGTCACTACATTAGCATCATATTAACAGCTACAGTCCTGGCCCTTGGCCTTTGACATCTAGCCTGCACCGCCTGATCGTTAGGAAGGTCAGGAACAAAATGATGGAGAAGATCCGTGCCTGTCGTGGCTAATTAAAGCAGGCTGTGATGGGTTACGAGGCACCCTGTAGGAGATTATCAAGTCTCTCACAGAAGGTCAGTTCCCTGGGGTGCCAGTTTGGTGTAGTGGTTAAGTGCATGGACTCTAATCTGGGAGAACCGGGTTTGATTCCCCACTCCTCCACTTGCACCTGGCTGGATGACCTTGGGCAAGCCGTAGTTCTGATAAGAGCTGTTCTTGAAAAAGAGCCATTTCTGTCAAGAGCTCTCTCAGCCCGGAGTGAGACCGGAAAGAGTTCTTCACACCTCCATTCCTTTGTCTTTTTAAATTTTAAAGGGGCTTTTCATTAGGTAGATTCTGCTATTGTTGCTTTTAAGTGTACTCACGGTGATTCTTCATCGATGATATCGATGAGGTCCAATTTCTTCCCCTTTCCTGGGTAGTCATGGCTGGGCGCCCATGTCTGACGTGGGCATTCTCAGTTTGCTCCTGCATCAAGGCAACTCTCAGACTTCCACCTGCTCGCTGCCTCTCTTCGGCGGCGGGCAAGTCAAGTCCCCTGCAATGAGCTCCTCTTTGGGAAGCTCATTGGAGTTTGGGAGCCCCAAACCCCTCTATAGGAGCCGCCAATCTGGGTGTCACACGGGAGCTCGCCCTGGTGCAACCGTTCTCACCGCGCCAAAACCCTGCCTCTGGTAATTATATTTATATTTAGCATCTATATTGTAATTGAATCTACCTATTGAATTTATTTAACAAACAATGTTTAAAAGTAACATTATAGTTTGATTGTTTGTTAGGATGGTGTTGCGTTTCACTTGTCAATTTATACACCGCGGTCCCTAGATTTATTTCTGAAGTTTTTTGCAAGCAGAACTGCACCTAAGTCTATTTATATTTCTGCTTTTGCTTCACTGGGTCCAGGCTTATGCAATTTTTTACGCAATCTACTTTTTACTAATTAATTTGTTGTGAAGAATTCTTGTTAGGACACATCTTACTTTCATAGCACAAAACTATTTGGGATATCAAAATGTAGAAAAGAACAGCAAAACTCTATGATGCCATTAAGATTGTGTTTCTCCAGTCAAACAAAGATCATTAACAAGATCTAGTCTTGGGTAGAAATTTAGTATTTATATCCCACCTTTCCTCATGGCTCAAGCTGGTTGATTCAAGGTGCCCTATACTGGTCCATTGAACCAAGTATTGTCTTCTCAGACTAGCTGCGATTCTCTGAGGTTTAGAGAAAGGTCTTTCTCAATCCAGCTGCCTGACAGTAACCATAAATACATGGACTGATCCTGAGACCTTGTGCTTACAAAGCAGATGCTGAGCCCTTCCTCTGTGGCCTAACATATGTCTACACAGCACAAGAGAATAAAGTCATCTTGGTAACCTTACTTGGCTGTCTTAGCTTTTTTATGCAGCTGAAAGGTTTTTGTGAATTGGGCTCTTGATTTGTATTAAATAGAATCAGATTGGGCTCTTGATTTGTATTAAATAGAATCAGATTCCTCCCTCCCTGGTGAGTCATTTTATGGTATTTATGCTGTGTTCACTGTGTTTTGGACCCAATTCAGATTATTATGTGTTGATCCAACTATGTGGTGTCTCTTAAAATCACTGCATGTTCTGAAAACTCTCTCAAAACTTAAAACCAATAGGACTCTTCTGACTTAATACAACAGTGTTTTCCAAATTATACCTGTGGCATAATGCTTGTAGTCAAAAGTGGTGCAGTCTGAGGCTGCAATCAGATGATCTGGTGTCCCTGCTGTTCCTTTCTGGATTTAAAATGCATGATCAGACAGCAACATCTCTCTCCCATTCCCCAGTCATTGGCACCCTGTTCTCACCTGTCTTTGAACCAGAGGTATTTGGCACTGGGGAAAGTCCAGTCTTTCCTGGTGTCAGCGGTCTCACCCTGCATCTCTGGAAGCCTGATCAATCCATCATGCTCTCAGGCCATTTGGGAAGTCTGAATGTTTCCTTCTAGTTTGGGGCTTTTTTTAAGGCAGTTAGTGAGGTGCACATAACTGCATATTCACACCATAGCTATGAAGCGCTGTATGTGCATTTATTTTTTACAGACATTTTACAGATCCCCCCCGGAACTTCTCAATACTGTGTTTTTCTTTTAAAAACTTCCAAAGCACAGTTTAAAAAACATTTTTCCCACACTGTACTACATATCCCAGCTGCCTCCACCAGCAATCCCATTGGCCACCAGCCACCAGCCACCACCATCTTGCCAAGAGTTTGAAGCTCTTATGTGCATGCTCAAAAGACAAATAAAAGCTGCCTGACTGCCCCACTCCGTGGCTGCCATGGGTGATCAATCAACCATGGGGTGAGCATGTGGTGAAGCAGGTGAAGGGTAAGATATCTGATCAAAACTCTCAGTTACAAAAAGTCTGATTAGAGGTGGGGCCAGACTGCATTAAGCCTGTCATCTGACCAAAGACTAACTCATATTATTTCTCTGCCTGTAGTGATTGGCCTCATATTTCATTTGGAGATCTCTACTGGGAACCCACATACATTGTCTATTCTAGTGTAACTGTCTATATATCTGTCTCAATCCAAATGGTTCCTAATGCACTCAGGTAGAGTATAACTTTACAGTGGAACCAGCTTTGAAGTGAATTGTGGCATTCTAATTGACTTTTGATTGCTTGGCATTTGACTTTTGTTTTGGCATGTCAGTTTGTTGTTCTGCATTTTTATGTATTTGGATGAAGTATTAGCATCCCGCCTGAACATGCCAGTCAACATAACTGATGTACTATAGTGACATGCTGGACAAAGGTCAGGGATGAGCATTGCATAAACTGAGGAATCAAGTACAAGACACATGATGCAGTAGCCTTCCTGATTTTTGGCCAACCAACTAGCTGCATTAACTTACAAGCCAGGCCCACTAAACTTAATAAAAAAAGATTGCCATTGCCATGAATGGGCTGTGGATTTGACCACATTCAATAGCCACAATAAACTTCATAGTAGCATAGCAAATTGCCAAGTTAAAAATCTGCAAAGTTCCTGGAATGTAGGCAAGAATTTGTTTCATGGCAGACCCACTGTTTCTTTCATATTGTATTGCAACTCTGTCTTTTAAAATAGGATGCTTTGTCTCTAAATATCATTGTTAGACCTTTTCTTTTGATTTCTCTTGGAATGAAGACCTTTTCCCAGTTCACTGTCTCTTTGTTCTTTTTCTGCCAAATATGGCATAATTTTATCAGATCAAAATGTGAGTGAATAACTAGCATTGATTTGATAGCATTGTTTTGAAACATAAAATGGAAGATATATTAAGAAATATGGTATTACTGTAAATAGTAATGTATAGCTATACATAGTAATATAGCATTTTTCTGCATACAGTTGATGTAACCATACACATATTTATGTCATAAAAGTGTTGCAGAAAAAGGGAGAAGCATGTAACAGGAAACTTGAGGGAGATCAGCTTCAGATGATGATAAAACAATTTGCAGTCCTTGTTTTTACACACGACAGTCCATTGTTCCAGAGATTTTGGATGGTGTCTGTCAACCACTCCCAGCATTATTTTCCATGAGAGTAATGAATTCCATTCATTATATGCTGTTTTAAAGTTAATGTATTTTTATCCTCAATTTTCATAAGGCCATGGGTGTGAAATTATGTTCTGATTCTCCTTTCTGACTGTTTTCATGGCTTTTCTTGTTACACCCCTATATTACCCTCACAAACTTCCCATTGTGGGCATCCTTTGCAAACAAGGGGACAGACTGTGTAAGTGCAGTACTCTTTATAGGATTAAATGCAGCCAATAAGAAGCTATGTCTTAAGAGCTTGGGTTAAAGGCACCATCACTCTGGCTTTCCAAGTAAGCATGGTGATCATATCCCTTCTGCACACTGTAGAGCCTCTGAGCCACTGAAGAGGGTGTGCAGTAAGCCGCTGCCAGAATCATCTATTTATAGTGACAAGTACTTTAGAGAATAAGGCAAGCTGTTTGTAGCACAATGACTTTTCTCAAGTCAAATCCCAGTGTGTGTGTGTCTGTCTGTATACACACAGACACACAGACACTCATTGGTTAACCAAAACAGTTACCTGGCAGACCTACTGTTTTGTACATATTGTATTGCTGCTCTGTCTCTATATATATCAGGGTTGGAAGGAAGAATATATCATTATTATTATGTGTTTCTAAGGAGAGAGCTCTTTTCATGAAATTAAACAAGACAGTCTCTAAAACGGTGAAGCCAGAAATCTTCTTCAAGATAACTTTTAGACTACTGCTAAAAATCCGTTGACATCATGTAAAAGAAATGGGGAGATTTGCAAAGGGGTGGGGACAGAATGCAGCCAAGCCAATCAGTCAGCCCTATCCTCTTTTGCTGCTTTACTGTTTTCCTGTTTACTTGTCCTAAAGCTGAATGAAAATAATTCTCAGTTGAGAAACGTGGTGAAAAATCTGCTTTATATGTAATCTGGCTTGAAAGTCCAGATGAAACTGCCTCTCTGCCTGACACTTAACTGTTTTTCTCAGCTTTGTAGCTCTGTCATCAAGGCCATATGTACTTTGCTTCTGCATCCTTTTCCTAAGAGATGTATCTAGAGGTGTGCAAAAATATTCAGCATTTTTGGGGTTTGTGTATGTTGAACCCCCCTAAAATATTGTTTCCCCCCAATATTCCCAAATCCCAATACCGGTATGGTATTCAGATTTGGTAAATATTTTGGAATCCCAATTTTGTTCAGCTCTGTTATACCCCATGGAGACCATTATAGTCAATGGTCCCCATAGGGTATAAAGAAGAATCAATCCAGGGTGTCTGGAGCTTGGAGAGGGGCTGTTTTTTGAGGTAAAGGCACCAAATTTGCAATATAGCTGCTGGTGCCTCTTGTAAAAAAACCTCCCAAGTTTAAAAAAGATTGGGCTAGGGGGTCCAATTATATAGGCCACCAAATAAGTTGCCCCCATCCTCCATTGGTTTATATTGAGGGGGAAAAGGTGTTTAAAGGGATCACGGTCCCTTGAAATGCCTTCTCCAAGCTGCATGTAAACTCTGAAGGCATTTAAAGGGCTCACAGTCCCTTTGATCACCTTTTCAAAGCAGTGAGTTCACCCAGAAGGCATTTAAAGGGACTACAATCCCTTTAAATGTCCTTGAGCTTCGGCTATCTGTTGGACCTGAAAAATCCCCCCAAAATGCAGAATTTTTTGGCCTTGAAATTCAGCCCCAATCTATATCTGGCTGAAAGAATAGCTGGAAAATTCAGATATTTTTCACCTCAGATTTAGCCGAATGCACACCCCTAGATGTATCAAAACACCAAGTCCACAAAAAATCTATTGCAATCATACTTCATCCATTCACATTCTTCATCAGTGATTTTGTATGCTGATGTCATAGACCATCTACAGTTCAATTGTTGAGCAATCAGTTCTTCTGTTGCACCAGTGCTTGCCTCTGTATAGTTTCTCTCAGGGGAACTTGACTGACCCTGATTTCATGAGGCACTGGAGGGTGGGCCCTGGACTACCTTGAGTACACCCACTTGTCTTGCAAAGAATAAGAGCTGGAATTTGGGAATATTTTAAAAAATGCATTTCCCCCATTTTCTCTTTTTACCATGCAAATTTTGAATAAAAAAATTCAAAGCAAAATTTGCATTTTGAATGTGAAATTTTATACCTCAAATTAGACTCGGCATCTCTTTTTTGTTTTCATTTTGTCCAGCAGAAATGTTAAAGATCCAGGGTCAGATCTGCAAGGGCCAACCTTCACATATTGTAACTTTTTAGCTATCAAATGCTGTCAGATTATTTTAAAAATACCAGTTTATTTCAATTATCAAACACTGTATTAAATAGTACTCCATGCTAATTATAAAATACTGCCATGTTGATATGATAGCCCAGTAATTTTCAGTCTGTTTTCTGGCATACCTTGGGTTCTTTGGAAGCTTCTTAAGTGTTCCTCAATGAATTGAGAAGATCAGTTATGGTGGTCAGGTTCACCCCCACTTTTACTGATATTTCTCTTGAAAGTGAAAGATTATAAACGACAAGAGTTCAGTAGCACCTTAAAGACTAACAAAATTTGTGGCAGGGTATGAGCTTTTGTGCATCACTGCTCACTTCTTCAGATCCCTGAAGTGAGCAGTAACTCATGAAAGCTCATACCCTGTCACAAATTTTGTTAGTCTTTGAGGTGCTACTGAGCTCTCGCTCTTTTCTATGGCCACAGACAGACTAACCTGGCAATCCATCTTTAAAAACTACAATATACCAATGCATTGATTTGCCAAGAACTAATATGGCAGTCCTACACAGAGTTATATCCTTCTAAGCTGATTGAAAGTGTTGTGCAGAGAAGGGTGTAACTCTGCTTAGGACTGCAGTGTAAATGCCATTGCATGTCAATTTATGAACCAAATATCAACTTCCAGCTATCAAATTTTGAAATCAACAATAATGTAATGTCAAATACAGGTATCAAAGTATTTGGTACGTGACAAGCAATGGTGTCTAATCCTTGAGATCAAATAGCCCAGATTGTGCTGTTGGCTTGTGTAGACCCCAGATCTTTTCTGCCTTTTACACTGCAGCTTGCCTTTTGCCTCATGTTGTAAGGTATGAGGCCTGGATAGTAGAAGATCTGGTTCCAGTCCCATCTGGGTGCCTTACCAGTGGTTCTCTCCACATTGTGCCATCCCAAGCACAGGGCCTGGGGGCATAGGGTTGCCAGTCTCCAGGTGGGGCCTGGGGATCTCTCGCTTTTACAACTGATCCCCAGCCGACAGAGATCAGCTCCCCTGGAGAAAATGACTACTTTGAAGGGTAGACTCTATGGCATTGTACTATGCTGAGGCCCCTCCCCTCCTCAAACCACACCCTCTCCTGGCTCAACCCTCAAAGTCTCCAGGTATTTTCCAACCCAGACTTGGCAACCCTAAGGGGGCAGGAGGGCTGTTTGGCCTGGGCCTCCAGCTCAAAGGAGGACTCAAATTTACACGGTTAATTTTTTTGGCCTTTGATAAGTTTCACAATTTGCTTTTATGTGCATCCTTATTGGACCAAATTGTGGCATATTCTCTCATCTTAAAAATTCAAACTACCGTGTTTCCCCGAAAATAAGACACTGTCTTATATTTATTTTTTCTCAAGAAGACACACTAGGGCTTATACCACAAATGCATAGAAATCCTGCTAGGGCTTATTTTGGGGGTAGGTCTTATTTTCGGGAAAACAGGGCATATCTCATTTTTGGAGGGGGAGGGATATTTTATGTCATTTTCATGTGTAATCATTTTTAATTTGTATTATGGCTAGGAGCCCCGAAAGCTAGAAGTGGCACAAGCCTTTTTGGACCTCTGAGAAGGCCTGTCTGTTGGCGTTTCCACATCATGTGAAACCATCATTGACTGACAATGCAATCCTAACCATAGTTATCCCCTAAATCCATAGGATTAGGAGGGTGTAACCATGGTTAGGATTGCACTGTAACTGTAGTTAATAAATCTCAGTTTGACACACTATAATCAACAATAAATAGTGGAGCAGCCCAGTTTGGATGATCATATTGCCAATAGTGAGTTCAATGATTTAATTGCTTTAATTGTACTATGTTTATATTGTTGTTTTTATGTTATTGTGTGTGTATGGTTTTAATGATGTGTTTCAGTTTGGTTTTAAGACGTGTTTTTGTTATGTATGTTGTTAATCTGTTAGTGGCCTTTGTTGCCCTCATGAAGGCAGAAAGGTGGGGTATAAAATTTGTAGATAAAATAAAGCATGGTTTTGCACAATGCTTGATCACAGGCCACGATGATGGATTTCACACCATTTCCTGCAGCAAGGGAATTTTTGTGCAAGAAATAAGGAACAGGTAAAGTGATCCTGGGACATTAAGCCCTTTTAATAAAGGCCATCTAATAAAGATGCAAATGAACTGGTTAGAATAAAATTATTGCATTTGTCCTGCATTTGTGGGGAGGTGTACAGAATCTTTATACTGTTCTTCTTAGGATGTAAACTGGTGCAGTGTAAGGATTTCTGCCAAGTGTTTGCATCATTTCCAGAAAAGCTATTGCATAAATTAATGTTTCAGGAAAGAAGGCTATTGTATAGAATAGTGTGGTGGGGGAGGGGGTTACAGTTATGTTTTAAAGCTGCTGTTGCACAGAAGTCTCTTATAAACTGAAAAAACAATCTCTTTAGAAACAAGGGATGGCACTATAAAAAGCCCTTTACTACAACTGCTGTTGAAGTCAGAAAGAGAATTGCAATTTATTTCAATGGCAGTAAGTTTGAAGAAAGTAACGCTTTATGGCCTTCCAGCAACACAGATAAACAGTGACGATTTCAAATTCTACCAAAAGAGGGCTCCAGTGCTTTGATTTAAGTTACGGGAAATGGGGTCCTAGACTAGTTGGGAATTTAATTGTTAAAGTAAATCTCCCGCTTTGACTCTCCTGGATTCTGTAGGATGTGAGTGACAAATAACTGTTCAGAACAATTACACGAGGCATCAGCTTCCAAAATTATTAAAGTTAGCTAAAGCAGTTTTCTGCTTTTCCTTCCCTTCTGACAGTATAAAACAAAGATAGCCCAATAGTCTGAACCAGATTGGGAGACCGGCTGTGAAGATACCCTGTGTAATGAATACTGTTTAATAACACCCAAGACCCCAAATTATGACCTGGGAGGAAAGATGTCTTCTGTACATAATCTCTGTATCCATGACAGCTGCTTCTCTTTACCACCATGTGCATTGTTCATAATGAATGCTTTGCCTCACTATTCAGTGACAAACAGAAGCCACCATTTTGTATACCTCTTCAACTTCTAAATGGAATTTGATCAGAGAAAAGCAATACAGACTGGCTGGCACCATGGTGCATGTGGTGAATGTCACAAGGAAGGCACTCAGTAAACAAGTGGTAAATGCCTACTATAATCATCAACATGTTTGTCAACTCCAATGTCAATTAAAAGCAAAAGAATTCATTCCCACATTACATATTTACATTTAAATGCCCCAGTTGATCCAGTGCCTTGGATGTACAGCTGGATGTTGTATGTATAGAAGAGCTGTTTCACATGCATAAACCCTTATGGGCCATTGTATGAGTGAAGAAAAGCCAATTCTTGCTTTGCTTTGGGTGCACAGAAATCCACACTGTGCAGAAGGGACCATGTGAACATTGACAGAGTGAATCTTCAGGTTTATTTTCCCATGCTCAGAGTATTGCATGTGTGAAAGCAAGTACAGCAATGCTTAGCCTGTCATTCTTCCTAGCCTCTTAACACACAGTCAAATTTTTTCCAGTTCAAAGTTAATGGGGAAGTACTAGGCCTTTTGTACAGGTCTGAATTCAAGGTGTTAGTTTATTTATTCATTGTATGTGAGAAATGGGTTGGAATAAATCAAGTATAAAATATTATTTATGTCCTGCACTATACATTTTTAATATGCTCATGCATCTGTATATGTGTGTCTCTCTGTATATACAGGAACATGTATATGTGTGTCTCTCTGCATATGCACATGCATTTGAATTAAGTATAGAGAAGGTGGTGACATACCTACCTGAGGCTCAACAGAATAGTTCTTTCCACAAGCTGTTAGGATGGTCAGAAAACAAGTGGGAAATAGATGGATATTTTTACAAGGGGAAAATGAGAAAAGACATAATTTGTAGTGTTATAAAACCAATTACAGCAATAGTAAATTATATTCTCCTTTGTGGGTTTTTTGGCTTCTGATTTGAATATGGCCTCTCTTACCCCCTCTGAGTCACTTTCCTGCATGCTAATTTCTTACACAATTTCATCTAATGGGTAAATGCTGCCATGCTGACACAGTCACCCTTTTGAAGGTGGTTTGAGGAGGAAAAAAAGATGTGAACTGCGTTGCAATGTATAAGTATTGTGCATAGCATCACACTGGAATTCAGCAACTGCCTTAGTAATATTTATTTGTAACAAGTCAAATTACAATATATACATATGATGTGCTTCTTACCCCTCCCTCACATGCTCAGCATGACCCACATAATAACAGTGTGATCCTAAGCAGTTAACACTGTTCTAAGCCCATTGACTTCAATGGATTTAGAAGGGCGTAACTCTGTTTAGGATTGCACTGTAAGCCCTCAGCTATGGCTGTAATCTTGAACACTGGCTATTTGATGTAGTTAGGCAGTTCAGTGATTTCACAAAGGTCTATATAGGATTGTAACCTATGTGCAGGGACACATTTTATTATAGCACAATATAGTTGTGGTATTCTTTACCTATAAACAATAGAGCAGTGGGAGTGAAGGAGTACAGTAAAAAATCCAATATGCATCTAATAATATAGAAGTGCTTTATGCCAAGTGTTCAGTTTTAAACAAAAGCTGTATACAGACATGTGCATATATACATAGATGGAAATAAGGTGTGCACATGTAAGGCACCCAATTAGGAAAGTAAACTACAAATTCTACTTGCTATGGAAAGCCTTTTGTAAAATAAAAATGGTCATTAGATGAAAATACTTCAGCTCCCTGAACTTTATATATTTTGAAATGAATGAGGACCTTTACCTTGGGAAAATATAAAATGATCCTCCTTTCAATATAAATGTCTCCCCAAAAAATCAATTCCAATTTCATTTTTGTTTCAGCAAAAAAAAAAAAAAGGCAAGAAGAACAATAAGATCCACACTGCTATAAGTAATGGCTTTTTGCCATTTCCTTAATAAATACTTCTGGAGCAGTGAAAAATGCACAGACAATTTCTTTTTCCTCATGAATTTGACTTACCATATATGTCCAGATAGATCTGAATTTTGACCCAACCATTTCTCCCCCCCCCCCCCAAGAAAAGTCACATTCTCCTCCCTCCTCTTTCAGTCTATATTCTCCCAAAGCTGCTGCTGTGGGAAATGTGTTAAGGATGGTGTGACATTTCAGAAAATGATACAAATGTGCATCCACTGGTACATTTCTGTCCTATACTATAAATTATCCATTCTTTGTATACTGGGGCCCTTTAGCAGAACTCCGTTATCTCGTCTATGCAGGATTCGGAGGAAGTCTCAGTAAAGCCCAAGTGGATATTTTTGCTTGCA
>NW_015166423.1:760993-766594 GCF_001447785.1 Gekko japonicus
TACAATTTCAGAAATGGAAAAAGATGTCCTTGTTTCTAGTTTCATAACCAAGGGCCCAGAACCAGTCATAGCCACCTATTGCTCAAACTTAGAAAGCTTTTTGTTTAAAGTTTCATTTTATTTTAAGCAGTTGCCATCCTGGCAGGTAAAACAGGGACACATACTGTTTCCTGCCCGTGTGACAGGGGCCACAGAGAGGAGAGTGATGCAGACCTATTTTTTTCTACTCCTGTGATGCAAGCATTCTTCTTGCAGAGCCAATGCGACATGAATGTGGGTAAGGTAAGTGTCTGAGCACAACCATTGTCTGCATCGTTGCATTTACTGGAAGCTATGATGTTCTGTGATTTGCATCTCTTCATGTATCGTTATATAAAACAAGGAGGAAAAGCCCCACCAGCTTAAACTGATGGTGTCTTATTGTGAGGATCCTGGCTTTTAATGAAACCGCAGACTGCAAATTCTACTGCACTGGTTTATGCTTCTCTTTTCTCCAGGGCAGATTGGTTCAGCCTGCACTTTCTTTCTGATCCTGTATTCAGGCCAAATGGATAGCATTTTTAATGCATTACCCAGTGCTGCCGACTAATAAAATCCAGTCTTATCCCCCAGATTCCACCCTCCCCCTCCCACCACCCTGCATCCACCACCAGCAATACACATCAATGGCACCAGGCATATTGGCGGTGTTTTGCTTTGCTTGATTAAGAGGAGTATCGAAGGACAGAGGGCTGAACAGGCCCCTGAAGCTCATCCACTCTCTGATGTTGCAGGGAACAGTTTTCCTACAAGATGTCAGAAAATACTGCAGATCAGACTGCTTTCAGGAAACGGCATTTGCGGTTTGCTCGTTTCCTCTAACCCCCCCTCCCCCGGTAATATTAGCACAGTATAGATTTAATAATTAGGTGATTGGAGACATTTTGATGATGGAGCAGTTTCTATGATCTGCAAGAGACAGCATCTGTTTTTTCCGCGTGTACCAATTAATTATTTATGCAACAGAAAATGCAGTAGACCTTCCCCCCCATCCAAAAGGAGAATGGTTGGGTGTTTTTGCTCTGTGGAGAGGAAATTATATCAACCTGACCTTGAAAGGTGCTGAAATAACGATATAAATATATATAAAGCAGGTAAAAACATTGTTCTATTCACCACACCCTATCTTCACCAATGGCAATTTCCAAATAGGGCCTGGCAGTGCTATTGTAACCTTTCTGTTTATTTTCTGTTTCCAATATGTATTTTATTATCTTTTTTAAAAAAGGTACCCTCTGTCTCATTGTTCACAGTGAATGTTATTTTATTTTATGAACAAAACCATGAAAATATATGGGTAATTTTTTTTCTTTTACCAACTCAGACTCCCTTTCCAAATTCCCTAAACTAGAGCTTTTTCAGGTTATCTAGACTGGAATGTTGTGTGTTGGGCATGTCACACGCTGTGATTCCTTACTGTCGTGACAATACTTTTCACATGCCACATCCTCTGAAGGTTTTAAAAGCTATTTTAAAAAACAACAAAACACCAATAGCTATCTATATATTTTATACATTTGTATACAGGTCCCAGCTTGTAATCACCTCCCTTGCCACTGGCGATTAATCTAAAAAAAAAGATCGAATAATTCACTGCCCCATGCCATTCACATATCGCCTGCTACCATCTGTTCTTCTCAGCAGCAGTAAATGATGGGTAATTAACTCAGTGCCTTTGTCTTTCCCTCGCTGAATGTCTGACACATATAGATTTGGTCCTCTCTCTCTCTCTCTCATACTCTCTCTCTCTCTCTCTCTCTCTCTCTCTCTCTTTCTCTCCCGCACTCTGTGTGTGTTTGTAGAGGAAGCAAAGAGGGAAAGGAGGAAGCTAGGGAAAAAACAGATGATGATGCATACCTGACCTCCTGAGAGGGAAAAAGTCAATGCAAAAATATTTTTGCAAAGGAGGGAATAACCCCCAACACTCCAAATGGTAAACCTGAACAGGGAAACATACCCTATGACCTTTCACACTCTTTAATATCCGAAGAAAAGAGGAGCTGACAGTGGACAATGGCTGTCTGCGAATGCAAGCAACCTTCTCTAAAGCTCTGAGGTCAAGGTCAAGATACAGCCTCGCTTTGCAAGCTCTTCTTGTCAGTCTGAGTGTGAAGTGGGAAGATAAAAGTGGGGACACATGCAGGAAATGGAGTACCGCTTGGCTTCTGAGCTAAAAAATTCTCAAATTGTTTTTGCTTAGACAGTGCGGTTTCTTAATGCAGGGAGGTTTTTTTGGCTGCTCTATCCTTTTCTTTTTCCTGAGGAGAGGAAAGACAAATGAATGCTCAGTGTCTCATTTTAAAATATGCACAGCACTTTAAGGATCCTCTTAAAATTATTCAGTGTGGCAGAGTTTTATATCAGGGTGGGGAGATCACAGAGAAAGAGAAGCTGTATTTTAAAAAACAGTTTGTGACCAACAGACACACAGTTTAAAATACTATGGGTGAGAGTGAAAAAATCAGTACCATGTAAACAGCTCTAACCTGGTGGGCCAGGTGAGTACTGCTCTCCTTATGGAAACAGAGTTCTGGCATCTTCTGCTACCAACACAGTTCAAAGAGATGAAAGTAGTATGGACTGCAATTGAAGAGATTACTGTGAATGTAGGGGAGGAGGGACCCATCGGCAAGACCCGAGACCTTTCCTCAACTGACAGCAATGACCAATCTTCCATTGGCCCTAAAAGGCATGAAGAATTCACCCGTGATCTGCCATCTCCAGACAAATTGTTCTGTAGCAGCTTTCTTATAATGGAGCAATCTTCAAAATATGTGCCATGAAATGGGTTCAAAGCAGAGTTCAGTATGTGGCAAAATGGTTATTACATCAAATGTAATGCCAACTTTTAACAAATATTTCTAACAAATGCAACACCATTTTTTTTTTAAAAAAAGGGCAGGAAGCTAAGCCTACTGGATGTATTAGTGGAAACCACCAACCTTTTGGTGTTTGAAAGTGGCTGAAAAGTAGTTGGATAAGGCCATATGTTGGGAGCTGCGGTGACTCAAGTGGTTAAGATGCTGAACTGCAGGCTGTGGAAGGTCGGTAGTTCAGCAGTTCGAGACCCGAGTGCACCGCATGACAGAGTGAGCGCCCATCTCTAGTTCCAGCTCCTGCCAACCTAGCAGTTCGAAAGCAAGAAATTTCAAGTAGATAAATAGGTACCACTTCAGTGGGAAGGTAACAGCATTCCATGCGCCTTGGTGTTTAGTCATGCCGGCCACATGACCACAGAAATGTCTTCGGACAGCGCTGGCTCTTCAGCTTTGAAACGGAGATGAGCACCACAACCCTAGAGTCGGATTCGACTGGCTTTCGAGCAAGGGAACCTTTACCTTTACCTTAAGGCTATATGTTAGATGTTGTATAGTTGAATTTCTAGAGCACTTCTAACAAAGTCTCTCAGTAAAGGTTCCTGGGCAAACTTAGAAGTTATGGGACAAGAGGACAGGACCTTTTATGGAATGGTAACTGTTTAAGCAACAGGTAACAGAGCAAGGGAACCTTTACATTTACCTTTAACAGAGGATAAGATAAATAGAGTTCTCACAATGAATAGAAATACAGTCCCTAAGGAATTCACACTGGGACTGGGGTTATTTACCTTGTTCATAAATGATCTAGACTGAAGGTGAATATTTGCAAATGATGCAAAACTATTCAGCACGGTGAAGACCAAAGAAGACTGTGGAGAGTTCCAAATAGCCCTTTCCAAACTGGGTGAATGCACAAAAAGGCACCATATAAATAACAAGAGACACATTGAGGGAGAAAATCCTATCTATAATCACCTTTACATAATCAAGGTCTGAACAGCAGATGACAGAAAAGGAAACTTGGGGTTTTGGAGGATAGCTTAATGAAATGATAAATGATCAATTAGTCTGAAAAAGCCATTCTGTGTTATGGATTAGTAGGAAGCAACTGTAAATAGAATGGCTAGATCCTATTGCCTTTGTATAAATCTACAGTAGGGCCACATTTTGAATACTGTGCATAGTTCTAGTTAGGTAAAGGTTTCCCTTGCTCAAAAGGCAGTCAAATCTGACTCTAGGGGCGGTGCCCATCTCCATTTCCAAGCCAAAGAGCTTCTCTGTGGGCATGTGGCTGGCATGACTAAATGCCGAGGTGCATGGAACGTTGTTACCTTCCCACTGAAGTGGTACCTATTTATCTACTTGCAATTTCTTGCTTTCAAACTGCTAGGTTGGCAGGAGCTGGGGCCAGAGACGGGAGCTCACTCTGTCACGTGGCACTAGGGTCTTGAACTGCCAAGCTACAGACCTTCCGGTCTGTAACTCAGTGTCTTAACCTCTGAGCCACCACGGCCCCCTTAGTTCTAGTTACCCCCATCTAGAAAAAAAGTTTTGTGCTGCTAGAAATGGGATAGCAAAGAGCAACCTAAATGATCAAGAGGTGTGAGGATACCTATAAGGAAAGGCTAAATAGTTGGAGGGGAGGGGAGGGGAGGCAGCATGATACAGCCAGATCTCAACAGACCTCAGAAGCTATTACAGGGTTGCCATAAGTCACCTGTGACTTGATGTAAAAAAAAAGGTGGCGGTCACATGCACAAGATAAAGCGGGGGGGGAGCTAGGCTCCGTAGGAATTTGACCCCCCAGTTGCGCGATCACACAGTCCTTGGACGCTGCGGGCACAGCCCGCCACTGTGTGATCAGACGCAACCATGGGTGAGTCATTTTTTTTTTTTTGCTGTGTGTTTCCGGTGCGCTTCAACGAGGGATCGATGATCCACATCTCCACACTAAGGGCTCCCTATGCAGTGTGCAATGATGTGCATCCCAAGACGAGGGGAAAAAAAACAACTGCACAGAGTCGGGATGGCCTGATCAGACCATCCCGACACCATGGGAGCGCGTTGGAGTGATCAGACAGGGGAAAGAATGGGGAAAGGGGCCCATAGCAACCTGCTTGCTACTGGACTTTCCCTGGTGTCTTTTTACTCAACTTCTGCGGTGGAGCAAAATGGGTTGCTGATGGGTGTGGGGTGCTTCCCAGATATTTGTGTCAGATTGTGCCCTTTAAATCTGCCTGGCATTCATGCCTATGGTGCGGCTAATTATGTGTGTGATCGCAACCAAAGAAAGAAATGTTTTTCATCTCCTATAATGCAATGAATTTGGGGCTAACCAGTGAAATTGCAGTACAGCAGCTTCAGGACAAACAAAATGAAGTATTTTTCATACAACGCATTATTAAATTATGGAATATTAAATGTGACTATTAGTTTATACAAGTGGGAACCTGCAAGGGAGGCATCTCAATTCCCCCTCTCCCACTATTACCCCTTTCCTTTTCCTGAAAATCCCCATAGTCTCTCCCTTTTCCCTACTTCCTTTTCTCCTTCTAGGCTTGCCAACCTCTGGGTGAGAGCTGGAGATCTCCTGGAATAAAGACAGATTTTCCAGCTACAGGGATCAATTCCCCTTAGGGTTGCTAGACTAAAGTAGGGAAATCCCTGGAGATTTTTTTGGGGGGGAGCCTTGGGAGGATGAGGTTTGCGGAGGGAAGCGACTTCAGAAGGATATAATGACATA